>NC_135805.1:52647906-52951517 GCF_964213995.1 Mustelus asterias
GGTTGGTGGGGGGGTGGGGGGGGTTGGTGGGGGGTTGGTGGGGGGGGGCACATCGTTGCAAGAGTTTTCTTGTTGCTCTTATTCATGGCCTCACAAGGACATTAAAAATGTATGAACCTATCTTCCAACCTTGATTTGGATCAACGCCCTCCCCCAACCCAGTTAGGCCTGCTGATAAACTCACTGCCAATTCCTGAACAGGCCTCGTGCTGAAGCATTTTAGCCACTGGGACTGAACACAGGCACCTGCTAAAAGAGACTCAGCTCTTTCTGAGTTTGACACCTGTGATAAAAGTCCTGCGGATCAGCTTCTGGTGGCTCCAGGTTGGGTAACATCTTTCTGCATTCTAACTGACCATCCCTTTGGTGTGCAAGTAGGGTTAAAATCAGCCCTCAGGGTTTTACACTATTTATCTCTTGGTGTAGCATCCTCATTATAAAAGAGTTGCTAATCATCCCTTAAGCCATAATATCACCATGGGGCAAGACAAAGAAGTGGTATTGAAGAACTACCTCGGCTGGCCCAGGGATTGAACCTGCACTGTTGGATCTATTCTTATTACACTCTTAGCTAACTGACTTTTTTTTCCAATATAGTTCAGATTCAGTTCATTTATTCAACTTAAATTATAGTGGTGAATTGAAACTGAGTTATCCAACTACACATTGTTCCAGGATGTCTTGATGGAGCTCAATTGACAACAAATGGCAGCTGGGGAATTTACATTCAATTGATTATTAAATCTGGGATAAAAGGTTAGCCTCAGTCATT
Source organism: Mustelus asterias (assembly GCF_964213995.1). Lineage (NCBI taxonomy): Eukaryota > Metazoa > Chordata > Chondrichthyes > Carcharhiniformes > Triakidae > Mustelus > Mustelus asterias. The sequence goes on from NC_135805.1 coordinate 52,648,679, forward strand.
AAGTAATCATGAAACTAGCGGATTGTCAGAAAAACCCATCTGGTTCACTGGTGCCCTGCAGAGGAGGAAATCTGCCGTCCTTACCTGGTCTGGCCAACATGTGACTCCAGATCCACAACAATGTGGTTGACTCTTAACTGCCCTCTCAATTGACCTATTAAGCCACTCAGTTAGAAGGTGGCTCACCACCGCTGTCTCATGGACACTGTGCTTTAATCCTTCAAGCAGCACCTCTATAATCTGTGGAGCTCCAGGTGACATTGCATCTGATCCCTCGGCAACTCTCCTCACCTGTGTAGAAAACATCCTCCACCTCCCCCCCCCCCCCTCCCCACTCTCCTTTAAAACCTTTCTTTTGTTTACAGTTCTCCGCACCTCGTGGTGCTCTTCACCTGAGAGAGGGTAGGATGGTGAGTGAACACTGATAGATTGGTCTGCACTGAAAATTTTAATCCTTCACTTAACACTGTTAAAAGCTCTGGCGGCTAATTTTTCTGGAAATCTTTTGAACTTGTCTGAATACAATGTTTCCTCCATCAACATAAACAGTGGTTAGCACTGCTGCCGCACAGCCCCAGGGGCCTGGGTTCGATTCCTGTCTTGGGTCACTGTCTATGCGGAGTTTGCACATTCTCCCCGTGTCAGTGTGGGTTTCCTCTGGGTGCTCTAGTTTCCTCCCACGGTCCGAAAGACGTGCTGGTTAGGTGCATTGGCCATGCTAAATTCTCCCTCAGTGTACCCGAACAGACGCTGGAGTGTGGTGACTCGGGGATTTTCACAGTAAAAAAAAATCAATGCTTTGTATGATTTGGCTGTTATTTATCACTAGGTGGCAGTAGACATACACCAGTTGAATAGAGGTGGCGATGGAAGCTCTTCATGGCCAGGAAAAGTTCTCAGTATATTCATAACATAAAGATTGAAGCAGTATCAAAGCAGCATCATAACTTAAAGCTTGATTGTGTTTATTTGGTAGAACCTTAAAGTTTCATGTACCTGAAATTTGAATCTTTTTTAAAATGAAAAATCCTCTTATTGTTTTATCATTTGAAGCTGTCACAGTTTGATTCTTGCTGTTTGTTTTCATTGTCTTTGACCTCCATTGCAATTGTTTTTTAACTCTTCAGCTTTCAGAATCCCCGCGATCGTTTTTTTTTCCCAGGCCGGAGTCACAAGCCTGCCAAGTGGCTAAATTCTTAATTATACAAGAAGACATGGATCAGTAGAATCTGAAGATGTTTTTACAGTAATGGGGCAGTTAATAACAGACAGTGGTGCTCGTTAACATAATTGAGCTGCTCTCCCGAGGCGAGGTGCCAGTGGAGATCTTTTTTTATGCGAGTCTTGAATTCCCATCAAATCTCCAGTTAAGGACAAAATTGTCAATCCAGATTCCTCCATCTTAAGCGAGCTTCGGGCCTCCAGCTTTTATTAGAGTAACCCAGGAGCCCAGAATAATGCTTCAAATCCTACAATGGCAGCCGGGGAATTTACATTCAATTGATTATTAAATCTGGGATAAAAGGTTAGCCTCAGTCATTAAGTAATCATGAAACTAGCGGTTTGTCAGAAAAACCCATCTGGTTCACTGGTGCCCTGCAGGGGAGGAAATCTGCCATCCTTACCTGGTCTGGCCAACATGTGACTCCAGATCCACAGCAATGTGGTTGACTCTTAACTGCCCTCTCAATTGACCTATGAAGCCACTCAGTTAGAAGGTCGCTCACCACCGCTGTCTCATGGGCAATTAGCTATGAATACCGGCCTTTGCCATCCCAAGAACGAATTTTAAAAAAGCAATCAATGATATTGTTTAACAGGTTACAGGTGTATTTTTCTAGAGTCAACATGTGCTGGACTTCCCTACCTAACTGCACTACAGCATACTTTCACCATATGGACTGCAGCACTTCAGGAAGGAGGCTCTTCACCAGCTTCCCAAGGGCAACTAGGGATGGACAATAAATGCTTGTCTTACTGGCAATGCCCATTTCTTAAATAAACAGCTCATGTCCAATGACTTGGTATACTTTGGAAGTCAGTTAATGATTTTGTCACAAGAAACAGAAAATGCTGCATAATCTCAGCAGGCCTGACAGCATCCGTGGAGAGAGAATAGAGCCAACATTTCCAATCTGGATGACACTTTGACTCAAAATGTTGGCTCTATTCTCTCTCCACAGACCTGCTGAGATTTTCCAGCATTTAATGTTTTTGTTTCGGATTCCAGCATCCATAGTATTTTGCCTTTATCATAGAATCTCTACAGTGCAGAAGGAGGCCATTCAGCCCATTGAGATGGCACCGACCACAACCCCACCCAGGCCCTATTCCCGTAACCACACATATTTACCCTGCTAATTCCCTGACACTGGAGTCAATTTAGCATAGCCAATCAACATAACCCACACATCTTTGGACTGTGGGAGCAAACCGGAGCATCCGGAGGAAACCCACGCAGACACGGGGAGAACGTGCAAACTCCATACAGACAGTGACCTGAGGCCGAAAATGAATCTGGGTCCCTGGCGCTGTGAGGCAGCAGTGCTAATCATTGTGCTACCGTGGTTAGCACTGCTTTATCTAAGCAATTTTGTCACGCAGGTGAAAGCATTAACCAATCTGAAATTCCACAGACAGCACATGAAGCTAATGACCATTTTAACTGGTTATAGTTTACTGAGAGAGCAGGAAAACTCTTTGCTCTGCAAATAGCACCAAGGGAATCTTTTGCTCTCATCAGGGCAGCAAATTGCACCTCAGTTTACCATTTAGTCTGAAACATTGCACCTCCGGCAATGTCGCTCTCCTTCAGTATTGCACTAAAGTGTTAGCATGGAGTATGTGTTCAAGTCTCTGAAGTGGAACTTGAACCCACAATCCTCTGACTCAGATGGGAGTGTGGTGACACTGGGCCATGGCTGACATTTTAAGAGGATAAGTGTTGCTCTGAGCTCCATCAGACCAACCTGGACCATAGCTACTCTGGGTCCCTTAAATGGCTATGAGGATACGCCTTCCAAAACCTTGCTCTACTTTGGTCAGAGGGAAGATTTAGACCAGGGGGAAGATTCTCGAGTTTAATAATCTGATTGGGTGTCAATGCCACGAGAAGCACCGAGGATGCCAGTAATTCTAAGTTGACCTTTACTGGGGTGAGGGGAGAAGTTGGTGCCTCAATTTTGGAAATAGCCTGCAGTATTGACCCCATTAACAAGGGGCTTGGAAAATTCAGATGGGGGAGAAGATATTTCCCAGGAATCACAGGTGGGTCTCACTTGCACTGCTGTAGTCGCCAGCTTCCTTCCTTACACTGTACATTTCTGACCTGTGAGTCAGTTACCCAAGTCAATCCCCCTCTGAGTCATTTGTTTGCTGCTTAAGTCCGATGACAAGCACTGAAACTGGTGGGAAGCTGAATTCATGGTCCTTCTGCGATACTTCCATTAGATTTATGGTGGCAGGGACTGGAAAGCTTGTGTTGCATGAACCTAAAAACAAGAGGGCTCAATTTCCATGACATCAGGGAATGTCATGGAGGGATGAAAATGACGGCTGGTTCCCAATACCAAGATTCCCAACCCCGTTCCCGGGTTTCTGATTTTCAGGAATGCCTTTTAAGGGTCTGGGGAGTATCGGGTTGTGAACCTGCACCCAACACTCCTGACCTGACCAGCTGCATTGCGTAAATAGGTATGTCCTATTCCTCTGCGATTTTCATGGAATCGGGCCAGGTTTTGAAAGAGTTGTGGTGACACCTCAGAGGTGTTGCAAGCCATGAGGGAACCTACTGAAAGGTAAATTTAAAAGGTCCTTCTCATGTCCTTTATGTCAAGGTATGTCCACCACCTATCCCCAAGGCTCCTCATGCACCTCCATGCCAATATATGCCCCCATTCACCTTCTATGGCCCTCATGCCAAGCTATGGCACTTCCATGCCCATTCACCTACTATACATTGTATAGAACCAATGAACCCTATAGTATCAATAGGATATAGAATTATAGAATCCCTACAGTGCAGAATGAGGCCATTCGGCCCATTGGATCTACACTGACCACAATGGAGCATGTGGACTGCTTAAGGGATGAGGGGTGTGAGTGGTGAGGGCTGGGAGGCATTAACGTCTTCACCGTAACTAGGATGAACTCCCACAGCACCAAGACAGGCTTTTAAACAGCCCACCGTGGCACTCAGCTGCCCCTGGGGTTGCTTCCAACCTCTTTCCTGGGTTGGCTGCTGCAACTGTAGTCCTCATCCAACCGCCGCTATCCCACCACTCCCGCAATGAATATCTTTCCTGGCACTTTCTCTGGAGTTGGGTGGGCTGTGCTGGGCAACCTCGAGGATGAAAGTCCAGCCCAGAGTGTCTGAAGGTGCAGCAACAGCACGAATTCCACTTTAGAGATTGTAAATTGATCCATGCTTTTTGCTTGCGAGGGACAATGTAGAAACAGAGAAGATAGGAGAAGGAGGCCATTTGGCCCTTCGAGCCTTATCTGCCATCCATAAGAACATAAGAACTAGGAGCAGGAGTAGGCCATCTGGCCCCTTGAGCCAGTTCCGCCATTCAATAAGATCATGGCTGATTTTTGTGGACTCAGCTCCACTTACCCGCCCGCTCACCATAACCCTTAATTCCTTTACTGTTCAAAAATGTATCTATCCTTGTCCTAAAAACATTCCATGAGGTAGCCTCAACTGCTTCATTGGGCAGGGAATTCCACAGATTCACAACCCTTTGTGTGAAGAAGTTCCTCCTCAACTCAGTCCTAAATCTGCTTCCCCTTATTTTGAGGCTATGCCCCCTAGTTCTAGTTTCACCCACCAGTGGAAACAACTTCCCTGCTTCTATCTTATCTATTCCCTTCATAATCTTTTATGTTTCTATAAGATCTCCCCTCGTTCTTCTGAATTCCAATGAGTATAGCCCCAGTCTACTCAGTCTCTCCTCATAAGCCAACCCCCTCAACTCCGGAATCAACCTAGTGAATCTGCTCTGCACCCCCTCCAGTGCCAGTATATCCTTTCTCAAATAAGGAGACCAAAACTGTACACAGTACTCCAGGTGTGGCCTCACCAGCACCTTATACAGCTGCAACATAATCTCGCTGTTTTAAAACTCCATCCCTCTAGCAATGAAGGACAAAATTTCATTTGCCTTCTTAATTACTTGCTGCACCTGCAAATCAACTCCTTGAGATTCCTGCACAACGACACCCAGGTCCCTCTGCACAGCAGCATGCTGCAATATTTTACCATTTAATGAATAGTCCATTTTGCTGTTATTCCCACCAAAATTCATTACGATCATGGCTGATCATCCAACTCAATAGTCTAATCCTGCTTTTTCCCATAACCTTTAATCCCATTTGCTCCAAGTGCTATATCCAGCCACCTCTTGAATACATTCAGTGTTTTGGCATCAACTACTTCCTGTGATAATGGATATGTACATTTCAGGCTCTTTCAATATGATGTCCTCACATTCTGTTATTAACACAGCCAGAATGCCATCATGTGGGAGAGTGTGGCCAATCTATCAGTGATGGGTTTTATGAAGGAACTCCTTTTTAATTCCTCTCAGCTTCATCAACTACAATCAGCCTTGGCTGGATTGGTGAGACACTTCCAAATCATCCTCTTGATGAATCCTGGAGAACTTCATTATTCATTCTGTGTTGGCTGCGTTTACATTGCTAATATGCGACATTGTATTTATACATTATTCTTCAAGGCTAACGCAGGGATCGGTACTCGGGCCGCAACTATTTACCATTTATATAGATGATCTGGAGGAGGGGACGGAGTGTAGGGTAACAAAGTTTGCAGATGACACAAAGATAAGTGGAAGAGTGAATCGTGTGGAGGACGGAGAAGATCTGCAGAGAGATTTGGACAGGCTGAGTGAGTGGGCGAGGATATGGCAAATGGAGTATAACGTTGATAAATGCGAGGTTATACACTTTGGAGGAAATAATAACAAATGGGATTATTATCTCAATGGAAACAAATTAAAACATGCTACCGTGCAAAGGGACCTGGGGGTCCTTGTGCATGAGACGCAAAAGCCCAGTCTGCAGGTACAACAGGTGATCAAGAAGGCAAATGGGATGTTGGCCTATATTGCGAGGGGGATAGAATATAAAAGCAGGGATGTCTTGATGCACCTGTACAGGGCATTGGTGAGGCTGCAGCTGGAATACTGTGTGCAGTATTGGTCCCCTTATATGAGGAAGGATATATTGGCATTGGAGGGAGTGCAGAGAAGGTTCACCAGGTTGATACCGGAGATGAGGGGTTTGGATTATGAGGAGAGGCTGAGGAGATTGGGTTTGTACTCGTTGGAGTTTAGAAGGATGAGGGGGGATCTTATGGAGACTTATAAGATAATGCGGGGGCTGGATAGGGTGGAGGCGGAGAGATTCTTTCCACTTAGTAAGGAAGTTAAAACTAGAGGATACAGCCTCAAAATAAAGGGGGGTCGGTTTAAGACAGAGTTGAGGAGGAACTTCTTCTCCCAGAGGGTGGTGAATCTCTGGAATTCTCTGCCCACTGAGGTGGTGGAGGCTACCTCGCTGAATATGTTTAAAGTGCGGATGGATGGATTCCTGATCGGTAAGGGAATTAAGGGTTATGGGGATCAGGCGGGTAAGTGGTACTGATCCACGTCAGATCAGCCATGATCTTATTGAATGGCGGGGCAGGCTCGAGGGGCTAGATGGCCTACTCCTGCTCCTATTTCTTATGTTCTTATGTTCTTATGGACACTCAACAAATGCCAGCAAGAGTTGTCTGGTGAGCCGACACAATGGTCATTAATGAGGATGTCTTTGGATGCCATTTTTCTGTCATAGATCTTTCGAAATAATAGACCTGCAGTAAAATGCTACTAATTAACACCATTCGAACAATTTAATCTTGCAGCATTAGGTGATGGATAATCCAATGAGATTGGTTGCTCTTGTAGCTAGAATGACCATGTTATTAAATGCATTTGACACAACCACAATGATCCAGTTTGCATTTATTTTCAATAGTAAAAAAAATGTAAATGCTGTCTTGACAAGTTAATTGAAAACAGAAAAACTGAGGAGTAACGCACTGGCCGGAATTCCTCACCACCACTCCCCCCCCGGCGGGTTTAATGGAGGGCAGGGGCAGGTGGGGGTGGGCGTAAGGGGTGGGGGGGGGGGGGGGGAAGCAGTAACAATGCAGTGGGAGCTGAAAAGTTGGTTTCCCGCCGGCATAGAATGGCACCCATCATGGCGGGTCCCCATTCCCACTAGAAGCTGCTGTGAAACTGTTTTGCATCCCATTAATGGGATGCAGATGAAGGCCCAACCGGAATTTTCCTCCTCCCAACCGGTCTTGAACACATCTGGACCAATGTGGCCTGCACATGTTGGGACATAGCTGAAGAAAGTCTGGGGCAGCCTGCTGAGATCGGGATGAGGCCCCCAGCGACTGTGGACCATGGGACTGCGTGGCTGGTCGAGCTTCAACCACGTGGGTCTTCCAGCTGCAGCAATGTCCAGGAGTTGAATCTTCAAGCTGCAGGTGGACTCTGCATGACGTCTGGTTCTTCAACCATTATTCATGTAAATTGAGTCTGTGTCTTTATATGCCCTGTTTGTGAACAGAATTCCCACTCACCTGAAGAAGGGGCTTGGGGCTCCGAAAGCTTGTGTGGCTTTTGCTACCAAATAAACCTGTTGGACTTTAACCTGGTGTTGTTAAACTTCTTACGATGTCTGGTTAGGCAGTGATGGTCTGTGCGGGGGTGGGGGGGTGGGAGGGGGGGCATGGATTAGACTGGGAGAAGAGGAATGAAAAGATGGGGCTGGTGTGAAGGCTTAGAGGAAGGCAGGGAAGGTTGGGGGTGGTAGGGAAAAGAGAGGGTGTTGTAGAATGGGTGAGGTGGTATGGAACTGGAAGGTGGGAAGGACTGTGGTGGAGTGTCGGGGCGGGGGCCAGATGCAGGGGTAGTGGGCATGTGGGAGAAGAAGGGAAAGGGGTTCAGAGGGAAGGGTCTGTAGTGCCACCTGATGGGTCTTGGGGCTACACTTAGGGAACTGATGTTAGGAAAGGATGGTGAGGGGTACAGGGGACAGTGGGAGCTGATAGAATGGGATGGAGAGGGCTTGGCAATGACAGGAGGCTGTCATAGGGGATATGAAAGGAGAGGCGGATTCTGGGGGCTTGGCAGTATGAGTGGGGGCAGATCTAAAGCCACTGTGGTGGGCTCCTCAGGAAGGTAGGAGACGTGAACATTCACCTGCGTGGGATGGAAGTTGATGGGGGCGGTTGAAGGATCATCTTCAAATTTTGTGGCCTGGGGCTCAGCTCCTCCCTCTGCAACTGGATCCTAAACTTTCTAACCCATAGACCGTAGTCAGTAAGGATAGGCAACAACACCTCCTCCACGATCACCCTCAACACCGGTGCTCCGCAAGGCTGTGTCCTCAGCCCCCTACTATATTTCTTAGACACCCATGACTGTGTGGACAAATTCTTCTCCAACTCGATTTTCAAGTTTGCTGACGACACCACCGTAGTGGGTCAGATCTCAAACAATGACGAGACAGAGTACAGGAATGAGATAGAGAATCTGGTGAACTGGTACGGCAACAATAATCTCTCCTTCAATATTAACAAAATGAAGGAGATAGACATCGACTTCAGGAAACATAGTGGAGGGCCCTGTCTGCATCAATGGGGACGAAGTAGAAATGGTCGAGAGCTTCAAGTTTTTAGATGTCCAGATTACCAACAACCTGATCCCTTCATGCGGACATTATAGTTAAGAAAACCCACCAATGCCTCTACTTTCTCAGGAGACTAAGGAAATTTGGCATGTCCGCTACAACTCTTACCAACCTTTACAGATGCACCATAGAAAGCATTCTTTCTGGTTGTATCACAGCTTGGTGTGGCTCCTGCTCTGTCCAAGACTGCAAGAAACTACAAAGGGTCGTGAGTGAAGCCCAGTCCATCACTCAAACCAGCCTCCCATCCATTGACTGTCTACACTTGCCGCTGCCTCGGCAAAGCAGCCAGCATAATCAAGGACTCCATACACCCCGGACATATTCTCTTCCATCATCTTCCGTCGGGAAAAAGATACAAAAGTCTGAGGTCATGTACCAACCGACTCAAGAACAGCTTCTTCCCTGCTGCCATCAGACTTTTGAATGAACCTACCTCGCATTAAGTTGATCTTTCTCTACACCCTAGCTATGACTGTAACACTACATTCTGCACTCTCTCCTTTCCTTCTCTATGTACGGTATGCTTTGTCTGTATAGCGCGCAAGAAACAATACTTTTCACTGTATACTAATACATGTGACAATAATAAATCAAATCAAATCAACTGTGGGAAGGTCAAGTATAACACATAGCAGGTCTGTGATAATGGGGGGAGGGTGTGGGTCATGGGGTAGGGATAAAAGTATTCGACTTCATCTGGAAGGTAACAACAACCATGGCTGTTAGGAAGGATGCTGAGCCTCGTGGTCAAAGTCTCAAGATGCTGCATGGGAGTTGGGTCAGTGGGGGTGGACGGAGCTGCAGGTCAGCTCAATTGGACAACTGAAGGACAACCCCAGCATGTAGTATTTCCAATGATGAGGCTATTGGGACAGATGAGAGTGTGAAAGGTAAAGGCTCAGTGATCTCGGGAAACTTCTTGCGCATGGCTCACAAGGGCCCTGGCAATTATGTTTGTCTCCCTGCACGTGAATGATTCCAGAGGGCATAGACCCAGCCAGGGGTGTCCCTTAGAAGATGATTGGTTTGGGGGGGATGGGTGGTATGCGCAGGCTTAAGGACAACATCATAAATAAACAACATCTGATCTCAATAAAGAGCAAGTGGACTATATTTACACCCATGCAACCCACATGTGAAATTAAACTTTCTTAATCCTGAGCTCCCTATCATTTCTTCTAGGTTCTCCCCTGATGTCTGCAGCAGGAGTGCAGACAGCCTGCTGGCCAGCTTTCCTTGTTGTCTTGGATGGATGTGGTAGCTGTCCTCTGGAGGTCCAAGGCCTGGAGGCCCTGGCTGACTTTGGCTGTCCTGCTGTGGGGCAGCTGCTCCCTCTGCAGTCACAGAGTATGAAGTTGAAGGGGTTATGGGCAAGGGTGAGTCGCAAGGTCCGGACACCCTGGGAGAGTGTGGAGATACAAGGATGTCCAATAGTCACTCCTCCTCCCTTTGGGTGTCCCAAGGCCCCTGCCTGACTCTTTGCAGGGAAGAGAGACCCGCAGTGAGATTGGGGTGCCAAGTCCCCCTCTCGTGTAGCCATTGCAAAAGCTCACCAATAGTTACAGCAAAGGAGTGGAGTGCATATCCCTGGCAGAAACTGGGTATTCTGCTGGACCAGGTTCTTCCTCCATGGCATCCACCATCCTCTGCATGGAAACCTCGATGCACACACATATCGGAACCACTTATCACCTGCAAGTGAGAGAGGAGAGAGTGAGTGACTGCATTAATTATCTCCAACATGGAGGAACATATGACCCTTAGGTTTTTATGTAACATGCATGGATCCTTACAAGGCGGAGCCTGCTAGCCGACCTCTCCATCTCAGCAGACTTGGTCTAGTTCCTCCCCAGCTAATGGGGCTGCTCACTCCTCAAAATCAATGAGGTTCTTGAGGTGCCTCAACTTTTCCCACACAAAGAGGGAAGATGGAGTTCAGAGCAATTGGGTTTCATGTGCCTTTCTCATGCTTCCTATCTTACAAATAACCCACTGGATTGTGTGCCATGTACTGCAGGTTGACCATGAAGATTCTGGGCCAGCATCCTGCAGAGAGGTGAACACAAGGCAGATAGAAGGATAAGGCTCATGGAGGCATTTCATTAACGGTGCTTCCTGGAGTCCCTCCTTTTCCCTCTGAGACAGCATCTGAGGCCCCCCTTCCCCCACCTGCTCCCAGACAGCATGTGAGCTCTGTGTGTGAAAGGGTCAGGAACTCACCACCTGCTGTCACATTGAGTAGCTCTTTTACGTCTGAGCCGCACAGATGGTGTCCTTGCCCATGTCCCCTATACCACCCAGTGAGATGAGTTTGAGCAGATGAGGGTTAACTTACCCTGGTGGAGTGGACGAGGTCATTCATCCATTTGTGGCATTGCAGGACAGTTCTGTGGTGGAGATTCTAGGCACTGACCACGCTGGAGACTTCCTTCCATGCAGGGTTGGCCTGATGGCTCTGCCTCTTCCTTCTATCCTCTGGATGGCAGACACCCCTCTTGACATGCACTGCATTGAGAAGGATCTCTCGGGATGTGTCACTGAATCTGCAGGCCAGAGCTTCCAGTGATAGTGGGCCACCTCCTTCTTCAACAGTGGGTAAGTTGATGTCTGGGTGCCTTATAAATATGGTGCCCGGATATGACGGTGGGGTGCATGCCATCCAGCTCGCCCCGCCCTGAAAAATGTCAGGAAACCCCTAACTGCATATTTAATGGGGTCGGCATTATGCCACCCAACCCGAATTCCCACTGGACTCTGCAGTGGGAAAGGTTCTCTGTTCCTGCCCCTGCCACACATCGGGAAAGGCAAATTCTGCCCACTGTTACTGAAAAAGCTGAATCAGTTGGAAAGCATTGCACTGCCCATTTGTAGAGAAAAAAATTACAACCATAATGTTAATAACTCACAGAAGTTATCGCGGAAGTAGAAATAGAGGTTGAGGTGGGCGTTGTTAATGGGTCTTTGATTGCATGGTAATGTGCTACATAAAATGTTTCACTGACTGCATGTGAAGCGGGTGTGAGAATGATTTAGAATGAGGCAACTATATAAATTTTTGTAATGTTGGGTCTTTGAATAATTCTCAATTTTGTTGTCAATGCCACTGTTGGCTGCTGGCACCAATACTGAGGGATTATTGACTGTTGTGTGTTCACTTCACGTTTATTGGGTGATAATTGTTGGGTTATTGTTGGGGAGTCCAGAACCAGGGGTCACAGTCTGAGGATTCAGGGTAGACCACTTAGAATGGAGATGAGGAGACATTTCTTCACCCGAAGAGTGGTGAGCCTGTGGAATTCATTACCACAGGAAGTAGCTGATGCCAAAACATTGAATGTATTCAATGGCTAGATATAGCACTTGGGGTGAATGGGATCAAAGGTATGGGAGGAAAGCAGGATTAGGCCATTGAGTTGGACGATCAGCCATGATCGTGATGAATGGCGGAGCAGGCTCGAAGGGCCAAATGGCCTCCTCCTGCTCCTATCTTCTATGTTTCTATGTAATTACTGGGAAATAATGCCACAGTTCACCTCGCTGTCTGTCATCATTGTTCGAAATCAGACACTTTGTATTAGTATGGACGGTATAATAAAGGTACAGGTTGTGATGGTAAACCTTGAGACCGTAGTTAAACATGTACCAGAATTATTCTATACTTTTCCTCAAAAGCACAGTTCAATTATAGATTTTAAGAGACATTTCCTCAAGCTGGGACATATTTGGTTCCGAAGCTTTAATTGCAAAGCAGGGGATGTCAGGTCAGCTATTGTTGTACACCTCATCTTGATTTTACTTCCTGTTGATGGCCCATAATTCGGCAGGTTAGGTTAAAATGACCCTCTCTCTGCTCAGGGTAAAAAATTGTTTCTAAATTCAAGAACAGTCTTTTAGCAAATAGTTTGCCTTAAATGTGACAGAGTCTGGCTTAGAGTAATTGAGATGCCTGACATGCAGGTGTCATATCATAGAATCCCTCCAGTGCAGAAAGAAGACATTCGGCCCACTGAGTCCACACCGACTCTGACAGAGCATCCCACCCAGGCCCTATCCCTGTAACCCCACATATTTGCCTCGCTAATCCCCCTTACCTACACATATTGGGACACCAAGGGGCAATTTAGCATGACCAACCCACCTAACCGGCACACCTTTGGACTGTGGGAGAAAACCGGAGCACCTGGAGGAAACCCACGCAGGCACGGGGAGAATGTGCAAAAGCCACACAAACAGTGACCCAAGGCTGAAATTGAACTCGGGTCCCTGGCACCGTGAGGCAGCAGTGCTAACCACTGTGCCACCGTGCCTACTCTAATAACTTTAAAAGTAACTGTATGTGACCAAGGTACATTGGCAATTATCCTTTAAGGCCTTCTTTAAGGCCTTCTCCTTGTAGTTAAATTTAACCTTTGCCCTTTTATTTAAAAACACAGTTGCTGGATCATATATCCTAGTGGAACTGCAAAACCTACAAGAGGGACAATTTCTCTTCTGAGTGAATTCCTTTAAGAGCAACCTTTGTATCATTTTAGTTGGGATGAGAAAGTGATTACTGTAATATTGTGTTTTTTTTCTGTCAGCATCTTTGATAGCCCTGTGCAGTCTGCTGGTGTCTGAGGACAACAGCTGCAATGCTACCAGCGCCCCGTACATACTCTGTGATACCACAATTCGAGTGGGCACTCAGGCATCTATGTTACTGGAGGCCTTGAAGTCTGCCTGCGACGATGCCATCTGTGATTCAACAGCAAACATTAGCATAGCTGCCGGTTCATCTCAGGCAATCACGCCGGCCTCTTCCTCAGGTAAGCTTCAACAAGAAAAAAAAAACAAGCTGAAGTGGAGAGGGAAAAAAAGGCATGAAATTAGAGAAATTTACAAAGTTTGACAAATTGCATCTTGGAGTTGCCACGAGCAAATGGCTTGTGATGATTAATAAGTGCAACAATAATTGCATTTCATTAAGATTGATGGCACCCCATTTAACCTCCCCTCTCATTTCAGCCCTAAAGTGGAAAAAGATGAAGTTCTCATCTATAATGGCTCCTGCAATGTCTCCATGGCGATGAAGGCAATGATAGAGTGTGAGGTGTTTCGACAGCTAGAGCCGGTTACAGCGAAGATAACAGAAACATTCGAACACTGGGGACAAAACATCCAGGTACTACAGAGTCACAGAGCCTATTAGCTAACCCTTACACTGTCACAGGTGCGAACGTGGTTTGCTCAGGTGTCAAACCACGTAGGCCCTTAATATTGATTTACACAGGAAGCTTTTCCTTTTTCAAGACATGTTGGAACTGCTTTATTTTAAGGGAAGTGGCAAGTGCAAACTGTTCTGATGAACACTCTTAAGTGGCGTCCCATACTGTAATATTGTTATGGATGATAAAATAGATGGCAATTTGAATATCCCGACCAGTTCAGCTTACAATATAGCATCTGTGCTTCATAAATGGCCACTTTCTGATTGACCCCAGCTTTGTCAAAAGCCTGGTTTTTCCAATTTGTAAAAAATTGTATTAATATATCAATCCTTATTTTACTCTGACTGACTATTGTTCCGCTGAAGATGGGATTGGTTCCTTCAGTCATTTCAAAATATTGTAGACTTGGTGCTTTTGGGAAAGTGACTGCATACTTAGAGATATTGGTAACACTATTTTATTGAAAGGACATGAGGGTTCACAAGATCATGGCTAGATACTCAATTGGACATTTGGAAAAGTTCTTTATAACCTGAGGTTTATATTGTCAAGATCTGAGATCTTCTGGAGGTAATTCAGTGGTGACCTGGAATAAAACACGTCTATAATTCGGAGGCTGAAGGGGGACCTGACAGAGGTCTACAGAATTATGAGAGGCATAGGCAGGGTGGATAGTCAGAGGCTTTTTCCCAAGGTGGGAGTGTCAATGACAAGGGGGCACAAGTTCAAGGTGAGAGGGGGAAAGTTTAAAGGAGATGTGCGGGGGAAGTTTTTCACACAGAACATAAGAACATAAGAACTAGGAGCAGGAGTAGGCCATCTGGCCCCTCGAGCCTGCTCCGCCATTCAATAAGATCATGGCTGATCTTCTCGTGGGCGCAGCTCCACTTACCCGCCCACTCACCATAACCCTTAACTCCTTTACTGTTCAAAAATTTATCTATCCTTGCCTTAAAAACATTCAATGAGGTAGCTTCAACTGCTTCACTGGGCAGGGAATTCCACAGATTCACAACCCTTTGTGTGAAGAAGTTCCTCCTCAACTCAGTTCTAAATCTGCTTCCCCTTATTTTGAGGCTATGCCCCCTAGTTTTAGTTTCACCTACCAGTGGAAACAACTTCCCTGCTTCTATCTTATCTATTCCCTTCATAATCTTATATGTTTCTGTAAGATCTCCCCTCATTCTTCTGAATTTCAATGAGTATAGCCCCAGTTTACTCAGTCTCTCCTCAAAAGCCAACCGTCTCAACTGCAGAATCAACCGAGTGAATCTTCTCTGCACCCCTTCCAGTGCCAGTATATCCTTTCTCAAGTAAG
Organism: Mustelus asterias; assembly: GCF_964213995.1. NCBI lineage: Eukaryota > Metazoa > Chordata > Chondrichthyes > Carcharhiniformes > Triakidae > Mustelus > Mustelus asterias. Next base: position 52,663,976 of record NC_135805.1, read on the forward strand.
GAGACCAAAACTGTACACAGTACTCCAGGTGTGACCTCACCAGCACCTTATACAGCTACAACATAACCTCGCTGTTTTTAAACTCCATCCCTCTAGCAATGAAGGACAAAATTCCATTTGCCTTCTTAATTACCTGCTGCACCTGCAGATCAACTCCTCGTGAGTCTTGCACAAGGCCACCCAGGTCCCTCTGCACAGCAGCATGCTGCAATTTTTTACCATTTAAATAATAGTCCATTTTGCTGTTATTCCTACCAAAATGGATGACCTCACATTTACCAACATTGTACTCCATCTGCCAGACCCTCGCCCACTCATTTAAACTATCTATATCCCTTTGCAGACTTTCAGCGTCCTCTGCACACTTTGCTCTGCCACTGATCTTAGTGTCATCTGCGAATTTTGACACACTGCATTTGGTCCCCAACTCCAAATCATCTATGTAAATCGTAAACAATTGCGGTCCCAACACTGCTCCCTGAGGCACACCACTAGTCACTGATCCCTAACCAGAAAAACACCCATTTACCCTCACTCTTTGCTTTCGGTGGTGGAAGCAGACACATTAACAACATTAACAACATTTAAGAAGCATCTGGATGGGTACATGAATAGGGAGAGAATAGAGGGATACGGACCGACTAAAGGCAGATTTTTTTCAATTTAGTTAGGGCATCATGATCGGCACAGGCTTGGAGGGTCGAAGGGCCTGTCCCTGTGATTTTTTTTGTTCTTTAAAATGAGGAAATGTCAGGATGTTGTTTGACTATTTCTGAATATTTTCACGAATACTGAGTCAATGCAAGAATGTAAAGAACTCCATGGAATATGTCCCTTCTCAGTTTCCTTGCTAACTCCAAGGGAATGAGCATTCCTTAGAACGATCAAGCCTCATAATAGCTTGTCTATTTTGTTCATCGGAATCCAGGCAGTTGACAATGTTTGATCTTTCCTTACTCTTGGCAAGGAAACAGAATGAGAATTTCAGCACAGTTTCTGACAATGGTCCCAGTAGAGAATTTCCTCATCCTATGTCAGGGGGTTCCTTGTTACTGAGCTTTTTTTGGATGTTTCCAGTTAAGACTAATTGCAAAGCTGCACAAAAGGCTGAGGAAGCTGGTCATTTGGAATTTTAGGAGGGAAGGTAGGAACAGCAGTGGGCAAATCAGTACCTTGAGTCTGTTCTTCCATTCACTGAGATCAGGGCTGATCCGCATTGTAACTCATTCACCCACCATATTTCAATGATCCTTAATACACTTCAAAACAAGAGGAAAGAATGGAATGGAAAGCTGAAGATGCTGAGTGAAATGTGGCTGCAACCCACAATTACCACTTCAAGGAGTTCATGCTGGAATGGAATGGGTTAGGGAGATCATAGAATCATCATAGAATCCCCACAGTGCAGAGGAGGGCATTCGGTTCATCAAGTCTGCACCAACCACAATCCCATCCAGTTCCCATTTCCGTAACCCCACATATTTATTCTGTTAATCCCCTGTGATGCGCGATAAATCACACGGGAGGCTGGATGTACCCGGGAAATAAAGGCTTTTATTACCAACAATAACGGAGCTACTATATACAATATGCAATCCCAGACTAAAGGGTCACCAGGCAGAGCAGTGACCTTTATACCTCTCCCGGAAGGCAGAGCCAACTGGAGTGTACCATAGGACTATATTAACAGGTAGAACAGCCCAACCCTAACCCCAACAGTAACATATCTACAGACTCAGAGTGCTGGCCAAACCATGGCTCAGCACTCCTGGTGGTAACCAACAATGGTTCACCACATTCACCCCTCCTTTAAAACAAAGGCCGGCGGGGCACAAAAACAGAACAACTGTTCATCTGTCTATAAGTTCAATTGTTTTGGGGGACCGCACCGTCTCTGCGACCTCCTCAACACTGGCGATGACGCCGGTTCAGGCAATCGCGGTGACCTTCTCTCCAAGGCGGTGTCCAGTAGCTCCTCCAATTCCTCACGGGCCGGTAGACCACGAGGTGGTGACAATCCGCTGGACTCGAGCACGCCTCGAGGTGGCGACAATCTCCTGGACTCAGGCAAGCTGTACACGGGAGTAAGAGGATTAAGTGGTGGGCCCGATACTGCCCGCGCCGTGTCAGGAGAAGAGATAATGGTCGGGGGGTCCCTAACTGGGGGTGTGGGAGCGACTGGGGTTTCCAAGCCCCCTGCAGGCGCCAGATCTCGAATCGAGACCGTGTCCTCTCGCCCGTCAGGATATGCCACATAGGCATATTGAGGGTTGGCGTGGAGGAGATGGACCCGTTCAACCAAAGGGTCGGACTTGCGGGTCCTAACATGCCGCCGCAGGAGGACAGGTCCTGAGTACGTCAACCAAGACGGTAATGAGGTCCCAGAGGAAGACTTCCTAGGGAATGAAAATATTCTCTCATGAGGAGTAGCGTTGGTTGCCGTACACAGGAGTGAGCGGATGGAATGGAGCGCATCAGGGAGTACCTCTTGCCAACGGGAGACTGGAAGACCTTTAGACCTCAACGCCAGTAAGACAGCCTTCCAGACGTAGCATTCTCTCGTTCAACCTGCCCGTTACCCCTAGAATTGTAGTTCGTGGTTCTACTAGAGGCAATCCCATTTAAGAGCAGGTATTGCCTCAAGTCGTCGCTCATGAACGACGAGCCCCTATCACTGTGGATATAACAGGGGTAACCAAACAGAGTGAAAAGATCCCGTAATGCTTTGATAAGCGTGGCAGCGGTCATATCAGAACAGGGAATGACAAAAGGGAATCGTGAGTACTTGTCAATCACATTGAGGAAGTACACGTTCCGATCTGTCGAGGGAGGGGGCCCTTGAAGTCCACACTCAGTCTTTCAAAAGGACGAGTGGCCTTAATGAGGTGTGCCCTGTCAGGTCGGTAGAAGTGCGGTTTGCATTCAGCACATACCTGGCAGCTTCGAGTTATGGACCTGACATCCTCCACCGAGTAGGGTAGATTCCGGGCCTTTATAAAATGGAAGAGCCGAGTGACCCCCAGATGGCAGAGGTCATTGTGGAGAGCCCGTAATCGATTCTCCTGCACACTAGCGCATGTTCCACGCGACAGGGCGTCCGAGGGCTCGTTGAGCTTCCCTGGACGGTACATGATATCATAATTGTAGGTGGAGAGTTCGATTCTCCACCTCAAGATTTTATCATTCTTGATCTTACCCCATAACGTGTTGTTGAACATGAACGCCACGGACCGCTGGTCCGTGAGCAGAGTGAACCGTTTTCCCGCCAAGTAATGGCGCCAATGCCGAACGGCCTCCACAATGGCCTGGGCCTCTTTTTCCACCGCAGAATGCCGAATTTCAGGGCCTTGGAGGGTGCGAGAGAAAAAGGCGACGGGCCTGCCCGCCTGGTTAAGTGTGGCGGCCAGGGCGAAATCAGATGCATCACTCTCCACCTGGAAGGGGATGGACTCATCAATAGCGTGCATCGTGGCTTTCGCGATGTCGGCTTTTATTCCTGCAAAGGCTAAGCGAGCCTCTGTTGTTAGGGGAAAGGAGGTAGACTTGATGAGTGGACGGGTTTTGTCCGCGTAATTGGGAACCCACTGTGCATAGTATGAGAAGAAGCCTAAGCATCTTCTCAGTGCTTTGATGCTAGTGGGCAGGGGAAGTTCGAGGAGGGGACACATACGGTCTGGATCAGGGCCGAGGACCCCGTTTTCCACCACGTATCCGAGGATAGCTAGGCGGTGCTTGCGAAACACACTTCTCCCTGTTGTAGGTCAGATTCAGGCGAGATGCAGTGCGTAAGAATCTAAGAAGGTTGGCATCGTGGTCCTGCTGGTCGTGGCCGCAGATGGTGACGTTATCCAGGTATGGGAAGGTAGCCCGCAGCCCGTTCTGGTCCACCATTCGGTCCATAGCACGCTGGAAGACCGAGACCCCATTCGTGACACCAAAGGGAACGCTTAGAAAATGGTACAGGCGACCATCCGCCTCAAAGGCCGTGTATTTTCAGTCCTCTGGGCGAATGGGGAGCTGGTGGTAAGCAGACTTCAAGTCAATGGTGGAGAACACCCGGTACTGCGCAATCTGATTGACCATGTCAGATATGCGCGGGAGGGGATACGCATCCAGCTGCGTGTATCTGTTAATGGTCTGACTATAGTCTATGACCATCCGGGGTTTGTTCCCATTCTTAACCACCACTACTTGCGCTCTCCATGGACTAGTGCTAGATTGGATGATCCCCTCCTTGAGGAGCTGCTGAACTTCAGATCGACTGAAGATCCGATCCTCAGCGCTGTAACGCCTGCTCTTTGTTGCGATGGGCTTGCAGCCTGGCATGAGATTCTGGAATAGGGAGGGTGGGGTAATCCTGAGCGTCGAGAGGCTACATGTGGAGCGCTTTGGGCAATTTAGAGGCTGCAGTGCTCCCACTGAAAGCGGAGGGAGTGGCCCATCGTACTGCAGGGTTACACTCTTCAGGTGGGCCATAAAATCTAGTCCTAGGAGTATCGGCGCGCAAAGGTGCGGTAACACAAGGAGCCTGAAGCTCTCGTAAACCGTGCCCTGCACCGTCAGGTTGACCATGCAGCTCCCTAGCACGGTGACAGACCGGGACCTTGACGCCGTCAAAATTGTCTGCTTGACAGTCCGAATCTGGAGACCGCACCGCTTCACGGTGGCAGGGTGAATGAAGTTCTCCGTACTCCCACTGTCAAACAAACAATAAATCTGGTGTCCGTTTACCTGTATGTCCATCATGGACTTGTCGAGTCTGTGAGGCTTGGCCTGGTCCAGGATGATTGACGCCACCGTTGGATTGTGGGTGCAACTGTAGGCAGCTGAGCTGGTTGATGACGGCCCCTGCTGGTCATTCGCGGTCGGTGCCAACCAAAATGGCTGCCCCCATAGGTCGCACGTGGTCGATGGCGCCAAAAACGGCAGCCCCTGCAGGTCGCACGTGTCTTGCGACTCCGTCGTTAGGAATGGCGACGCTCTGGAATTGCACGTGGTGGAAGACCTCGAAGACACTGAAGACAGGGAGACCGGCTCCGGGGAATCACACGCCGCACTGCTATGTTTGGAGGGTGGTTTGGTCCTGCAGACTTTGGAATAATGCCCCTTCTTGCCACAGGCGGAGCACAATACCGCTTTAGCTGGACATCGCTGCCGAGGGTGTTTCACCCCCCCACAGAAGTAACACCGTGGGCCTCCTGGAGCTGCTGCCGTCGTCAGGTCCGAGGCTGGAAACGCAATCGCGCAGTTTTTCGAAACCGCTGAATAAAGTGGAGTCTGCGGCTGCACCTGCCACAATGTCCCCATGCGGTCGTCGGGGTACATCTCCAGACTTTTGGAGGCCGTTTCTAGAGCGTCAGCTAATTCTACAGTTTTAGTGAGGTCGAGGTTACCTTGCTCTAGCAGCTGAAGGCGAATGTACGATGAGCCGATTCCCGCCACGAACGCATCTCGAACTAGGTCGCTCATATACTGGGCTGCCGACACTGGCTTGCAGTTGCAGGCCCTGGCTAGCTGCTGAAGTTCACACAGGTACTGTTCCGTCGTTTCGCCGGGCTGCCGCCGTCGAGTGGCTAGAAGGTGTCGAGCATGGATCTCATTCGACGGTTTGTTGTATCGCTTTTTGAGAAGCTCGATGGCCCCTTTGTAGTCTTGGGCCTCACGGATCGCTAAGTATACAGTGTCGCTTACCCTCGCGTGGAGGACCCGCAGTCTGTCGGCGTCGTTTTGAACCGCTGTGGAGGCGTCGAGGTAATTTTGGAAACACTTCAACTAATGGTCGAAAGTGTTTGACGCTCCCGCCGCACGTGGATCCAACGTAAGCCGCTCGGGTTTCAGCATTTGCTCCATGGTTTTCTTTTGTTTTTGTTAAAAAAAAAAAATTTTGTTGGTAATAAAATTGATGGGTGATAAATCACACGGGAGGCTGGATGTACCCGGGAAATAAAGGCTTTTATTACCAACAATAACGGAGCTACTATATACAATATGCAATCCCAGACTAAAGGGTCACCAGGCAGAGCAGTGACCTTTATACCTCTCCCGGAAGGCGGAGCCAACTGGAGTGTACCATAGGACTATATTAACAGGTAGAACAGCCCAACCCTAACCCCAACAGTAACATATCTACAGACTCATAGTGCTGGCCAAACCATGGCTCAGCACTCCTGGTGGTAACCAACAATGGTTCACCACACCCTGACACTAGGGTCAATTTAGCATGGTTAAGCAACCTAACCTGCACATCTTTGGACTGTGGGAGGAAACCAGAGCACCCGGAGGAAATCCACGCTAACCTAGAGATCTAGAGATTGAGGTCAATAACCAGTGATCTTCTGGTGGTATGTGAAGTGGAGTTGCCAGCGTTGGACTGGAGTGGTCACAGTAAGAAGTTTCACAACACCAGGTTAAAGTCCAACAGGTTTATTTGGAATCAGGTTTATTTGGAATCATGAACTTGCAGAGCGCTGCTCCTTCATCCGATGACCAGCGCTCCGAAAGCTCGTGATTCCAAATAAACCTGTTGGACTTTAATCTGGTGTTGTGAGACTTCCTTCTGGTGGAACATACTAATGTGCTATTCTTGCTAAGTACACTGTCTAGATAACTGCACCTGGTAGCTGTGGACAGGATAGGAATGCACAACTTTACAATGAAATGGCACAGGGATAGAACTGTGGTAAATTTAGTTTTCTTTTGAAAATACTATTCAAGGCTCAGCTCAGTGTCACAGATGTTGCAGTTTGGCACTAGGCTACAAGCTGGAAGGATTTACTTTGGTTTTAAAAAGTATTAATGGGCTTCATAACTCTGTCACCTTCAGCAATGCTTTCTTAAAATTCTGTGATAATGCGTGGCGTGCTGAGCTCTCTGTTCCAGCATTTCAGACAGAAAAGTATCGTAGAAGGATGAAATAAATGTGGATACATTTCAATTAACTTCCAAATACAATCCCCATCACTTACCCTGTCCATACTTAACATGGGCAGACACCTATATCAGGCAAATGTTGTTCATTGCTTACTAGAACCATAGGAGTTGATTATAAAGACACAGCTTAGAAGACAGGAGCATGCCTGCTATGTTGGGCAGATTTTTATTTTGTTTCCCTTTCTCGCTCTGCCACTTCAATCCTCTCCCGCTGGGTTTGATAAACAAAATCGTTTCCACAAACTTCCAAGCAGAGAAATAGCTCTCTTAAAGCAGCATCTCTTAAGTGTTCTCCCCGTGTCTGTGTGGGTTTCCTCTGGGTGCTCTGGTTTCCTCCCACAGTCCAAAGGTGTGCAGGTTAGGTAGGTTGACCATGCTAAATTGCCCCTTAGTGTCCAAAGATGTGTAAATTCGGAGGCTAAGTGGGTAAATGTGTGGGGTTACGGGGATGGAGCAGGGGATGGGCCTGGGTAAGATGCTCTTTTGGAGAGTCAGTAGACTCGGTGGGCCGAAGGGCCTCTTTCTGCACTGTAGGGATTCTATGATAGGATTTAATGGTTTTCTTAGTTTACAGTCGCACAACTGAAGTCAGGGCCTGGGGAATTTCGCACATACACCTGGGTGCCTTTATTCTCAAGAGTGGCCACTGCGTAAGAGCTTGGCTGGGACAGTGGTTCTCGATTAGAATAGAAAGTCAGAAGGTGGAATTGCGGTTTGGGATTTCACACTCAAACTTCTCTCACTATTTCCCAGCTGTTACAGATGGAGGCAATTGTGGCTAACCTCCTGCATTTCCACCACTTGTTAAAACTTGCATCACTTATAACGGGCAACTCACTTAAACACAAATGTAACTGCTATAAGCAGTGGGCACTGTATTCACGTGTCAGTACATTGAGTTATTGCACTAGGTAGATTGTTTTGATTTCCTGATGGCTTAATGAATAAATGCACCATGAGGTGTGGCAATGAGCTGTACAGACCACTGAGATCCCTGTTCTGAGTTGAATTAGCTGCCCTCAGATATAGTCAGGCCAGGGGACTAATGTTTCCACGAGAAGAACAACAAACACTGGAAATAATAGCAGAAGGAGTAGGAGCAGGAATAGGCCATGGCCCTCGAGCCTGCTTCATTCAACAAGATCATGGCTGATTGTCTACATCAACTCCAAGTCTTGTAATGTCCATATATTTCTTAATTCCCTTAGTACTCAAAAATCTATCAACTCCTGTGTTGAATGTACTCAACATGTGAACATCCGCTGCCCTCTGGAGTAGAGAACTCCAAAGATTCACAACCCTTTGAGTGAAGAAATTTCTCCTCATCTCAGTCCTAAATGGCTGATGCCCCATTCTGAGACTATATTCTAGATCAGTGCTTCCCAACTTTTTATGTCACAGCACACCTCCATAACAGAAAACATTTTGAGGTGCACTTATCTTCTCTGAACTGACCTCGAGCAAAATACTTTTTTTTGGGGAGATTTTCAGCCCGCCTTTGCCATCAGAGAGAATGGCGGCATGGTTGAAAGATCCTGAGAGAAGCGGGAAATGTGGGTTTCCGTGTTTTACTGTGGATGTGCGGATGCCAAAAATATAGTCTGGAATTTTCCAGCTGTTCATGCCGACGTGATGTTCCGGTCCCGCTGCAGTGAACGGAGATTTGGCTGAGCACCAAATTCTCCATCCTCGCTTGCAGTGGCGGCGGAGCGTGAACGGCACTGGGAGGTCAAAATATAACAGTGAGTCGACAAATCTACTTACTTCCTTTAGACTTTAAATTCACTGCTTTGGGCACGCCAAGAACACAACTGAAATTTTAAAAAGGGAACGTATTTGATTCCCAATTTTTCCTCTCCAATTCCGCACCTCCTTAGACTTATAAAACGCAATTTGCTGTTACCTTTGCACAACGCCCACCATTCCAGGTAATTCAAATTATATTTTGAGGCAATAGTTCTGTTTTTTTAATAATATCAATTGAACAAAATGTACAGTGCATTTTAAGTGACCCTGAACTTGGTAGTGACTTCCTTGGTAGGTAACTGTTGATTGATATCCAAAAATCCCGACAGTGCAGAAGGAGGCCATTTGGCCCATTGAGTCTGCACCGACCACAATCCCACCCAGGCCCTATTCTTATAACCCCACATATTTACCCTGCTTATCCCTCTGATAGTAGGGTCAATTTAGCATGGCCAATCAACCTAACCCGCACATCTTTGGACTGTGGGAGGAAACCGGAGCACCCGGAGGAAACCCACGCAGACACGGGGAGAATGTACAAACTCCACACAGACAGTGACCCGAGGCCGGAATTGAACCCAGGTCTCTGGCGCTGTGAGGCAGCAGTGCCAACCACTGTGCCACCGTGCTGCCCCTCAAACCATATGGACTTTAATTTGAAACCTGCAACTTAGAACGATCTCACTGGAACAGTTCACAAAACCAAATAATAACAGCTCTACTTTTTAAAGAAAGTGAGTACTGATCCTCGGGTGACTGCCGCTGTTCCTTTGTAATGTGCATGGTTTCTGCCACAATGCTAATGGATAAAAGTGCATTGCATTCCGTTTTGAATCTGTGGTACAGTTAGTTTGAAAATTTGTAACATGTATTATGTATCCAATATAGCATCAATTTATGATGGAAAGCTCAGCTCAGGGTTGAATAGGATACTGTAAGTAGTCTCACAACACCAGGTTAAAGTCCAACAGGTTTATTTGGTAGCACGAGCTTTTGGAGCATTGCCCCTTCATCACCTGATGAAGGGGCAACGCTCCGAAAGCTCGTGCTACCAAATAAACCTGTTGGACTTTAACCTGGTGTTGTGAGACTACTTACTGTGCCCACCCCAGTCCAACACCGGCAACTCCACATCATGAATAGGATACTGAGATTGCACCTCTGTTCAGCTTGGCTCAGTGAATAGGGAATGAGAAGCAATGGTGCTGTGTTAACATACCTAACTGGAGGATATTACAACTTACTTAAGACTTGATCTCAGATGTGGAGGTTGGCAATACAGAGGTGGTGGAAGTGCGGTAAGATTGGTAGAGAGGGTAGATGTAATGTCTTCAATCAAGCCTATTGGAATATTAATTCCCTGATGAAAAAGTCAATTAATGGGACAATCAGGGAGTCTTTTCCTTGTATTTAACCGGGAGTGTCAGTTCCTCTGGGACTCCCGAAGGTAGACGGTTGACTGATAGCACTCTGTGTACTACTGTTAGAATTGTAAATAAAGGGATTTGGGTGAAGTGACTTCTGCTTCCGAAGACTTATAACAGTAGAGCTGGGTGAGCTCAACATACATGTGAACAGGCATGTGCAAGGCTAGGAAGAGAAGCCATTGTTGGAGAAGCTCTGGCTACGATCAGAGAGGTAAGACTGGGACTGAGTGAGGGCAGCCTCGCTGAGCTGGATGGCAGCAAAAATGAATTAGAGAAACGATGGGACGTGGTCAAAAGGCCAGAGTTACAGAGAATGTCATTGTGACTTGGCTGGAGCAATGACAGTGCCAGAATCCTGATTTGAGAAATTCCAAAATGGACTTGCAGGAAGGACGGGCACTAGAGACAACAACATGTACAGAGGAAAGGGACATTGGACGTAATGTAGTAGTTAGCAAGGACAGTGGGATTGAGAGTTGTTTTCTTTAGGAGGGGAGTTTTGATTGTAGAGCGGACAGTACCCACGGATGGTGAACTCAGTTAGCATGGGCTTCAGGAAAGTAAGGTGGGTAGTCAGCAGCTTAATGAGAGTGAGGTGAATTGAGTGCATAGAAACTTAGAAAATAGGCGTAGGAGTAGGCCATTCAGTCCTACAAACCTGCTCCGGCATTCAATATGATCATGGCTGAGCCTCTAATTCAATACCATACTCTTGCTCTCCCTATAACCCTTGATGCCTTGAGTCTAGAAATCTATTTCCTTCTTAAATATATTCTGTGACTTAGTCTCCACAACCTTCTGTGGCAGAGAATTTCACAGGTTCACCACCCTCTGAGTGAAGACATTTCTTCTCATCTAAATGGCCTACCCCATATTCTGAGACTGTGAACCCTTGTTCTAGAACCTCCAGCCAGAGGAAACAACATTCCTGAATTCAGTCTGTCCAGCTCTATTAGAACTTTATACATTTTAATTAGATCCCCTCTCATTCTTCTGAGCTCCAATGAACACAGGCCCAGTCGACCCAATCCCTCCTCACACGACAATCCTGCCATCCTAGGAATTAGTCTGATGAACCTTTGCTGCACTCCCTCGATGATAAGTATATCCTGTCTTAGATAATTAGACCAAAACTACACACAATACTCCAGGTGTGTTCTCAACAAGGTCCTGTACAGCTGCAATAAGACGTCATTGCTCCTGTATTCAAGTCCTGTTGCAATGAAGGCCAACATACCATTTGGCTTCCTAATTGCTTATGGTACCTGTATGCGAAAGGCAGGAAGTTATTCTAACTCTATATAAAACATCAGCACTTCACCTCAGGATGTGAAGATTTGGGAGAGGCTTTGGAAGAGATTTACTAGAATGAGGAATTACAGCGACAGAAGCTGGGGTTGTTCTCCTCAGAGCAGAAAAGGCTATGAGGAGATTTAATAGACGTATTTATAAAATCATGAAGGGTTTAGATAGAGGAAGTAAAGAAAAACTGTTTACAATGATTGAAGGATTGCGAGCCAGAGGACACAAAGTGATTGACAAAGGAACAGAAACGATGTGAAGAGAAACATTTTTGCAATGAATGGTTGGAATGCTCCGACTGACAAGGTGGTGGGAACAGGTTGAACAATTGCTTTCAAAAGGGAATTGTATAAATATTTGGAAGGAGAAAAAACTGACATCAATATGGGGGAAGTGTGAGACTGACTGGATTGCTGTTTAAAAGAGCCTGACTAGATTTGATGGGTCAAATGGCCTCCTTCTGTGCTCCCCTATTCTATCCACATTTTAGATTCCAGGGTGTATGGTTCTCTTTGTGCGGAAGGATGATTCTTAACTTCAATTTACAAAATGCTAAGTCTTACAAACGAGAGATGAACTGCCACTCACTGTCCTCCGAGGATATGGAATGAAAGATTTGACGGTTCAACTGATTTCTGGAACGACCTTTGGACAGAACATGGAAATGATCATGGTGCAGGGTGTTTTGATGAGCTGATTGTTCAATCATGATACATAAATTCCATTTCCATAATATATATTTACACAGTTTAATATAGCTTGGTATTAAAATTGCAAAGAAATTGAAATTTCAGAACTTATAGAATTGTAGAATTTATTTAAATTCAAAAATTCAAATATTTGTGCCACACAAATGCCAGGCAATAACTACCTCCAATAAGATATAATCTAACCATTACCCCTTGACATTCAATGGCATTACTATCGCTGAATCCTCCTCTATCAACATCCCGGGGATTACCAGTGACCAGAAACTGAACTGGACCAGCCATATAAATACTGTGGCTACGGGAGCAGGTCAAAGGCTAGGAATCCTGAGGCAATTAACTCACCTCCTGACTTCCCAAAGTCTATTCACCATCTACAAGACACAAGTCAAGAATGTGATGGAATACTCTCCGTTTGTTTGGATGAGTGCACTTCCAACAACACTCGAAAAGCTGGACACCATCCAGGACAAAGCAGCCTGCTTGATTGGCACCCCATCCACAAACATTTACCTCCTCCACCACCGGCACACAATGGCAGCTGTGTGTAATATCTACACAATGCATTCAGGAACTCACCAAGGCTCCTTGGGCAGCACCTTACAAATCCACAAACACTTCCATCTAGAAGGAAGATGGCAGTAGACTAATGGGAACACCAACCCCTGGAGGTTTCCCTCCAAGCCACTCACCATCCTGGCTTGGAAATATATCGCTGTTCCTTCACTGTCACTAGGTCAAAATCCTGGAACTCCCTCTCTAACAGCGCTGTGGTGTACCTACACCTCAGGGATTACAGATTCAAGAAGGCAGCTCACCATCACCTTCTCAAGGGCAATTAGGGATGGGCAATAAATTCTGGCCTAGCCAGTGATGCCCACATCGCATGAACAAAGATAAAATTTAAATTGTTACATAACGTGGGCCTGGAAATAGGAGAAGCACCAGGACCCATAATATCTCACCCTGGCCCTGCTCTAGGGCCACTCTTAGGTAAGGAGACCCAAACTGTGCACAGTACACCAGTTGTAGCTGCTCCAATGCCCTGTATCTTTGCAGTAAGACTTCTTTATTCTGATACTCCACTCCCTTTGTAACAAAAGCTCACATGCCATTTGCCTTCCTGATTGTTTGCTTTGCCAGCATGTTAACTTTCTGTGGCTTGTTATTAATACACCTCGGTTCCTTTAACCTGTTGGCATTTGCAACATCTTTGCTTTTTTTAGTTCAGATTTCCAGCACCCAAAGTGTTATGCTGTTTTATAACTCATGTTTCCATTTCTCTGAACTGCCTGGCTCCCCCATTGGAAAATGTCCCTCAGATTGGTGCAGCATCCAGATTGATAGTGATGGTGGAATTAATCACTGAAACACATTGTCTGCAATGATGAGGCAGGAAAATGGCTGGACTTGCAGATAGTGAGGAACATTGTCAGAGGCTACAGAAGGATATAGATAGGCTGGAAATTTGGGCAAAGAAATGGCAGATGGAGTTCAATCCAGGTAAATGCGAAGTGATGCATTTTGGTAGAACTAACGTAGGGGGGAGCTATACGATAAATGGCAGAACCATAAAGGGTGTAGATACGCAGAGGGACCTGGGTGTGCAAGTCCACAGATCCTTGAAGGTGACGTCACAGGTGGAGAAGGTAGTGAAGAAGGCATATGGCATGCTTGCCTTTATAGGACGGGGCATAGAGTATAAAAGTTGGGGTCTGATGATGCAGTTGTATAGAACGTTGGTTCGGCCGCATTTGGAATACTGCGCCCAGTTCTGGTCGCCACACTACCAGAAGGACGTGGAGGCTTTAGAGAGAGTGCAGAGGAGGTTTACCAGGATGTTGCCTGGTATGGAAGGGCTTAGTTATGAGGAGAGATTGGGTAAACTGGGGTTGTTCTGACTGGAAAGACGGAGGATGAGGGGTGACCTAATAGAGGTGTATAAAATTATGAAAGGCATAGATAGGGTGAACGGTGGGAAGCTTTTTCCCAGGTCAGTGGTGACGTTCACGAGGGGTCATAGGTTCAAGGTGAGGGGGGGGGGGGGGAGGTTGAACACAGATATCAGACGGACATATTTTACACAGAGGGTGGTGGGGGCCTGGAATGCGCTGCCAGGCAAGGTGGTGGAGGCGGACACACTGGGAACATTTAAGACTTATCTAGACAGCCATATGAACGGAGTGGGAATGGAGGGATACAAAAGAGTGGTCTAGTTTGGACCAGGGAGCGGCGCGGGCTTGGAGGGCCGAAGGACCTGTTCCTGTACTGTATTGTTCTTTGTTCTTTGACCATTTCCTGGTCCCAACTCGACAGAGACATGCTGACATGGAGGAATCTTTCAGAAAGCAATCAATTGAGTTCACCATGCAATTGAGGATGGAGGCATGTTCCCAAGGTGGGTGGCCCAATAGGTGAGCCCACAGCACTGGACAGATGGCTGACCCATCGGGAGAGTTGGGAACACCTGAGGCAGGTGCGGGAGTGCAAGTTTGCCTCAAATTGGAGGCATGCTCGAATGTCCGGTTACATCTTCAGAATAGGAAAGGCTCACAGCCCTCGGGGCCATGACTGGCCTCCACAGGGAGGGTTATGGCTGAGCCTACAACCTTTTTAATCTTGTGGCTCATTCAGTGGGCTAGTGAGAGTGAATACTGATGGGCCTCAGCCTTCTGACCTGCTGTGTGGGAGAGGGGGAGGGCGGCCTCCAAAGCAGCTGTTAGCCTTTAATCCAGCGGAGGAGGGGGGAGGTGGGTGGCCTCCAATGCCAGTAAGATACTGTCTAAAATTTGCCCTTCAATTGGATTCCATGGCTTTTTACAACTGCCAGGCAGGTAGTCACTGCCACCTTACTGTAGCATGAGTGCAAGGAAACAAGAATGCTTTGGGGAGCCAACCAACAAGAACATAAGAACTAGGAGCAGGAGTAGGCCACCTCGAGTCTGCTCCATCATTCAATAAGATCATGGCTGATTTTTTCATGGACTGAGTTTCACGTACCAGCCCGCTCACCATAACCCTTAATTCCTTTACTGTTCAAAAATCTATCTATCTTTGCCTTAACAACATTCAAAGAGGTCGCCTCAACTGCTTCACTGGGCAGGGAATTCCACCGTGCCCCCCCTCTGCATGTCTGAGTAGATTACAGCCACTGACTCAGTTCTCATGTGCATTAGTGGTAACATCCGTGAGATGGTAGAGGACTCCCAATTGCTCCTGGAACTGAATGGCATGGTGGCACAGTGGTTAGCACTGCTGCCTCACAGTGCCAGGGAGCCGGGTTCAATTCCTAGCTTGGGTCACTGTCTCTGTGTGGAGTTTGCACGTTCTCCTCATGTCTGCGTGGGTTTCCTCCGGCGCTCTGGTTTCTTCCCACAGTCCGAAAGATGTGCTTGTTAGGTGCATTAGCCATGCTGTTAATGTCAGCCTACTTGTGACACTAATAAATAAACTTTATTTCTTTGAGGATGGGATTATTTTAGTTGCAGCAAAATATTTGAAAATAAACGTGGTGGAACAGCAAGCAGCCGTGTTGCTCTCTCTGTTAAGAAATATAAATCACTTGTTTTCTTTCAAGTGTAATGCAAAGTGAGTATTAGTAAAATGATGCTCTTCTGGTGTGCAGGGAACCGCAGGGGAAAAGCTAATTTGATTTGCTGATAGCAAGTGAAGCCTTTAGCGGAGCTGACAGTTCCCCTTTCAGTATGTTTCTGTATTATGCAGAAAGGTTTTCAGGAATTAATGTTGAAACTGTAATAGTCCAAATTTATCTTCCCCTGGAACTATTTCAATGTCTATTATATTCTATCCTGGCACCTGAAGATTCTGTTTACCAAGACACTGCTGCCTTCAGACTAAATTTACCTGAAAATGTATTGGCAGCAATTTTTTTGTCCTTTGCTTTCGAGGGTTAATGATGGTCCTTTTACAATAACTAGCCATCAGCTCACTTTTTATCATTTGTAATTTGAATTTTAAACATTTTTAAGGTGTTATCTCTCCTTTCTTTCTCTATGTACAGTATGCTTTGTCTGTATAGTGCACAAGAAACAATGCTTTTCACTGTATATTAATATGTGACATTAATAAATCAAATCAAATCAAATCAATTGTAATCCTGCCTGCCTGGTAGGAACCGTGAGTTGTAATGGTGGTCAGACACGAGCCTTGACCACCAACTGCCACATCCCACTGGCTTGAGATTGGAGACAGCGTCTGGACAAATGGAGCCCTGAAGTGAAAATTGCCCGGGCTTCACACTGACCCTGTCATAGGCATTATTTTACTGCTCAGGCTAAGACTGGGCTGCAGAATTACATAGCAACATAGGGAATAAGAGTAGGCATAGGTCATTCGAACCCTCGAGCCTTTTCTGCCATTTAACTGGATCATGGGCTGATTTTCTACCTCAATGCCACATTCCCGTATAATCCCCTATCCCTTGATATCCTTAATATCTATAGATCTCTATCTTGACCCTCTCTGTGGTAGTGAATTCCAAAGGTTCACCACCTTCTGAGTGAACTAATTCCTCCTCATCTCAGTCCTTTTGATTTGATTTGATTTATTATTGTCACATGTAGTGGGATACAATGAAAAGTACTGTCTCCTGCGAGCAAACAGCAAAAACATACTGTTCATAGAGTAGAAATCATAGAAAGAAAGAAATCATAGAAACCCTACAGTACAGAAAGAGGCCATTCGGCCCATCGAGTCTGCACCGACCACAATCCTACCCCCATATCCCTACATATTTTACCCACCAATCCCTCTAATCTACGCATCCCAGGACACTAAGGGGCAATTTTAGCATAGCCAATCAACCTAACCTGCACATCTTTGGACTGTGGGAGGAAACCGGAGCACCCGGAGGAAACCCACGCGGACACGAGGAGAATGTGCAAATTCCACACAGACAGTGACCCAAGCCGGGAATCAAACCCAGGTCCCTGGAGCTGTGAAGCAGCAGTGCTAACCACTGTGCTACCGTGCCGCCATTGAGTATATAGGGGAGAAGGAAAGGAGAGGGTGGAAAATATAGCGTTGCAATTACAGATAGGGAGAAGAGAAAGATCAGCTTAATAAAAGATAGGTCCAATCAAAAGTCTCTAGCCAACCAGGGAAAAAACTGTTTTTGAATCAGTTGGTATATGTTCTTAGATTTTTGCATCTTTTTCCCAACTCAAAAAGGTGGAAGAGTGTGTTCTGGGGTGCATGGGGTGCTTGATTATGGCTGCTTTCCTGAGGCAGCGGGAAGTGTAGCCGGAGCCAATGGATGGGAGGTTGGTTTGCGTGATGGACTGGGTTATGTTCAGAATGCTTTGTAGTTTGTTACGGTCTTGGTCTTGGGTGGCACAGTGGTTAGCACTGCTGTCTCACAGCACCAGGGACCCGGGTTCAATTCCAGCCTTGGGTGACTGTCTGTGTGGAGTTTGCACGTTCTCCCCGCGTCTGAGTGGGTTTCCTCCAGGTGCTCTGGTTTCCTCCCACAGTCCAAAGATGTGCGGGTTAGGTTGATTGGCTGTGCTAAATTTACCCTTATTGTCACGGGGATTAGCAGGGTAAATTGTGGGGTTACAGGAATATGGCCCGAGTGGGATTGTGGTCGGAACAGACTCGATGGGCTGAATGGCCGCCTTCTGTACTGCAGGGATTCTATGATGCTATGGTGAGAGCAGGAGCCTTACCAAGCTGTGATACATCTGGGAAGGATGCTTTCTAAATGGCCTACACCTTATTCTGTGATTGTGTCCTCCCAACAAGGGGAAACATTCTTCCTGTGTCTACCCTGTTGAGTCCTGTACACATTTTGTACACTTCAATGAGATCATCCCTTATTCTTCTAAAATTTAGAGAATTCAGGCCCAATGTCCTCAATCTCTTCTCATAGGACAATCCAATTTAAGAGGAATAATTGAGGAGACTGGGCTATATTATCTAGAGTTTACTTATTATTACATCTTAAATTGTATATTATTATTGACAATATTCTTATTGTTATCACTTAGAATCTTCACCATTGAAGTCGACCATTCAGTTCAACTACTGCCCCCCTCCTCCATCCGTCCCTCAATTGCTTTGTCCCTTAAGTAGACTCTAATATTGTAGCAGGGTTTACAGAATCCCTGCTCTTGAGACTATTAAAATAAGTAGATTAGTTTAAAATAGGGGCCACAGTGTGCCTTATATATACCAAAAGTATCACATATGTAGCCTCACTTACATATCATACAAAGGTATTGTCTGTATAAGCACATATATAATCACTTTTGAACAAGTATAATAGATTTAAACTGCATTCTTGTATTCTTGCCAAAGCTCACAAGAAAATGTAACTGGATTGATTAGTAAGTTTGCGGACGATACAAAGGTTGGTGGATTTGCGGATAGCGATGAGGATCATCAGAGGATACAGCAGGATATAGATCAGTTGGAGACTTGGGCGGAGAGATGGCAGATGGCGTTTAATCCAGACAAATGTGAGGTAATGCATTTTGGAAGGTCTAATACTGATAGGAAATATACAGTAAATGGCAGAACCCTTAAGAGTATTGTTAGGCAAAGGGATCTGGGTGTACAGGTACACAGGTCACTGAAAGTGGCAATGCAGGTGGAGAAGGTAGTCAAGAAGGCATACTTGCCTTCATCGGCCGGGGTATTGAGTTTAAAAATTGGCAAGTTATGTTGCAGCTTTATAGAACCTTAGTTAGGCCGCACTTGGAATATCGTGTTCAATTCTGGTCGCCACACTAACAGAAGGATGTGGAGGCTTTGGAGAGGGTACAGAAAAGATTTACCAGGATGTTGCCTGATATGGAGGGCATGAGCTATGAGGAGAGATTGGAGAAACTTGGTTTATTCTCATTGGAGCGACGGAGGTTGAGGGGAGACCCGATGGAAGTCTACAAGATTATGAGAGGCATGGACAGAGTGGATAGTCAGAAGCTTTTTCCCAGGGTGGGAGCGTCAATTACTAGGGGGCATAGGTTTGAGGTGCGAGGGGCAAGGTTTAAAGGAGATGTACGAGGCAGATTTTTTACACAGAGAGTAGTGGGGGTGGGTGCCTGGAACTCGTTGCTGGGGGAGGTAGTGAAAGCGGATACGGTAGTGACTTTTAAGGGATGTCTTGACAAGTACATGAATCGGATGGGAATAGAGGGATATGGTCCCTGGAAGGGTAGGGGGTTTTAGTTAAGTTGGGCAGCATGGTCGGTGCAGGCTTGGAGGGCCGAAGGGCCTGTTCCTGTGCTGTAATTTTCTTTGTTCTTTGTTCTTTGTTTGGCCAAACAAGCAATTATCACTTCGCATTATGGGAAATAAGTTTAATTAGACAGACCACATTCTTTTGGAACAATGAAGCACAGAGCATATACCCTATTACCAGGGGCAGGCCAGGTAGCTACAGGCAACCAAGGTTATTGAAATGAATAGAAGAATTCAGCTTCTAGCTGTATTGAATAGCTGCAATTCAACTTCCACTGACAAAGGGACAGAAAACAGAGCAGAGATGATGACTCCCTTTTAGTTCCCAGGATTGTAGGTGTTAGAGGTGACCCTTGAACCTACCGGATTTGTGTAGGTAAGGTTACTAGGCAATGGGGGGGAAGAACTTCTGGGTTCGGTTGACCAATTAATTCCTAATTCTGCTGGAAGGTAGAATGCTAATGGCCAAAGTAAATAAAGTGTATTAATATAATTGGACTGTCCAGCTTGGATGATAGGTTGGGCGGGAGCATTGAACCTTCAGAAATGTATATCTGTTGTGTTCATGTGAAGTAGCATCAGAAAGAGGTTAGAATCCTCTGACCATCTCTCTCCCAATTCATGTTGGTCAAATAAAAATGTTTTAAATAATATATTGTCGTTTGTAAGTCTTTGTGTTAAGCAAAGATCAGCTGAATGCATGACCCCAGAGAGAAACCCCCAAAGATCCCCTTACAAGTATGTTTTAAGAAATGTGATTTTCCACTAGACCATTCACCACATACCATGGGCGGCACGGTGGCACAATGGTTAGCACTGCTATGTCACATCTCCAGGGACCAGGGTTCAATTCCCAGCTTAGGCCACTGTCTGTGCAGAGTCTGCACGTTCTCCCTGTGTGTGAGTGGGTTTCCTTTGGGTGCTCTGATTTCATAGAAACATAGAAACATAGAAAAACTACAGCACAAACAGGCCCTTCGGCCCCACAAGTTGTGCCGAACACGTCCCTACCTTCTAGACCTACCTATAAGCCTCCATCCTATTAAGCTCCATGTACTCATCCAGGAGTCTCTTAAAAGACCCTATTGAGTTCGCCTCCACCACCACTGACGGCAGCCGATTCCACTCGCCCACCACCCTCTGTGTGAAAAACTTACCCCGAACTTCTCCCCTGTACCTACCCCCCAGCACCTTAAACCTGTGTCCTCTCGTAGCAGACATTTCCACCCTGGGAAAAAGCTTCTGAGAGTCCACCCGATCTATGCCTCTCAACATCTTATACACCTCTATTAGGTCTCCTCTCATCCTTCGTCTCTCCAAGGAGAAAAGACCGAGCTCCCTCAGCCTATCCTCATAAGGCATGCCACTCAATCCGGTCAACATCCTTGTAAATCGCCTCTGCACCCTTTCAATCTTTTCCACATCCTTCCTGTAGATAACTGACATCCTGACATAGATAAGCTGCAGAGCTGGGCTGAGAGGTGGCAAATGGAGTTTAATGCGGAAAAGTGTGAGGTGATTCACTTTGGAAGGAGCAACAGGAATACAGAGTACTGGGCTAACGGTAAGATACTTGGTAGTGTGGATGAACAGAGGGATCTGGGTGTCCATGTGCATAGAGCCCTGAAAGTTGGCACCCAGGTTGATAGGGTTGTTAAGAAGGCGTACGGTGTGTTAGCTTTTATTGGTAGAGGGATTGAGTTTCGGAGCCAGGAGGTCATGCTGCAACTGTACAAAACTCTGGTGCGGCCGCATTTGGAGTATTGCGTATTATAGGAAAGGTGTGGAAGTGGTGGAAAGGGTGCAGAGGAGATTTACCAGGATGTTGCCTGGTATGGTGGGAAAATCGTATGAGGAAAGGCTGAGGGGCTTGAGGTTGTTTTCGTTAGAGAGAAGAAGGTTAAGAGGTGACTTAATAGAGGCATACAAGATGATCAGAGGATTAGAGAGGGTGGATAGTGAGAGCCTTTTTCCTCGGATGGTGTTGGCTAGCACGAGGGGACATAGCTTTAAATTGAGGGGTGAGAGATATAGGACAGATGTTAGAGGTAGGTTCTTTACTCAGAGAGTAGTAAGGGCGTGGAATGCCCTGCCTGCAGCAGTGGTGGACTCATCAACGTTGAGAGCGTTCAAGTGGTTATGGGATAAACATATGGATGATATTGGAATAGTGTAGATTAGAGGGGCTTTAGATTGGTACCACTGGTCGGCGCAACATTGAGGGCCAAAGGGCCTGTACTGCGCTGTAATGTTCTATGTTCTATGTTCTATAGTGAGGCGACCAGAACTGAGCACAGTACTCCAAAGTGGGGTCTGACGAGGGTCTTATATAGCTGCATCATTATCCCTGGACTCCTAAACTCAATCCCTTGATTGATAAAGGCCAGCACACCATACGTCTTCTTAACCACCTCCTCCACCTGCGGGGCTGATTTTAGAGTCATATGGACCCGGACCCCAAGGTCCTTCTGATCCTCTACCGTACTAAGAGTCTTTCCCTTTATATTCTACTCCTTCATCCCATTTGTCCTACCAAAATGGACCACGACGCATTTATCTGGGTTGAAGTCCATCTGCCACTTGTCCGCCCAGTCTTGCATCCTATCTATGTCCCTCTGTAACTTCTGACATCCCTCCAGACTATCCACAACCCCACCAACCTTCGTGTCGTCGGCAAACTTACCAACCCATCCCTCCGCTTCCTCATCCAGGTCATTTATGAAAATGACAAACAGCAAGGGTCCCAGAACAGATCCCTGGGGCACACCACTGGTGACCGACCTCCATTTAGAAAAAGACCCATCTATACCCACTCTCTGCCTCCTTTGGCAAGCCAGTTCTGGATCCACCGAGCAGCAGCCCCTTGGATCCCATGCCCTCTCACTTTTTCGTGAAGCCTTGCATGGGGGACCTTATCGAACGCCTTGCTAAAATCCATATAAACCACATCTACCACCTTCCCTTCGTCAATGTGTTTAGTCACATTTTCGAAGAACTCCACCAGGCTCGTAAGGCACGATCTGCCCTTGACAAAGCCATGCTGAGTATTCTTGAGCATACTAAACCTCTCTAAATGCTCATATATCCTGTCCCTCAGGATCTTCTCCATCAGTTTACCAACCATTGAGGTTAGACTCACCGGTCGGTAATTACCTAGGCTATCCCTATTCCCCTTCTTGAAAATAGGAACCACATCCGCAATCCTCCAATCCTCCGGCACCTGTCCCGTCTCCATCGACGACGCAAAGATCATCGCCAGAGGCTCTGCAATCTCCTCCCTCGCCTCCCACAGTAGCCTGGGGTACATCCCATCCGGACCCGGCGACTTATCTATCTTGATGCCATTCAAAGATTCCCTCACAACCTCTTTCTTAAAGTCCACATACTCAATCCTTTCAGTCCACCGCACGTCCGCAGTACATCCACCCAGGTCCTTCTCCTCTGTGAAAACTGAGGCAAAATACTCATTGAGCACCTCTGCCATTTCTACTGGTTCTGTACAGACTTTTCCGCCTTCACCTTTTATAGGCCCTATTCCGTCACGTCTCATCCTTTTACTCTTCACATATTTATAGAACACCTTAGGGTTCTCCTTAATCCTACCTGCCAGGGCCTTCTCGTGACCCCTTCTGGCTCTCCTAATTTCCTTCTTTAGTCCCTTCCTACAAGCCGTATACTCTTCTAAATCCCTATCTTCGCCAAGCTCTCTGAGTCTTTTGTACGCTTTCCTTTTCTTCTTGACTAGGTCCCGCACAGCTTTCGTGCACCACGGTTCCTTTAACCGACCAACAATCCAAAAGATGTGCTGGTCAGATGCTTTGGCCATGCTACATTCTCTCTCAGTTACCTAAACAGGCGACTCGGAGATTTTCACAGTAACTTCATTGCAGTGTTAATGTAAGCATACATGTGACTAATAAATAAACTTTACTTTATCCTCTTGCTTTTAGTTTCACAGTGGCAAAGTGGATTGGAGCTCTGAAGGAGGTCATTTAGCCCATCTTAACTATCCCATCTCATGACTAGAGCAAGCAAACCTTATCCCCCTCCTCTGAATTCTCCCTATAACCCTCCTTCTGTGCAAATGTTTTTCTGTTCCTTTTAAAAAAAAAGCCGTGAGCTTTATGTCAAATGTATCCTGTTGTTAAACATCCCATTTTCTGACAATCTGTGCCATAAAATTTTCTCCATACTTTTTCCCTCACCGAGTAGGGAATGATTAAATTGATGATCATTGGTCAGTGACTGCCCAGCCCGAGGAAACGTCACCCTGTGGCAAATGAAATTCACTGCAGACAAGTATGAAGCGACACATTTTGGGAGGAAGAACATGGGGTAGAATATGAAATAAAGAGTACAATTCTGAAGGACATGTAGGAGCAGAGGGATGTGTGTGTATATGTGCATAAATCATTGAAGGTGGCAGATTAGGTTGGGAGAGCGGTTAATAAAGCAAACAGTATCCTAGACTTTATTAATAAGGGATATAGAATACAAAGGCAAGGAACCTACATTGAACTTGTAAAAGGGACAAGTCCGTCCTTAGCTGAAATATTGTGACCAGTTCCGGGTTCCACGCTTCAGGAAGGATGTGAAGGCATTGGAAAGAATGCAGAAAAGATTCACAAAAATAGTTCCAGGGATCAGGAACTTCACTTGTGAAGACAGATTGGAGAAGTTGGGACTGTTTTCCTTGGAGAAGAGAATGCTGATTGGAGACTTGATAGAGGTATTCAAAATCATGAGGGGTCTGGATAGAATAGATAGCGAGAAATTGTTCTTCATGTGAAAGGATCAAGAACAGGTTTAAATTAATTGGCAAAAGAAGCAAAAGTGACACGAGGAGAAACTTTTTCATGTCGTGAGTGGTTAAGGTCTGGAATGCACTGCCTGAGAGTGTGGTGGAGGCAGGTTCAATCGAGGCATTCAAAAGGGAATGAGACTGTTATTTGAGGGGGGAGAATGTGCAGGGTTTGGGGAGAAAGTGGGGAAATGGCACTAGGTGAATTTCTCAATTGGAGAGCCAATGCAGACACGATGGGCCAAATGGCCTCCTTCTGCATTGTAATGGTTCTGTGATTCTATAAAACCTGACTGGAATTTAAAAGCTTCTATTGATTTGTCTCTAATCCTTTTCTACCACCCTAGATAGAATCTTCTGCTGTAACCTTAGTGGAAGATCAACTGAAACCCAGGGGAACTTGTTTCTACTGAATGCCTGCCTACCATTTTAAAAATGTAATCATGGGATGTGAGTTCCGCAGGCAAGGCCAGCCTCTAGTACCCATCCCTAATTGCCCTTGAGAAGGTGGTGCCAAGCTGCCTTCTTGAATCACTGCAGATCATATGGTGTGGGCATAGCCACAGTGCTGTTAGGAAGGGAATTCCAGGATTTCAACTTACCAGCTATGAAGGAACAATGATATATGTCTTCCTGTTGATCCACATTTCTCAGTTTCATTTCTCCCTTCAAAATCTGTTGCAGCACACGTTCCCACATTAACTTACATTTGGCCCCAATTTATCCGTGCTGTTCAGCTGTCTTTTCCTGAAGTGTATTACAGTGTTTGCTGTTTGTTAAATTATCCTCACCTGAAGATCCTTAACAAGCAGGTTCCTCCAAACCAGTTTGAATATTTAAAAAATTCTCATATATATGCGTAAGCATGAGAAAAAGAGAGGAGGGAAAAAAACCAAGGAGAATTGATATCAACGATTGGGATGCACCACTTCCAAAGCATCTCCAATCTGAGTAATACCAATTAATCCAAACAATTTACAGTCTATTGTTATGTCAATAAGACATGAAAAGAAATCAACGCTGTGTGTATATTCAAGCTTTACTCTATTTTTTGCTATTTTAAATTGGTGCTGAACCATAAAATGGCTGCTACATGTCACATGACTGACTGAACCATTTCTACTGGTTCTGTACAGACTTTCCCGCCTTCACCTTTTATAGGCCCTATTCCGTCACGTCTCATCCTTTTACTCTTCACATATTTATAGAACACCTTAGGGTTCTCCTTAATCCTACCTGCCAGGGCCTTCTCGTGACCCCTTCTGGCTCTCCTAATTTCCTTCTTTAGTCCCTTCCTACAAGCCGTATACTCTTCTAAATCCCTATCTTCGCCAAGCTCTCTGAGTCTTTTGTACGCTTTCCTTTTCTTCTTGACTAGGTCCCGCACAGCTTTCGTGCACCACGGTTCCTTTAACCGACCAACAATCCAAAAGATGTGCTGGTCAGATGCTTTGGCCATGCTACATTCTCTCTCAGTTACCTAAACAGGCGACTCGGAGATTTTCACAGTAACTTCATTGCAGTGTTAATGTAAGCATACATGTGACTAATAAATAAACTTTACTTTATCCTCTTGCTTTTAGTTTCACAGTGGCAAAGTGGATTGGAGCTCTGAAGGAGGTCATTTAGCCCATCTTAACTATCCCATCTCATGACTAGAGCAAGCAAACCTTATCCCCCTCCTCTGAATTCTCCCTATAACCCTCCTTCTGTGCAAATGTTTTTCTGTTCCTTTTAAAAAAAAAGCCGTGAGCTTTATGTCAAATGTATCCTGTTGTTAAACATCCCATTTTCTGACAATCTGTGCCATAAAATTTTCTCCATACTTTTTCCCTCACCGAGTAGGGAATGATTAAATTGATGATCATTGGTCAGTGACTGCCCAGCCCGAGGAAACGTCACCCTGTGGCAAATGAAATTCACTGCAGACAAGTATGAAGCGACACATTTTGGGAGGAAGAACATGGGGTAGAATATGAAATAAAGAGTACAATTCTGAAGGACATGTAGGAGCAGAGGGATGTGTGTGTATATGTGCATAAATCATTGAAGGTGGCAGATTAGGTTGGGAGAGCGGTTAATAAAGCAAACAGTATCCTAGACTTTATTAATAAGGGATATAGAATACAAAGGCAAGGAACCTACATTGAACTTGTAAAAGGGACAAGTCCGTCCTTAGCTGAAATATTGTGACCAGTTCCGGGTTCCACGCTTCAGGAAGGATGTGAAGGCATTGGAAAGAATGCAGAAAAGATTCACAAAAATAGTTCCAGGGATCAGGAACTTCACTTGTGAAGACAGATTGGAGAAGTTGGGACTGTTTTCCTTGGAGAAGAGAATGCTGATTGGAGACTTGATAGAGGTATTCAAAATCATGAGGGGTCTGGATAGAATAGATAGCGAGAAATTGTTCTTCATGTGAAAGGATCAAGAACAGGTTTAAATTAATTGGCAAAAGAAGCAAAAGTGACACGAGGAGAAACTTTTTCATGTCGTGAGTGGTTAAGGTCTGGAATGCACTGCCTGAGAGTGTGGTGGAGGCAGGTTCAATCGAGGCATTCAAAAGGGAATGAGACTGTTATTTGAGGGGGGAGAATGTGCAGGGTTTGGGGAGAAAGTGGGGAAATGGCACTAGGTGAATTTCTCAATTGGAGAGCCAATGCAGACACGATGGGCCAAATGGCCTCCTTCTGCATTGTAATGGTTCTGTGATTCTATAAAACCTGACTGGAATTTAAAAGCTTCTATTGATTTGTCTCTAATCCTTTTCTACCACCCTAGATAGAATCTTCTGCTGTAACCTTAGTGGAAGATCAACTGAAACCCAGGGGAACTTGTTTCTACTGAATGCCTGCCTACCATTTTAAAAATGTAATCATGGGATGTGAGTTCCGCAGGCAAGGCCAGCCTCTAGTACCCATCCCTAATTGCCCTTGAGAAGGTGGTGCCAAGCTGCCTTCTTGAATCACTGCAGATCATATGGTGTGGGCATAGCCACAGTGCTGTTAGGAAGGGAATTCCAGGATTTCAACTTACCAGCTATGAAGGAACAATGATATATGTCTTCCTGTTGATCCACATTTCTCAGTTTCATTTCTCCCTTCAAAATCTGTTGCAGCACACGTTCCCACATTAACTTACATTTGGCCCCAATTTATCCGTGCTGTTCAGCTGTCTTTTCCTGAAGTGTATTACAGTGTTTGCTGTTTGTTAAATTATCCTCACCTGAAGATCCTTAACAAGCAGGTTCCTCCAAACCAGTTTGAATATTTAAAAAATTCTCATATATATGCGTAAGCATGAGAAAAAGAGAGGAGGGAAAAAAACCAAGGAGAATTGATATCAACGATTGGGATGCACCACTTCCAAAGCATCTCCAATCTGAGTAATACCAATTAATCCAAACAATTTACAGTCTATTGTTATGTCAATAAGACATGAAAAGAAATCAACGCTGTGTGTATATTCAAGCTTTACTCTATTTTTTGCTATTTTAAATTGGTGCTGAACCATAAAATGGCTGCTACATGTCACATGACTGACTGAGAGATCAGCTAGAGTTTTTTCCAGTTGGTGTTAGATCAGCAGTCTGAGATGTGAGGCTAGAAATGTAACATTAAAATGATCCAAAAGTCTAGAAGCATGTGTCCATGTATCATGCTCCATTAATATGGCCCATTAATGAATTAATTGCACCCTCACAAGCAGTTTCTGTGCCATTAGCCAAAGTCCATGACTGACAAGATTGGCCATCTATTCTGGGAAATACCAAACAAAATTACTGAACAAAAAACTTCCACACTCAACCTTGTGGAAACACACCTCCCATTGTAACTCCTTATTATAACCAAGAAACTAGACAACTTAAAGATGAACTGACTGCCCCCAGCTGGAGTGATAACAAAAACAGAGTCATAAAAACTCATTATACCGGAAGAGGTCGGAAACAGCCACCATCTTGCTCCTAAGGAAAACAATGGATTTTGGCCAGTGGCACAGAAACTGCTAGTGAGGGCCAATTAATTAATTAATGGGCCATATTAATGGAGCATGATGCATGAACACATGCTTCTAGACTTGTGGATCATTTTAATATTAGTTTTCTAGCCTCACATCTCAGACTGCTGATCGAACACCAACTGGAAAGAACTCTAACAGATCTCTCAGCTGAACAAGCAGTCAGCCACCATCTCTCAACTCCTCCAATCCTGTTTGATTTTAAAAGTCCCTGCTTACCACCTGCCACGTGGTCTGAGCACAGAAACCCAGCTGTGCTGCAGCATCATTCTTTCCAAGGGTTTATGTGTTGCTGTCTCCAACTGGAAACTCATCTGGACTGAACCCCGCCATAACAGAAACACCCTCTGGACCTTGATTTCTCAGACATCTGGAAATTACAAGAACTAATATTCATTCCTGAGGTTCTTTTACCGTTGTTGCCCGCAGTTGTAAATCTTCCTCTTTAACAACCTTGTTGTATATGTGTGTGTACGTGCGAAGTTGCAAACATTTGCCCCCCACTAATCCACCCTCCCCATCCCCACCTCTCTGGGTTTGAAGGTGAAATCAACTAGCCTTCTGAGTTCATCAAAATGTGAGTTTACTGGGAGTTATTATTAAATTAGATCACACAAATGGAGGGTTTGGGAATACACGCCACAGCCTACCTTAAAAATTTGAAAGCACATCTGCATATGGGCTGGCAGGGAAAGGATAAAGAAGTTCATCTTCTCTCGTTCCTGTCTGTAATTATATCATAAGAGTTTTAACAACACCAGGTTAAAGTCCAACAGGTTTATTTGGTAGCAAATACCATTAGCTTTCGGAGCGCTGCTCCTTCGTCAGATGGAGTGGAAATCTGCTCTCAAACAGGGCACTGAGACACAAAATCAAGTTACAGAATACTGATTAGAATGTGAGTCTCTACCTGGTGTTGTTAAAACTCTTACTGTGTTTACCCCAGTCCAACGCCGGCATCTCCACATTGTAATTATATCAACATAGATGGAAGCTTTCCTTCCATGCTGATTCATCTTACAAATGCTTGAATCTTCATAACAAATTCCCTGTGAAGGAGTTTGTCGCATAACGTTCAAAGATTTCAATATATTATATTTACCAAATTCCCTTTATCTATTTCATTAAACTTTACTTCAGAAAGTACCATTAATTTAGTCAAATAGAGTTACTGGGTGGAATGTAATGAAGTCACTTGGAGCAGGAAATGTGATGGGCGGCAGAGTGGTATAATCAGACGCGAAACAGAAATTTGGCTTCCCGATGATGGGTTGAGTTCAAGGGATTAAGTCAGTGGTGCTTTGGCGGTGGACCAGGACTCACACTGTCCTGTGGCGGGAATCTCTTTTCCATAGATTAGCATCCCATGAAAACTCAATAAATTACATATTTTTCAAATTAAGGCCTACCTTCAAGATTATATCAGTGGCAAACGGGAAACTTGTGCCCTTTGATTTATGACTACTTAAAAGTGGCATGCACCAGGTGAGGTGGCATATTTGGATCAGAGGTGAGCCTTTGTCCTTTTGAACTCTGTGACAATGGGGAACGGAGCAGGAGGATGATTGTGGATTTGGACAGCTCATAATTGCAAGGGTGAAGTGAGGGGTGGGTAGGTCTCAAATGTAGGGCTGGGGCATGAAAGTGTGCAATAGTGATGCTTGCAAGGGAAATGGGTGGGATTGGAACACTGAATTGTACACCAGGAAGGCACTGGTATGTTGGGGATGGCAGTTGAGGCAGAGGAGGGTGGAAATGGTTTCAATGGACCCATTGACTGGTCTATAGGCTCCATTCTGTCAGCTGTCCTGGGTATCCAAGGGAGGCAGCTGTACCAAAGAGGCATCCACTTTCAGAGAGGCGAAATAATATGATGGAGGGCAGGTCCAGCTCGAGGAGGGAAACTAACAATGTCTTAGGCTGAGCCAAGGACCATAGGTGGCAAGCCAAAGATAATGGAGGGATGCACCATGATTACAGGAGGTAGGTTAAGGGTGAGGGGGTGGATGAGAGATGGAAGGTCAGCGATCACTATCAGTGGGTGATGGTGGGAGGTGTGAAGGTGATGGAGGGAAGGTGGAGAGTGACATTTGGAGAGTTAAAAGCAATGAGCAGAAGCTAGGGTGTGGGGGAACGAGGCTGGAGGAGGCTGGATGACAGCGGAAGGGTTATCCTTTGCATGTTGATGACATAGCTGCAAACATAGCTTCAGTTGGCAGAAGTCCAGATTCAAGTGGGAATTGGCCACTGTTGTGGGGGGGGAGAAATCTTGGATATGACCCATGGGAGGCTCAGCAAATCCCATTGGTCAATAGATGACGACAGATCTGCATCCCCCGTATGTAAAAGTGGGGATTTAGTGGCATGTCAAGTGACAACTACCCCCCCGTATCTCCATGCATCCCCATGACACCTGGTAGCTTGTCATTCATAGGTTGCACCCAATCTCATGCACAAGCAAAACTGTCACACCTACAAGGTCATCGTGCTACTTACCCTGATGGATTGGAGGAGGTGATTGACCCATATGTGGCACCAGATCTTGGTTGGACCCCGTATCTGCTTACCTCCTCTGCGATCTCTGTCACAGAGGAGTCATAGAGGTTTACAGCATGGAAACAGGCTCTTCGGCCCAACTTGTCCAGGACACCTTTGTCAGCTGGGAGGGTCTTTTGTTGTGCAGTTCCAAAGAATAGTCATTTTTCAAATCGGTCAATATTTTCTGAACCATACACTGTGAACCAAAGCACCCAGATGCAACATTTTGCTTTATTGTGCACTATTTATGTCAAGGTGTCATCCGCTGTTGACTTATTTCACTTCTTCAACATTTCAATGTCCACAATTTTCAAAATGGCAGGTTCAACTGGTAACTCATGAATGGTTACCTTTGGACAACATGCATTAACATGGTGAATTACCATGGTGATAAAATGGAACTGGCCAATAAAACTCATTTTGGCCTATGTATTCGTTACATGGTTTCATGCAAATGATTGCCAGCACTGTTTTTCTTGTTTTCTGCTCAATTAACTCTGTGCTTTATTTGACATTGGAAAATTAAGCAAGGGGCTGATGTCTGTAACCAAAATAAATGATCAGATAATGTGTTATTTGATAGACAAGTCAATACATATTAACCCTTATAGTACCTAAGAGACTGTTACTTGATCCCAGATGCTACCAGTCAGAATATTGGCTTTTATATGTTTTGATGCAAAACACTGACCCTTAATGTCACTGCGGCAATGTTCAACTTCTTAGATGTCAATTGGCTGCAAAACATGGTGATATGAGCGATGCGCGTTATCACACACGAGGCTTGAGATGCTCAAGGAAATAAAGGCTTTTATTTACTATTACAATGAAGCTACCATGTATAGTACACGATCCCAGACTGAGGGGTCCCAGACAGAGCAGTGACCTTTATACCTCTCCCAGGAGGCGGAGCCCGACTGGGATGTACCATACTAACTATAATACAGGTGTAACAGCCCAACCCTAACCCCAAAAGCAACAAGTAGAACAACCCATCCCTAACCCCAACAGCAACAAATATACATACTCATAGTACTGGCCAGACCCTGGCTCAGTACTACTTAGTGGGAACCAACGATGGTTCACCACAATGAGAAAAAAGTTGATTATTTAAGAATGTGTTTTAAGAGCAGGAAGGTTTGGAAAACATGCCGCGGTATAGTGCAATATGTTAATTAGTCAAATTTCCACTTTTGCTAATTAAATTCTCTCAATACCTTTCGCACGTCTTAATATGCAAAAGGAAAACTTCAGTTC
Organism: Mustelus asterias; assembly: GCF_964213995.1. Classification (NCBI taxonomy): domain Eukaryota; kingdom Metazoa; phylum Chordata; class Chondrichthyes; order Carcharhiniformes; family Triakidae; genus Mustelus; species Mustelus asterias. The sequence continues at coordinate 52,695,904 of NC_135805.1, forward strand.
AGCATCCGTGGACCAGGAGACAGTGCTGAATTGCAAATTCACAAATAATTTCTTTACTCTGAGCTTAGTTAGAATGTGGGATTCGCTGGCAGAAGGTGAGTAATTGAGGTGAGTAGCAGAGAAGCATTTATGGAGAAGCTGGATAAATAAATGAGGAATGTAAGGTTATGTTGATAAGGTTGGATGAAATACATTGAGAGGAGGCTCATGTGAAACACAGACATTGGCATAGACCAGCTGAGCTGAAACGGCTGCTGGTATGCTATAATACCTTACTAAAATTCAAGGAAGAAAAAGGAATCATAATCTGGCCAAAAGTAATTTGAAATGTCACTATTCTGGGTGCGTTATGAGTTGATTTATTTCCTAAATGCCCCAAAACAACATTTTTTTCTTGCTTTCTGTAGGGTTTTCCAGCAGTAGCTGGTGGAAGGCCTATTAAATTGCTCCATACATACACTGACAAACACACAAAAATTTTAAAACAGCTTTGCAATGCTCTGTCTTTTTGCTGCATCTTCAGTTTCCATGTCAACACAAGGGCTGGTTTGAAAAATGCTTTTTGTTTTTATCAAATTCCCATATTTTTGGAACCTATTCTCTACGACACAGAAGTGGAAGGAGAGACAGCCTTTGTAAACTATTGATTATGTTGACAAATTAACCAATTTCAGTATCGTGTCCTATTTCTAATCACAAAGCTAAAGGAAGAGATTAGCTGCATTGAAATTGTGTTCCTCAGACCCTCCTGGGATAGTCTGCCAGTGAAATAGTTGCTTTGGAATTAAGACACTCTTAGATACAGTAGGTCTTGGGAAAGTTGGGCATCTTATCAACTGATAGTACTGTATTTCTCATCAATGTAGTCCTTTACTGGTAAAGAAGGTGTCTTCCTTTAGTAACCACAGGCATTTTAGTTAGATGGATGGGTGACCTCGGCCTGTGTCAAACTTCGATTGATGCTACTATCAACCCCAGCACTTTCCAATGATTTGTAAATCTCTGATAGAGTGTGTTATCTATTTACTTGCATCAGGGCATTGCCCTGCAGCCATTTAGAAGGTCAAGCTATGAGGACAATCTTTGTTGCACTAAATGAGGAAAAGACCCCACAAAAAATAAAAGCAGCTGTCGGGGCTGTAGAATAGGATAAGCTAAATTACTTCCCTTCAGCAGGATAGTCCTCAGGCTACGTTCTGAATGCAGAGAGGAAGCTACAAAACAGCACACATTAACTTTTACAACAAGGAATATAGTTTAACTCCTGTGCTGCTGAATTTCTCGTCGCATAGGGGAAAGGTACCACAGTTTATATAAAGCAGGCAGCTTAGTGTATTACGGAAAGGAATCAGGTAATGTTGATTCCGAATGGTGGAAAATGCAACATGTGCAAAATGTAGTATTGATGCTGCATTAACACTTTTACATCAGCAGCAGCATCTCATTCACACAGCATGACAGGAATCCTGATTCTTCTGTCCATGAGTGAGCTCCATGTATGGATACACACACACCACACACACACACACACACACTTGCACACACGTAAATATGGAAAGTTGTTCTCCCAGTAGTTAATATTTGAATGTTTACAAGGTAAGGACAGCACTGGTTGTACAGTCTAAATATTTTAATTAGCTCCAGATGAATTTGAACATGGCCCAGGAAGTGCAAGGGAAACCCTGTTATACCTAAATTGACGTTGAAATTACATACCACACAGTGTCAAAATCAAACAGGTTTAGATTGGCTCCTTCAGGGAATCAACTCCCTCAAGTCAGTCTGTGTCTTGACTGGATTTATATTGCAACTTTAATGCCTCTGTAAAACTAATAATGTAGTATAAATTCACCTTTAAATACCAGGATAACCTATATAGGAGGTTACAAGAATATAATAACATTCTCACTGTGCCATAAGATTATTTTAAAGTTTGTGCTGTAGCCCTACGGTATTACATGTTAAGTGCCAACTTTGCCTTAAACCTTATACTTTCCATTACCGGTAATACACTTTATATTACATTTTTGCTGTTACATATTTGCTGTTGCTACCAAGTTTTGCCCTGATGTTACTCAATAATGAAGGCTTAATGGATATCTTCAGTATGCATTACATATCTTATTCAGCCCTCAGATGTTAATCTGGTTTGTGTTTTCAAAGATTAACAATACACTAATATTAAGTTTAATTTTAAAATGTTCGAAAGTGAAAAATAGCTGACTTTATTCAGTCTTCTGAACTCCAGTCAATGTTATAGTCATGTCAACAGTGAATGAAAGCTATCAATTAAGAAATGAAAGGGCAACATCACACAGGTAGGCAGGATTTATGTAGCGTGATATGAAGGTATGAGATAGATAAGTTGAGACATAACGAGTATGAGTCTGAGTCCACATACCAACCAACTCAAGAACAGCTTCTTCCCTGCCGCCATCAGACTTTTGAATGGACCTACCTCGCACTAAGTTGATCTTTCTCTACACTACGACTGTAACATTACATTCTGCACTCTCTCCTTTCCTTCTCTATGTATGGTATGCTTTGTCTGTACAGCGTGCAAGAAACAATACTTTTCACTGTCTACTAATACATGTGACAATAATAAATCAAATCAAAAAGTTATTTTTCTGTATATTAATTCCTAGATAATGGGCAAAGTTCTCCCAAAAAATGTCGTAGTGTCATAGTGGGAGAACAGGAGCAATCTGTGCCAATCTGTTCGGGGAGCGGCCATACTCACTGAAGGCTTCTTCAAACTCATGGTGGTCTACTGCATTCTGCACAACCCAGCTCTCATGCAGGCACAGGCCTTGCCGTGAGGTCTTTGGTGAGAATCTCGGGAGAAGGAGGATGAGAAGGAAGGTCAGAGGCATCCATGAAACCATCACTGTAGATGAGCCGTGTGTGAACAGCTCACCATTCTCTGACTTTTGACAACATTCCCACATCACTTTTCCACTCTGACATAGACCAGCACAATGTCTCTTTTGGGCAAAATCCTGAAACAAATCCATTGCGACTTTATTCAATAATACATACAAAACTGAATCATACATCCTTTCAATTTCCTGTCTTGTCTGTCTTTCTGTTCTGATTAACTACTCAGGGCTACCCCAGTTGTTACAGTATTATAAATGGAAGGTTACCTTTTTAAATTCATTCTTGGGATGTGAGCATCACTGGCTGGGCCAAAATTTATTACCCATCCCTACCTACCCTCTATTTCAGAGGGCATTTTTAAGAATAAACCGCATTGAACAAAGAACAAAGAACAATACAGCACAGGAACAGGCCCTTCGGCCCGCCAAGCCTGTGCCGCTCATGTGCCCACTAGACCATTCTTTTGTATCCCTCTATTCCCAGTCTGTTCATGTGGCTAGCTAGATAAGTCTAGATTGCTGTGGATCTGGAGTCACATGTAGGCCAGACCACGTATGGATGGCAGGTTTCCTTTTCTAAAGGACATGACTTTTTATGACAATCGATAATTGTTTCATGATCATCATTAGACTTTTAATTCCAGATTTTTTTATTGAATTTAAATTTCATTACCTGCCACAGTGGGATTTGAACTCAGGTCCTGAGATCTTGCCCTGGGTCTCTGGATGACTAGTCCAGTGACAATTGCTGGAATTTTACCACCCCGCCCATCCCAGAATCAGCCTCGGGCGAGATCTTATGAGCCTCGGGCGGGCAAGGTGGTAAAATTCCAGCAACTATCACAACACCACCACCTTCCCATCTGACTCTCAGACTGTAAATGCCCTTGCAGCTCTGGACCTTGAGGGTCTATCTTCAAATGATACCACCTCAGCATGGGTATCTTGGATAGCTGACGAAGAGGCATCAGCAGGGGCACTGGCAGAATGGCAGTGGTGGGAGCATGAATGCTGTCTTCCTGGGAGGAGATAGCAGGTTCTCGAACCAAGGAGCTACTGTCACATCCCAGGGTGGTGCCTTAGCAATTCAAATAATCTATTGGTGCATGGATTCTGAAGTGCTGTAAGAGTCTACCAGCCACACTGTCTGCAGTCTGATTCTGCATGGCAACAAACAAACATGAATCTCGTGACCTCAGTCTAAGCATCCATATGGCACTGAGACATTGGGTGGCTTTTGTTAGTGCTGCATTGGAAGTTGAGAATTAAATCACCAGATGCTGCATCCCAGTCAGTTCTGTGAGTTTTTTTCTATTTATTCGTAGGACACGGGCATCGCTGGCTGGCCAGCATTTATTGCCCATCTCTAGTTGCACTCGGATAGCAGTTGAGAGTCAACCACATTGCTCTGCTTCTGGAGTTGTATGTAGGCCAGACCGAGTAAGGATGGCAAATTTCCTTCCCTAAAGGACATTAGTGAACCAGGTGGGTTTTTCCTACAATCAACAATGGTTTCATGGTCATCAGTGGACTCTTAATTCCAGATATTTTTTATTGAATTCGAATTCCATCATCTGCCGTGGCGGGATTCGAACCCGGGTCCCCAGAACATTAGCTGAGTTTCTGGATTAATAGTCAAGCGATTTTACCACTAGGTCATCACCTCCCCAAGTGCTGGAATGGAATAGGCCACTACTTCCACTCTGGAAGGGATGGACTCCAAGCTCTGTGGATAGTCCTGTGCTATGTTGGAACTTGACATTGCTGCCTGTTGGTGACAACAGGCTCTATGACAGACCATGTTGGACCAAACATCAGTGTGTGCAGACCCATCAGCATTCTCTTGTCGGCCACCCCATCAATGTCTGCATCTGAGTCCTCTGCAGTGGTACCCATCCACAATCCTGCCCTCTGGAGAGCTGGCACATGCACTGTCATTTTTCTCTGGATTGGCTGCAAGCCCAGTCCTGCTCTGGCTGGCTAGGTGTCAGTTGCTGGGCATCAGAAAACACAGTTATAGAAGGGAGGGTTGGGGGTGAGGGAAGGGGAGGGGAGCAGAGGGGATAAGTTGGATGTAAAGAAACAATTCCTTGGTCAGACGATCTGTAGCTTGTTCTTTATGTCGGATTACAGGATGAGGATGAAATGGGATTTAAGAAGGTGCATAAAGTATACCATCATCCGACATATTCTCTGTGATGTTGAATGCAATGACCTCAGTCACTACGATGGCAATAATTTGCTCCAAGGGAGTCAGGAGTTGCGGGGCTTGCCTTTCTGTGATTGGCCACTCTGCCCTACAAGTGAGAGGGAGTGCTGTCAGCGAGGGACTGTGTTGCAATGTGCTTGTGTGATGTGCCTGTCAAAGCTGAATAACTGGGAATCTGTGAAAGCTGCAAGATGTATGTGTGAAATTGACAGCAGCAATAACTGTGTGAGAGTGAAGTGGGATATGTGAATGTGAGGCAGTGGTCCTATTTGCTAGAGATTACAGATGGGTGAGGGATGGGGGTGTGGTGCATTGAGTAGTGTGTGAGATTGGTGGTGTGGTAAGAGATTTGAAGATGCATTCTCTGAATCTGACCATCCATGGAAGGTCATTCAGCTTTTCATGGCATTGCAGCCTGTTCCTCAGAGCAGGGTGCCTTGAACTATGGCTATTAACTCCCAGCCTCTTCATAAAATATGTCTGGAGGAATCCCTGGCCCTCCATGAAAATATATTGGCTGGATTCACTTCCCAAGGAGTCAGGAAAGTTTCCAGCCTGGCACACCTGCATCGGGCAAAAAAACAGCAAATGTGGGATTTTCACTCCGGGGATGGGGTGTGGGGGTAACTGGAGTCAAACCTGTTCCCCCAGAAAGAGTTCAAGGAAACCACCGAGGGCGCTAGTCGCTGAGGCAGGATGTTTAAAAGGCCTCTGTCAGTGCCCAGTTAAAATAAAATCGATAAACTGAAAGATGCCTTCTGCCCTTAACCACGCCCCCTCATCCTCACACACTCCCTATGCCCCATTCATGCCAACCCATGCCACCTTATTCACCCCATCCACTCCCCATGGCTCATTACACCCTCCATGGCAACCTGTGCCTTTCTACCTACATCCATGGCCCCTCATACTCTACAGACCAATGTTTCAGTGAGAGAACATTCAGTGGTGGGATGCTTTTTACATTCCTGTTGGCTGTGGCTATTCCAGTGAATCTTCATGTACCTTTTCCATGGCCTTAACTCCTTCTTAAAACAGAATGGTCAGAACAAATGTATAGTAGGACTGAATTTCGATGAGCAGTGTTCACATTCCCATGCTTTCAGCAGGGAACTGGATTTACTTGACTATGCTCCCCACAGGTGCAGCATTTGATAAGATGCATTATAGGAGATTGCAGGCATACTGCCCATGGCTTTGCACAGTTAAAATGAATGAGTGTAACATTGTGGGCTCTGCTATTGTGATTGACCATGATGTACACCCTATAAGTGCCACTCTCCTCTAGGTCAGTGAGAGTGTAGCAATAGTTCTAACTCCAACTGTGATCACACCAATATCCTGAGCAAATAGTCAGAGGATAGTCAGAGGCTTTTTCCAAGGGTGGAAGTGTCAATTACGAGGGGGCACAGGTTCAAGGTGAGAGGGGGAAAGTTTAAAGGAGATGTGAGGGGGAATTTTTTCACGCAGAGAGTGGTGGGTGCCTGGAACGTGCTGCCGGTGGAAGTGGTGGAAGCAGGCACATTGGCAACATTTAAAAGGCATCTGGATGGGTACATGAATAGGGAGGGAATAGAGGGATACGGACTGAGTAAGGGCAGAAGGATTTTTTAGTTTAATTAGGACATCATGATCGGCATGGGCTTTGAGGGCTGAAGGGCCTGTCCCTGTGCTGTACTTTCTTTTGTTCTTAGTTCTTTGTTCAACTTCAACATCACTGAGTTCCTTTATATTTAGTGCATCTTGCATGGACAGATATTCACACCAGATTTGCACTTTAACTCCTGCACTTTCCAGATAACCACTTTCGGAGTGATTTTGTATTATTTAATGTCTATTGAGCATTTTGATGAATTGCTGATCTCCATCAAGTTGCAATCGTATGAAATCTAATTCCTTGAAAAGTGCATTGGGGATATCGAGACACATATAGCTTCTAACAAATTTTAGTCTTTCAGGATGACCTGGACCAAACTGATTCAGCTATCGAACTAAAGATATAAATGGAAAGATTTGTTCATGTAGTGCCTCCTCAAGTAGTGCTATCCAGACTTATGTCCATTCTCTGGTGACAGACAGCACCATGAGTCACTACCTGTGTGGCCTGTACGGGTTTCCTCATTGAAGAAACCCACATAGTTTGCGCAGATAGCGAGCAAACTGAAGTGCCATAGATCATGGAACATAGAATCCCTACAGTGCAGAAGGAGGCCATTCGGCCCATCAAGTCTGCACCGACCACAATCCCACCCAGGTCCCATCCTCATAACGCCATGCACCCACCCTAGCTAGTCCCCCTCACACCAAAGGTCAATTTAGCATGGCCAATCCACCTAACCCGCACATCTTTGGATTATGGGAGGAAACCAGAGCACCCGGAAGAAACCCACGCAGATTCAGGGAGAATGTGCAAACTCCACACAGATAGTGACCCACACCAGGAATTGAACCCTGGTCTTTGGCGCTGTGAGGCAGCAGTGCTAACATCTGCCCACTGGGAATGGACATCAACCATGTAGCTTGAAACAATGATGCATCAGCAAGTATTTCTCCCACAGAGATTAAACTGAAACAGAAAAAGAAGTAAAGATAAAGATCCAAGTTGATATTCCGGTAAAGAATCAAGCTGAACAAAAAGGTATGGAGGAGAATTGAACAAGGGAACAAGAGGGACGCGAGAGAGTTTGAGAACAGGCACGAAAACCCCAAACATTCCAAAAGTATAAAAGTAGTCAAAGGAATTGGGTCAAATGAAGCAGAGAAGTGGAGATCTGATAGAAGCAGGGGGCATTACTGAGATACTAAATGCGTTCTTTCCATATCCTTTTTACTAAAGAAGAGGCCAATGCCAATATTAAAAAAGAGAAATTGGATAGGATGAAAGTAGAAAAGATGGAGCCATTTAAAAGATTGGCAGTGCTCAAAGTAGAAAGATCAGCCAGCCTGTATGGAATGCATCCCGAGGTTGCTGAGTGAAGTAAAGTTGAAAACTGTTCAGTCTCTGGCCATATCCTTCCAATTCGTTTTAGATATGGAAGTGAAGGTAGCGAATTGGAGGATTGCTAAATATTACACCACTGTTTCCAAGAGGCTTTTTCCCAGGGTGGAAATGACTGCTACGAGAGGACACAGGTTTAAGGTGCTGGGGGGTAGGTACAAGGGTAATGTTAGGGGGAAGTTTTTCACACAGAGGGTGGTGAGCGAGTGGAATCGGCTGCCGTCAGTGGTGGTGGAGGCAAACTCAATAGGGTCTTTTAAGAGACTCCTGGATGAATACATGGGACTTAATAGGATGGAGGGTTATAGGTAGTCCTGAAAGGTAGGGATATGTTCGGCACAACTTGTGGGGCCGAAGGGCCTGTTTTGTGCTGTAGTTTTTCTATGTTCTATGTTTCTATGTTTAAAGATGAGGAACGGGATAAACCCAATTCCAAGCCTAATGGGGAAACATTTCAAGATATTAACCTGGAACAGAATTATTTGGCATTTGGAAAAATATGAATACGTAAATTAAAATGGGCATGATTTTGTTCCAGGCAAATCATGTTTGATTAACTTGATTGAGTTTATGAAGTAACAGAGAGGGTACTCGGGCTAGTGAGATTAATGTCATATACATTAACTTTTAAAAGGCATTTGATAAAGTACCACATAACAGACTTATTGGTAAATAACAGACTTGGAAAAATTGAAGGCATGGAATTAAAAGGGCAGTGGCAATGTGAATAAAGACTGGTTAAAGGACAGATAATAGAGTGGCAGTTGTAAACGGCTATTTTTCAGACTGGTGGGAACTGTACAGTGTGTTCCTAAGGGATCAATCTTGGGACTTCTGCACTTTTGAATATAAATTCATAACCTGGACTTGGGCCACAGTCCAGAACTGCAAAGTTTGCAAAAGACGTGAAACTCAGAAATGTATTAAATAGCAAGGAGAATCATAGAATCCCTACAGTGCAGAAGGAGGCTATTTGGCCCATCGAGTCTGCACCGGCCACAATCCCACCCAGGCCCTATCCCCACATATTTACCCTGCTAATCCCCCAACACTAGGGTCAATTTAACCTGGCCAATCAACCTAACCCACACATCTTTGGTCTGTGGGAGGAAACCGGAGCACCCGGAGGAAACCCACGCAGATACGGGGAGAATGTGCAAACTCCACACCGACAGTGACCCGAGGACGGAATTGATCCCGGGTCCCTGGTGCTTTGAGGCAACAGTGCTAACCGCTGTGCCACCTGTGCCCGTGCTGGACGATGGTAACAAGCCTCATGTAGAAATGGACTGGTGAAATGCACAGACACAGGGCAGATGAAATTTAACATGTGAAATGATTAATTTTGGGAGGAAGGAAGAGGAGAGAATATATAAGCAAGATGGTACAATTCAAAAGGGGACAATGGGAATAGAGAGACCTGGTGGTCTAGGTACACAGGTTTTTGACGATGGCAGGACAAGCTGGACACTGGATCCCTGGTTCCAAGTATAAAAATGAGGAAGTTATAAGAAACCTTTGGGAAATACTGATTTGGTCCCAGTTGGCGTCTTGTAGCCTATTCTGGGCACTGCATTGAACGAAGCATGTCACAGCCTTAGCGAGAGCGCAGGAGAGATTGACGAAAGTGGAGAGACTAGTGAAATGGGCAGTAGAACAAAGAAAGATAGGAGGAGCAAAATCAGAAAATGCTGGAAAATCATAACAGGTCAGACAAATCTGTGGAGAGAGAACAGAGCTAATGCTTCGAGTCTAGATGATCAGTGGTTTGAGGATGGGTCATCCAGACTCGAAACTCTGTTCTTTCCACAGATGCTGTCAGACCTGCTGAAATTTTCCAGCATTTCTGTTTTTGTTTCAGATTTCAGCATCCGCAGTAATTTGCTTTTATCTTAAAGATAAGAGGATAGTTGATAGAATTGTGCAAAACGCTGAAGTGTAGTGAGAAAATATCTTTAGATGAATCTATGACAGAAGGATCGGTAACCAGAGATCACAGATTAAAAATAATTGGAGCAAGAGTCACCGTGAAGAAAACAATTTTAACACAGCGAGTTGTAATGAGCTGGAGTGCACTGCTTGAAAGAGTGTTAGTAACAGACTCAACAATAATGTAATTCAACAGAGGATTGGATTAATACTTGAAAAGTAAAAATTGCTGAATTATCGGGAAAGAGCAGGAACAAGTGGAAATAATTGGGCAGTTCTTTCAAAGGGCCAACACAGGATTAGCTTCCTTCTGTGCCTCATCGTTGTTCTATGATTCAATGATTTAGAATAGGAAACTCTGCTAGTGAATATGAGAATAAACTGCAATTCCAATACAGTAAAATACTTTCATAAATAAAAGTTGCAGGTCAAACAGAGTCTCTAGTCTTCTTGGGCAGATGGTCCTCATTCAGACCACTCTGATATGGAACAAAAACAGAAAATGCTGGAAAATCTCAGCAGGTCTGACAGCATCTGTGGAAAGAGAATATAGCCAATGTTTCGAGTTTGGATGATCCTTTGTCAGAGCCTCTGATGAAGGGTCATCCAGACTCGAAACGTTGGCTCTATTCTCTCTCCACAGATGCTGTCAGGCCTGCTGAGATTTTCCAGCATTTTCTGTTTTTGTTTCAGATTCCAGCGTCCGCCATATTTTGCCACTCCCTGAAATGGGGTTGATAGAAACATAGAAAAATACAGCACAAAACAGGCCCTTCGGCCCCACAAGTTGTGCCGAACATATCCCTACCTTTTAGGCCTACCTATAACCCTCCATCCTATTAAGTCCCATGTACGCATCCAGGAGTCTCTTAAAAGACCCTATTGAGTTTGCCTCCATCATCACTGACGGCAGCCGATTCCACTTGCCCTCTGTGTGAAAAACTTCCCCCTAACATTTCTCCAGTACCTACCCCCCAGCACCTTAAACCTGTGTCCTCTCGTAGCAGCCATTTCCACCCTGGGAAAAAGCCTCTGAGAGTCCACCCGATCTATGCCTCTCAACATCTTATATACCTCTATTAGGTCTCCTCTCATCCTACGTCTCTCCAAGGAGAAAAGACCGAGCTCCCTCAGCCTATCCTCATAAGGCATGCCACTCAATCCAGGCAACATCCTTGTAAATCGCCTCTGTACCCTTTCAATCTTTTCCACATCCTTCCTGTAATGAGGCGACCAGAACTGAGCACAGTACTCCAAGTGGGGTCTGACGAGGGTCTTATTTAGCTGCATCATTACCCCCGGACTCCTAAACTCAATCCCTCGATTGGTAAAGGCCAGCACACCATACGCCTTCTTAACCACCTCCTCCACCTGCGGGGCCAATTTTAGAGTCCTATGGACCCGGACCCCAAGGTCCTTCTGATCCTCTATTGTACTAAGAGTCTTTCCCTTTATATTGTACTCCTTCATTCCATTGAACCTGCCAAAATGGACCACTACCCATTTATCTGGTTGAAGTCCATCTGCCACTTCTCCGCCCAGTCTTGCATCCTATCTATGTCCCTCTGCAACTTCTGACATCCCTCCAGACTATCTACAACCCCACCAACCTTCGTGTCATCGGCAAACTTACCAACCCATCCCTCCACTTCCTCATCCAGGTCATTTATGAAAATGACAAACAGCAAGGGTCCCAGAACAGATCCCTGGGGCACACCACTGGTGACCGACCTCCATTTAGAAAAAGACCCATCTATACACAATCTCTGCCTCCTGCAAGCCAGTTCTGGATCCACAGGACAGCAGCCCCTTGGATCCCATGCCCTCTCACTTTTTCTAGAAGCCTTGCATGGGGGACCTTGTCGAATGTCTTGCTAAAATCCATATAAACCACATCTACCGCTTTTCCTTCGTCAATGTGTTAAGTCACATTTTCGAAGAACTCCACCAGGCTCATAAGGCACGATCTGCGTTTGACAAAGCCATGCTGAGTATTCTTGAGCATACTAAACCTCTCTAAATGCTCATAAATCTTGTCCCTCAGGATCAAGCATTCTTTTACCACTTCAGGCCAACTAACCTAGTTATGATGATTTCCTTGAATGACTACCTGACAGAAATAAACACAGAAAATGCTCAGCAGATCAGGTCGCAGCTGTGGAGAGAAGTAGCGTATCATGCTGATGACCTTTCATCAGATTTTGGAAAAGTTAGGAATGTTTTAAGCAGGTTTTAAGCAGGTGAAATGGGGAAAGGGTGGCAAAAGAACAATGGGAAGGCCTGTGATAGGGTGGAAGGTGGGAAACATTAAAGACTTTTGTATTAGCATCTGTCAGATTAGTTTCTCCTCTCTATGTCATCCTTATTTTCTCTTTCATCCTCAAATCCTTGAATAGCAGCCACATCAGAAATTGAACCTCCAGCTCCAAAGAGGGATACTTACATTTTTTCCCCTTAGTTCACTATGCACTGAGATTTCAAAACAGTCAAATTAATCATAGCGGCTGCAAAAAATACTGCTGATAAATTTTAAATGGCCTTATAAATTGCAGAAAAATATAACTGTGAGAACAGCATATTCTCTGAGCAAAGGAATACTTGAGGATCTTGGACTTTGATGTAGAAGTGACTAAATTACCTTTGCCAAGGTTCAAAGGCCATGGGAAAACTGAGCCTTTGGTTCATTTGTAATTGCTGACTTGAAAGTGAGCAATGAGCGGAAGGAGTAAACCGCACAAACTAATTTCTGACTTATTTTCATTCACTTTTGTGGGTACTACAGAATTCCAGCTGGTTTATGGGATGTACGCCACAAGATGGAGACAGCGTTACAGTGGGGAACGGCCGGATAGCAACACCACTGTTGTACTTCCTGCATGTCAAAGGTCAGGTTGTTTCCAAACGTTTAATACAGTGTTTACGTCAACCTCTGAACTTGTGTTGAGACCACAGTGGATGGGCTCACAGATTTTCAAAATTAATTATCACGGCACTCGACTTAGCATGAGAGCTGCAACATGAACAGCAGCCTGCCCTTCATTTATTACTTTGAACGGATTTAAGTTTTTATTTATCTTTTAGCCAAGAGGTTAAAGATAACAGTTTAGTTATTCCAGATATGTTTTTCTTTAATTAACCTTTGCGATTTTAATTGTTACAAAGGCAGCAGCTATCCCCTTCAGCAATGTAGAGAACCCAAGTTTGGCTCTAACTTAACCATTACTCGACATTGTCAAAGCTTTGTTTCAAAATGAAGATAGTATATTTGACGTAACATTTTTTGCAGCATGATGCTGTCTTAGTACTTCTGTCTGAATTCATTTTAAAGGGACTTTAATGAGCTTCACACAAAGCAGGCCTCACCTTAAGAAGTCCCTCTGGCCATAAAATGGCTGTTTAATTTGGCCTCCGCATGCAGTAAAACTACCTGTGTTACTACTTCCAGCCACCTGGTGTCAGTAGTGGTTCAGTGGTAGCAATCTTGCTTCATGGCTAAACATTGTTGGTACTGAATTTGACCACTTTTCTTTGTTAGTGGCACTGGGACCGAAATCAGGAACTAATCCCGACGAACCTGTGGTGAGACCCTGGGCAACATTTTGCTGGTGGTGCCAATTAACGGACTGCTGCCAGGACCTCCATCCAATTGGGGATGGCGGTGGCAGCCCACTGGCAGTGCCAGGGCTGGAGATGGCTCTGCAGAGGCTGCAAGATGGAAAGGGTGCCTCAGTGCTGAGCCCCCCTCAAACTTGGGTGGATTTGTTTTTATTTCCAAGAGGTGAGGTGAAGCACGCAGCCACTGGTGATTCTGGAAAGGGGCTTTATCTTCAAGCGGGTGTGCTGTCATGACGGGGTTGACAACTGCTCCTGGGCCGACCCTTCTATGGACCAAAGAACAACTGTCAAGCAGGGCTCTCCCTGCTTAAGGGGGAATGCCATTGGCTGTCAGAGACTTACGGACGGATTTTCGAATTATGCTGCTCCGAGATGAGTTGGTGAACAAGCTGGAGAACCTCAGCTGGCCTTTCTCCATCGCTATCCAGTCCACTGGCACTCTCCGTGTTCTTCCGCACTGTCAGCCCATGAAGACTTTATTATTTGGCCCATAGCTGGGGATTTAAAATCAGTGTTTTCCTTCTTCTTGGTAGGCTGCCAGCCAAGGCTGATGAGCCCCACCGGCCAGAGCTATCTGCTTTTGAGCTGCTACTCACTCACTCACACCTCTGTCCACAGGGAGTGGCACATGAAGGATGGCAGGAGGAGTTTGATTAGGGAAGGCTATTTGAGCCACTGACAGTGCGAGACTTCTTGTGGATGAACAGCATCTCAACTCTCTTCACTGTCCTGGTCCTTCCTAACCTTTTGAACCACTATTTCTTTATACATGTAATCTAGTTTAACATGATTTGCTTATTCTCATCAGAAACTGAAGTTTACTCTGGTGATAGTATATTTATTCAATGAATCATAGAATCACAGAATCCCTATAGTGCAAAAGGAGGCCATTTGACCCATTGAGCCTGCACCGACAACAATCCCACCCAAGCCCTATCCCTGTAACCCCACGTATTTACCCTGCTAACTCCCCTGACACTCAGGGTAATTTACCATGGCCAACCCATCTAAGCCACACATCTTTGGAATGTAGGACGAAAGTGGGGCACTGGAGGAAATCCATGGAGACACGGGGAGAATGTGCAAACTCCACACAGATAGTCACCCAAGGCTGGAATCGAACCTGGGTCTCTGGCACTGTGAGGCAGCAGTGCCAGCCCATTGTGCCACCGTGCTGCCAAATTGGAAAAACACAGGCAGTACTTCACCAATAACAAGAGGAAGATTCCTCTCATTATTTGCTATGTTATTTAGTCCTATTTTTATACACTTTTAAAATTACACACCCCCCCTGACTTCCCCTGAGCAATGCCACGGGAGATTTTCCTGTCCACCTACGCGTCCAACTCCCCTGCAGCAGTTTGATTGAAATATTGGGATTCTAATACAAAGTAATGGAATGTAATCATGGTAACAGCCATGTAATATCCATCAACAGTTCATTTCAGTGAGTGGTATGATAACGCTAGTCAATTCTGTCTTATCTAAACCACTTTAATAATCCATATGAATTCTCCCATAGAAGGGTTCTGCACTGCCACCATATTCATTAGATATTAATAGCTTAAGGATTTGAGTAATTATTTTTAGGGAATAATTATAATTTCCACGCCTCCTACTGCAGAGAATCCTAGTGCCAATGGTTAAAAAAAAACCACATAGCTACTTTTAAAAACTGGTTGGTGGTACATCTTGAGTAAGATGTGAAATTCTGGTCATTGTAACAAAATGGGCATCATTATTGCACTTGAGAGGCCAAAGAGGTGAGTCACCAAGGCGAATTCAAGGTCTAATTTTTTGCAGAATTATGGAAACTCTGGGGATATTTAAAAATGGCTGCTGGAACCTGGATCGGGAAGTCCTGCCCCCATTTCAAATAGATTTGATTTTTACTGTGGGGAAATGGGAAGGGGTGTGACCTAGACATGAGGGACATCTGAATTCAGTAGGGCCATTAGAGCTCAGCACTGAGTTCAAATAGACCCTATAATTCTCTGGAATGAAGGCCTTACTCTGAATTTTTAGATTAAATGTAAATTCTCATAAAGGGTGGATATGTGTTGGAGAACTGTCAAACTGTCAAGTTAACAAAATGACCAGCCCTTTAATAATTGAAAAAAAACAACCAGCGTGTGTCTATGAGTTGAAAAAAATCTGTGCTATCAGATTTGTTATGAACAATGTGTAATTTTAAATTGAATTTATATATATGTATCTATTTATTAGTGTGTTAAAAAGGTTAAAATTGTTTCATTTTAATTTCTGTTTCTTTAATTAACTCTGGTGCTAGGGAATCCACATTGCCACTGAAAGATTTCAAGTCTTTGGTGTTTGTTTGTATATAAACATTTTAATGTGGTTTACAATCCCTGAATTTAAAGAAAAGAGTTAAAGAAGCTAAAAGTTCAGTGGTTCTGGAAACAAAACCAAAAGTGGAAATAAACTTTACTGTTGCCTCACAACTGTGTCCAGTGACACACAGAGAGAAAAAACAGCAGGGGAGAGAGTGTGCGTCGGAGAGAGTGTGCGTCAGAGAGAGAGAAGGCAGGGATTTTTAAGCTCCCTAAGAAGAAAAACTGTAATGCTAGTGGGGCAGCAGTTACCTGAATAATCAGATATGGGACTCAGTAAAGTGACCAGCTCAGCAGAGGCGCTGGAGACTGAGCTTAGGGAACTTACTTATTTGTTCTGCAGTTGAAGAAACATCTTTGGACTGTGGGAGGAAACCGGAGCACCCGGAGGAAACCCATGCAGACACGGGGAGAATGTACAAACTCCACACAGACAGTGACCCGAGGCTGGAATTGAACCCGGGTCCCCGGCGCTGTGATGGCACAGTGCTAATGTGCTACCATGATGCCATTAAGAGGAAGAATCTATTAAAAATGTAGATGAAGTAGAAATTCAGCTTTCTGACACTGTTTTTGAAAAACTGAGCAAAAAGGAGAAAGGTAAAGAGAATGAGGCTGACATGTTTAGCCCATCCTCCTTAGTAGAAATGCAACAGGCTGACCCTGAGTTCAGAGAGCTGTATCAAATAGCCTAGTCAGAGACTGAGTCACAACCAATGTCTGAGTGCCATTATTTAAAACGCGAAGAGCTAATGAGGAAATGTAGACCATCTCAAATACCAGCAGATAAGTAGTGGGCAGTAGTCCATCAGATGGTAGTTCCATTTGAGTATCGGAATGAAATTTTATGAGTGGCTCACAAAATTCCAATGGCAGGTCACTTATGTATTCAGAGAAAATGGGCTAAAATAATGAAACATTTTAAATGGCCAGGATTGCATGAAGACATGGATTAATTCTATCAGACATATCATACATATCAGGCAGTGGGGCAACCCCAATCATCAATTAAACCTGTACCTTTAATTCCCATTCTGGTTTTTGAACAAACCATTTAGCATAGTCAATAAGTCCCCTGGTCCTGATGGGTTGCTTCCGAGGGTATTAAAGGAAGTCGCTGCAGAGATAGTGGATGCACTGGTGGTAACTTCCCAAGAATTGTTAAATTCTAGAAAAATTCCAGATTGAAAAACTACCAATGTAACACCCTTATTCAAAAATGGAGCAAGATGAAAAACAGGTAACTGTAGGCCAGTTAGCTTGGCATCTGTCATAGGGAAAATGTTAGGATCCATTATAAAGGATGCATTTAGAAAGCAAATCATTTAGAAATATGTAATATAATCAAGCAGAGTCTACAGGGCTACATGAAGGAGAAATGCCTGATGAACTTATTAGAATTTTTTGAGATTGTATTGAGCAATATAGATAAAGGGGAACCAATAGATGTGATATACTTGGATTTACAAAAAGTGTTTAATAAGGTATCGCGCACAAGGCTACCTAATAAAGAGGCTATTAACCCCATGGTGTTGGGGTATATTAGCTTCATTGGAAGATTGGCTAACTAATAGAAGACAGAGAGTTGGGATAATAGGGGCATTTTCAGGATGGCAATCTATAACTAGTGCAGTGTCACAGGAATCAGTGCTGGAGCCACAATTATTTAGAGTAAATATTAATGACTTAGACAAGGGAAGTGAATGTACTATTGCCATATTTGACATAAAAATCAGTGGGAAGGCAAGTGGTAAGGATGTCGCAAAGAGTCTATGGAGGGATACAGACAGGTTAAGGGAGTGGGTAAAAACTTGGCAGATGGAATATAATTTAGGAGAAGGTAAAGTTATGCACTCTGAATGGAAGAATAAAGGAAGTGAATATTATTTAAATGGAGAAAGACTGCAGAAAGCTGCAGCACAGAGGGATTTGGGTGTCCACCTGCCTAAATCACAAAAGGCTAGTATACAAGTTCAGCAGCTAATAGAGAAGGCAAATGGAATTTTGCCCTTTATTTCAAAGGGAATGGTGTATAATAGAGATGTCTTGCTAAAACTACTCATACTAGTTAGAGAACACCTGGAATACTGTGAACAGTTTACGTCTTCTTATCACAGGAAATGTATAATAGCATTGGAGGCAGTTCAGAGAAGATTCACTAGGTTGATCCAAGGTATGGAAGGATTTTCTTATGAGGAGAGGTTGAGTAGGTTTGCCTATATTCATTGTAGAATGAGAGGTAGCCTTATTGAGACATATAGGATTCTCAGGATGCTTGACTACATAAATGCTGAGAAGTAGTTTCCCATTCTGGGAGAATCTTGGACCAGAGAGCATAATTTCAGAGTAAGGAGTTGCCCATTTAAGAAAGAAGTTGGAGGAATTTCTTCTCTCAGAGGGTAGTGAATCTGTGGAATTCTTTACCACAGAAGGCCGTTGAGGCTGTGTTGTTAAGTATGTTCAAGGCTGAGGTGAACAGATTTTTAATCAATAAAGGAATCAAGGGTTATTGAGATAAGGCAGGAAAGTGGAGTTGAGGATATCAAATCAGTCATGATCTCATTGAAAGGAGGAGCACATTCAATGGGCTGAATGGTCTATTTTCTGCTCCTACATCATATGGCCTTATGGTCTTTTGGGTCTTAATAGACTTTGTGGGAACCCTTACCTAAAACCAGAAGTGGGAAACAATATTTTTAACAACTATGGATGTTCCGCCAAAACCTTTTGTGGGGAAATTTATGGCAAAAGTACTTTATCATATCTTTTACATATCTTTACAAGACATGGATTACCTGAGAATATACAATCAAATCAGAGCTCAAATTTAACATCATAAATATTCAGAGAAATAATGAATGCTTTGGGAATAAAACCATATAAGTCTTCAGCTTACTGTTCGCAGTCATAAGGAGCATTAGAAAGATGGCACCAGACTAAAGAACATGATTAAAGCACGTTGTTAGGAATGTCCCAATGATCGAGATAATGGAATTCCATTTTTACTGTTTATCATTAGGGATGTCCCAAATAAATTAACAGGATTCGGTCCTTTTGAACTGATGGTCATGAGGTGAAAGGGGGTAAATTAGGGGTGCCCAGACTTTAGTGACTTGAGATTGACTTTTTCGACAGTCATCCTAACACAATCTACCAGGATGGTCTTCCTATTCTCCCCCACAGGGACATTCAAACATATTGCACAATATAAGCCTTATACTGTGCATCTATGGACAAGAGAAATGCACCAAGAACACTCTTGCAACCTATTATGCAAAGATCTCCTCCCCTAAAGGGCATTAATAAAGCAGGTGAGTTTTTATAACTATCTGGTTCTTTTGTGGTCAATGGTTCCAGAATTTTAACCTCGTTTAATTTATTGAGTTTAAATTCTGCAACTACGTGATGGGATTTAAACTATTCTGCTCCAGATCACCAATCCAGCCTCGAGATTATAAATCCTGTGACATAACATATCAATATCAATAAAGGGGCTAAGGATTATGGGCAGCTGCCTTCACGAAAAATTCAAAGTGGTAAGTATACTATTTAGTTTCTATTGTATCATCATATAAAGTTACATTTTCCACGGAGAAAGCATGCATCACGCATATGCTGAGTGTGTGGTCGACTGGAAACTAGTTCCTGATCAACCCGTCAACAGTGATCGACATTTTGGGCACCTCTGCCTCAATCATTCCTTGATTCAGGAAAAAATTACAAACCAAAGCTCAGACACCATGCTTTTGATCCCTGGGTCAAATTTCTGGGAGAGATTAACCAAAGTACTGCTGCCTCACAGAGCCAAGGACCTGGGTTTGATTCTGGCCTTGGGTGACTGTCTGTGTGGAGTTTGCATGTTCTTCCCATGTCTGTGTGGGTTTCCTCTGGGTGCTCTGGTTTCCTCCCACAGTTCGAAGATGTGCATGTCAGGTTAAATGCCCCCTTAGTGTCCCAAGATGTATAGTTTAAGGGGATTAGTGGGGTAAATGTATTGGGTTATGGGGATAGGGTGGGGTGGTGGGCCTGGATAAGATATTCTGTCAGAGAGTCGGTGTAGACTCGATGGGCCAAATGGCCTCCTTCTGCACTGTTGGGATTGTATGATTGACCAATGAGCATTTGAAAATCTCTCAACAAACAATGAAAGTTAGTGCAGATAAAAACGCCTGAAATTAAATCGCTAGAAACAAGTGGCAGGATTTTCCAGCAATGCTTGCCCCAAGACCGGAAAATCCCACCCAAGGTCAACAGACCTTTGCATGGTCCTGTCCTGTCTGCTCCAATTCTCATGATGGGAGGGACAGGAAAATTTCGTCCCAGGTGTTAGTATTATTACCCATCTTTGGTGAACCATTAAACACAAAGTTCACTGGACCTTATCAAATCAAAAAGAAACTAATCGATATTAATTATATAGTGAGAACTCCAGGCAGGAGGAAGAGTCAGCAAGTGTGTTATGTTAATGTGTTAAAGCAATATTATGTCAAGGAAGATAGTCAGGATAGGAGCGTATGGACAGTAGTAAAAGAAGTAGGGAGTGAAATAAAAATATCAGAACACCCTGAGAATGAATTATAAGCTGAAAACTCTAACATCGATCCTTTAGTAATCAGATCAGATAACATAGAGGCGCTTAAAATTGAGATGTAATATAAAGCTATCTTTCAGAAAACTGTCGAGGGTACTTATGGAAGCTATTGCAAAGTCATGAATCGATTTGTGTGAATTGGCCATGGAAAATCGATTTGACCAAACATGATGTTAACATGGGGGATGTGTTACCTATACAGCAACATCCTTACGGACTAATTCCAGAGAAATTTGCCCAAGTGAGGGATGAGATCAAGTTGGAAAATGACATTATGGAACCGAGTCACAGCAGCTGGAAGTCACCTATTTGACTAATATTGAAACCCGGATGGGTCACAGTGATTATGCATAGATTATCACAAAGTTAATGCAGTAATTAAAGTAGATTCATATTCAATTGCACCTTTAGAAGACTGTATGGAGAAAATTGGACAAACAATGACCGTTTACAAAAAATGATTTATTAAAGGGATACCTACACCTTGATGATGCCCACCAGAGTGTGTGTCTATGGAGTGCATGGCCAAGTGCAAATCTGGCAGGAGCTGTCGGACCAAAGTCTCCATGGTGGTTGCCAACCTTTCCATGATGGCCTCGAGGTGCTTGCGTGTTGGAGACACAACATTAGATGGAACAAGGACAGTCTCCTTCATCCTTCATTCTAGACTGTTGAGAGACTCTCAAAGCTCTGCCTGATGTTCTGCTGCCCACCTCCCCCCCCCGCGCCCCCCACCGCCCCCCCCCCCCCCCCCCACCCCCCCTCCAACCTTTGCATCTCCACCAGTGAGCTGACAGCTGCTTCCAGAGGCTGATCATTTGCCTGGGACAGAGACTGAGCTGAGTGCCGGAGACCTGGGCTGTCCCTGCCTTCGACTGCTGTGAGGACGTGTCTGTGAGGTGTTCCCCAGAAAGTGACACCAAGTCTAATCTCGAGCTACGCTCCACTGAGGTGTGGGTATTTGCCCTGGTAGACAGTGTGGCTGAGTGCTATAATGGTTTTTTGTGAGCCCACTCATCCTCAGACATGATCTGTGGGCTCGGCAAGCTGCTCAGCTGGTCTGCTGGTGCCTGTGAGAAATAAACAACAGTTTCAGTGGATGAGCTGAAGCTACTTGACTCACTGTGATTATCAGGATTTGATATAACTCCCAGACTTTCAAACCTGCTAGCTGACTGTTTGGGACAAATCAGCTCCCGGCCTGCCAGGTGATTTGGTGAGAATTTGTGCGTAATTAATGAGTTTTCATGCATGGAATTGGATGCAAGTTCACGTCACTCCAGCCAGTGGGAATGGCACCACTAGAACTGCCTGCCACCGCACTTAGACAATAAAATGGAGAATTCTGCCCCCAAAGTCCAACTCAACCTTGAATATATTCAATTACCCAACCTTGATGACTCTCTGGGGAAGAGAATTCCAAAGACTAACAACCCTGTGGGCAAAACAATTCCTCTTCATCTCTGTCTTAAATGGGAGACCCCTTTTTTTCATTCTGTGCCCCTCATTCTAGATTCCCCCATAGAGAAGCATCCTTTCAGCATTTATTCTGTCAGGCCCTTTCAGAATTGTAAATGTTTCAATAAAATCACCTTTTGTCCTTCTAAACTTCAATGAGTAAAGGCCAAATATGCTCAACTTTTCCTAATGAGATAACCTATCATCCTAGGAGTTAGCCAAGTGAAACTTCTCTGAGCTGCTTCCACAGCAAGTATATCCCTCCTTAAGTAAGGAGACCAAAGCTGTACACGGTAATCTCACCAGGGTCCCACAGGATCGGCTGCAGCAAGACATAGCTCATTTAGACTCCAGTCCCCTTGCAATAAAGTCCAACATTCCATTTGCCTTTCTAATTACTTGTCCCTTCATGCTAACATTTATGATTCATGTATTAGGACACTCAGATCCCTCTGCACTGCAGAATTCAGTGTCTCTCTCTCTATTTAAACAGTATTCTGCTTTTCTATTCTTCCTGCCAAAGGGCAACTTCACATTTTCCCACATTAAACTCCATCTGCCAAATTTTTGCCCCCTCACTTAATTTGTCTGTGTCCCTTTGTGGCCTCTTTTGTATCCTCCTCTCAACTTGCTTTAAATTACAGAGGAGAGTGGAATGGTGGAATCCTCCTATCTGCTTGCTGGAAAAATACTTTGTCAATTGTGCTAGGGCAGTTTGAATCCAGTTCGCAGTGGGCCTAAGTTCCAATACAAGACTGTGTTCTTTGTTTGCCAATAAATGGCAGACTTGCTCAGTATGTAGAGTCAGACAGGGCAGTAGGCGCTGTTCTTTTGAGGATGGAGCCTATATTGCTGGGGCAGCGAGAGTAGAAGGGGTTTTGTTCTCAAACTGCACATTGCAAGGCAGAGAAGAAATGAAACCATCTTGATGGTGAGGAAATTAAGCTTAACTAGCCGTGAGGGTGAAATTTCTGATTTAATGAAAAACGGGAGGATGCCTGATTTCTCCATAATTAATCATTTGCTAATGAAATTGTGGTAACATGCGGCTTTTAAAGGCACAATTTTGTTAGCAGGTCATTAATTTCTCCACAATACAGTAGCCACGAGGAGGTACACACATGAGGATGGTTAGTTCGCTTGGCCTCCATTTATTAAAGCACAAATTTCTTACACGTCTTTGGGGCAACATCACATCTCTGCTTGGTGCCCCTCCAAATAATTTGACGAATGACTGAGGCTGGCTGCACAAGTTCACATCTTACTGTCTGTGGTGTCTCGTGCTTTGACTCATCAATGTGCTGAACTCTCCTATTGTGGCAGGTAATGGTCTCTCCTTTGGGGAAAAGCAGTTTAGTGCGGTATGAAAAGAGGTGCAACATTTTCAATGTTCACATCAATTAAGAAATTGTAGTTCCACATGGTGAGCAAATGTTACAAATAATGCTTTCAGTGTTGCACGGTTTGCATTGACAGTTCCTCTGGCATCAAACCTTGTGCTCTGCAGTGATGTTAAAGGTATAGAAACATAGAGAGGCAGGATTAGACCATTCAGCCCCTCAAACCTTTTCTGTTATTCATGGAGATCATAGGAATTAGGAGCAGAAGTAGGCAAATTCAGCCCTTCGAGCCTGCTCTGCAGGTTTAGCTATGTCTATGCAGCCTGGTTCTGTAACTCTAATACCATAACATAACAAAAGTTGGTCAATCTCAGAACTTTTCAATTGATGTGGCCTCACCTGCTTTCTGGGGCAGAACTTTTCAGGTTTCCACTGCCCTTTGTGTGAATAAATACTTTGTGACATCAACACTGAAGGGCCGAGCTCTATTCTGAGGTGACACTCACTTGTTTTAAACAATGAAAGCAGGACCAAACAGACTCCGAGGGAAGTCGTGTGAGAAGGGGAGGCGATGGCCTAGTGCTATTATCACTAGATCGTTTATCTAGGAACTCAGCTAATTTTCTGGGGACCTGGGTTCGAATCCCACCATGGCAGACGGTGGAATTTGAATTTTATTAAAAAGTATCTGGGATTAAGAATCTACTGATGACCATGAAACCATTGTTGAATGTCATAAAAACTCACCTGGTTCACTTTTGGGAAGGAAATCTGCCATCCTTATCTGGTCTGGCCTACATGTGACTCCAGAGCCACAGAAATGTGGTTGACACTCAACTGTCCTCCAAGGGCAACTAGGGATGGAAATAAATGCTGCCCAGCCAGCGATGCCCATATCCTACGAATGAATTAAAAAAAAACTTGCTAATATTGAAAATGCTGTGGAGACACTTGGGATGTTTCTGTAACATCCGCCATCCTCTCCTCCAACTCATTTTAAATGTTGAGGCATCATTCTTCTTATATTCATAAGGTTTAAATTTTGACCCTTGGGTGTGAATGTACCAACTTACATTCAGAGCAAGAGCTGTCTCTTGGCAAAAAGAACCAGGGTCCCAGTGAGACAGGATAAATGAAGGAACCTGTTTTGGGCTTGGGCTGTTTTGGGCTTGGGCTGTTTTGCCACAATAAAGGTGCTATATAAATGCAGGTTGTTTTTGTTGGGACTGTTGAAGATTGGTAGTTGCAGTGCAAACGATGTCACCATGTAACCATTTTTGATTCTTTCACTTTTTCCTGCTCTGGCTGTCACTCACACACTCGGTCGGTAGCAAGTATACGATTGTATCTTTGTCTTTTCTTTGTGTTTGACCTCCAGTGCCCACCCATCGTGCTCGCAATCTGTGTGCTTGTGAATAGCCTCAAAAATTCACATGGCCCCTTTGCAAACAAAGTGCAGAAATTCTCCGGTGTAAACTGCTTGTGCCAGCCCACCCTTGGATCAGGAGGGTCTCTGTGTGTCCACAGCGGGTGGTCCAGTGTTTATATGGGCATTTGTCATCTCGTGATTTGTTTGTACAAAATTCTGGAGGTTTCAGCTTGACTTTGGATTTATTTTATCTTAGAATGTTTTCACTTAAGGAAATTTCCTGGCCCCAGGCTACAGCCTAATTGCTGAGCTCATTAAGATAAGCATTAGATATTTTAATAGTTATTTTCACAACATCAAGTACCCCTGTCCTGTTTCTTATTCTAATTTATTTTGCCATTTTTGCTTGTTTTAAAAATTGAGGTATTAACTTTTTTTGATTGCTGAATGTATGCAAAAGTATTTCACTGGGTATGATTAACAACTTGGCTAAGTTCAGTTGTAGGCCAAAACCTATTGTATTACTCTTCAGGTTTTTTTCTCTCTTTTCAATTGTCTTCAACTTTATGTCCAGTTTAGTGCTACAATAAAATAAAAGCTACAACAAAGGGACATTGTGTATAAATCCTTTCCACAACTGATGCCAGTGCTGTTCTTTGATGTCAGCAGTTAGATTCAAATAACATTCAGACAATAATATGGAACCACTCTCCAGTCCACAGATTTGGAAGGTCACACGCGCGCGCCATCCCACCTTAGTTGCGAACCAACTGAACTTGCCCATCTGAGGCATGTGCACCGACAACAACCGCCACCCCCCCCTCCCGCGCCCCCCACACCACACCCCAACCCTCCCCAGGCTGCAATGGGCAGTTGGCTGTTCTTCTTTGCTCTATTTCTGTTGACCTCAAACTTACTTTCCATTGCCGGTGTTACAGGTACAAATTTGCTAAACAAATAGTTCTTTCCCTCTTTAAAAGGAATGGGCCACTAAAGCTTGTGAAAGCTTTTGGCTGTAAAAATACAACAATTGACCCTCCCTGTCCTCCTTGACATTCTGTATTATCAACAGGGTCAGCCATTCCATCAACCTTAGCCATCTCTCCTCTGTGGTCTACCTCATGGTAGTCCTACCTGCGAGGATGTATGTTCTCCTTTTCTAATTCTAATCTCCCATACATTTTCCCTGTTTAACACCACCTACCTTTCTGATATCATATCCACGTACTTTAGAACTCTGTCTAAAAGAATATCCTTTTCTATCCTCTCCCAGGAGACTTCATGCTTCCAGGTGAACAGGTTTGTATGGGGATGCACAGGACACCACAATTGTGTGGGACAGACTGGATAGACTAGTGGAATTTTCCTGTTTGCTATTGCCAAGATTGTATTGAATGGCAGAGTAGGCTCAAGGGGTCGAATGGCCTCGTTCTGCTCCTATTCTGTATGGTCGACTGTAGATGTTCATGCGTCTGAGTTACCCAAAAAAGCATGCATCTACCTGACCTTAGATTTATTCGGGGTTCCTGAAAGCCGATGCTACTCTTTCGCAATTAATGTAGATTTGTCCTTACTCATATTTAAAGACCCTGGTGTTTTGTGCGTGTAACATTCATCTTGGGACATATTTTCTGAATTAGCAAATTAGATCTGTAGAATTGGAGCCGTGCTAATTAGCAAGCGGCGGTGCATGAGGCAGATGACTGCTGTTTGTATTACTGTGGCTCCAACCACCGCAGATCCAGTTTGATAATAAGGTAGATGAATACTGAATAGAGGATTCCTGCAAAATGAAGCCTCAATTTATAAGCAGGGTCACTCCCATTATTCACTATAAACCTGAGCACTGAAAGTCAGCATCTTTTGAACTGCCTCTTGGATCCTGTACGATAGCCGCCTCATCAGCGAGGGATGCCAATGCCGCACATTTTGCCTGAATTTAAGTGGAAGAGTCCTTTGGGAATGATGTGAGTGTGACAGGAAGGTCAGAAGAATAACACAATAAAGGAAAACGGGAAAGAAAAAGTTAAAAAATCACAGGACAGAAACAAAGAAAGGTGATAAAAGAAGTTAAAAAGCAAGGAAAATAAATTGAGAGAAATGGAGAATACAACTGAAAGGAAAAGTGAAGAATGAAAAAGAAATAAATCAGAGGATGTGTACCAGCAAGGAAGGATAAAGAAATACAGTAAAGATATAAGGACGTTGGATTCATTAAAATAAATATTTTAAACTTAACATAATAAGAGAAGTTGGTTAGAAAAGGAACAGAAAATTGAAATTAGCAATGAAAGGATATGATAAAGGAAGATGAAAATTATATTGCAACATTTATTTCATTTTCAGTATAGGAACATTTTCTCTCAGCTTTTGAGGTACTTTTACTTCTGTGTTTATTATACTATCACCTACCTTTGTGTTTTTAGATCGGGATGTACGTCACAGCCTAAATGTGGCTTTTCACCACTTCTATCTAATCCATTGCTCCTTTGGAGATGAACATTTATACCATCCTGATTCAAGAAATCTATGTACAAGCATTAGGAGCTGATGGCCTGACCAATGGTATTCACTAATATCCCAGATCATCTTGTTACACATAATATTTGCTACAGATATATTGTTTCTTCCATTGCTTACTTTCACCATGCTGAATTATACTCAGCCTTATAATATTGAAGATTTCTATTTTGCACAGGAAGAAGCTTACCCCAGATACCCAGTGGATTTACAAAAGGCAACGGCTGCTGTAGTAGCTGTCCTCTTTAAGGAGCAGACATTGGGAGGTCATGTCACCTGATCGCCCAATGGGGAAGGAATGCAGGCTTTTGCAACCAGAGTAGATCCTAAAGCTGGAAGTCTTAACATTTTGAAAGTACTCTGTATAAGTATTTGGAAATGAACTGTTATAGTTTGTTGTATATCAACTGATGGTCGCCAATCCTTGCAATTGCTACATTGGCGACAAGGTACATCATACTAACTGGTGGTCACCATTCCTTGCAATTACTACATTTGCAACGAGGTAAGTCAATGTGACTCTGTTCGTAGCAAGGAATTCGAAATGAATTGTTACAAAAGTGCAGAGTGAATCAGATCGATCGAAGCCTGAAAAAGGGAAAACGGGAAAGCCTCTCTTTGAGAAGCTAGAAGCCTTTGACATGACCACTGAGAACTGGGTACAGTATGTGGAATGGTTGAAGTTTTTTTTAGGGCCAATGGAATAAAGGAGGAGGATCAGAAGAAAGAAATTTTACTTCGTGTATGTGGGACCCAGATGTATAACCTGATCTGAAGTTAATGTCCCCAGATGCTCCCGACATGAAGACATTTGCAGAGATCATTGAGCTATCAAAGGGGACATTACCTAAAGCCCTGGTAACACTGCAAAGATATAAGTTTAATTCCACAGGGAGGGCTTGGGGGATTCTATTGTAATCTTCATAGTGAGACTGAAGCAGATTGCAGAAAATTGCAACTTTGCGTCAGCTTTAAATGACATGTTAAGAGATCAATTGGTATGCGTTGTAAATAATGCAGCCAAACAAAGGAAACTGTTGGCTGAATCTGAGTTGATGTTTAGCAAGGTTACAGAAAAGGGACAATAATAGAGAATGTGTGACAGTGCGTAGGAGTTACAAAGTGAGCAAAACATCGAGGTCCTCCACTGAAGATAGAGATAGACACGGGGGTGTCAGCTAACTGTTGTGAGTGAGCGGACCTACCGGTATCTTAAAGAATGAGTTCAAGCCCTGAAGTTGATGAACATGACAGCTACACTAGCTATATATTCCGGAGAAGCTATAAAGATAGTAAGAACGATCTCAACTCCTTTAAGCTACAAATAGAAGTTGGCACAAGTACCACTAATGGTGATGTTCGGCCAAGGATCAAGTTTAATAGGGCATGATTTATTCCAGGAAATTAAGCTGAACTGGCTGGAGAGCTTTAAGATGAAGGAAGGGGGCAGGCATGAACTCATTAGTAAATATAAAGAGGTGTTCCAAGAGGAAATTGGAAAGATTAAAGGATTGCAACCTAGAATCAGTGTGGATCCGGAAGCCACCCCAATATCTTTTCAAAGTAAGACTGTGCCCTACGTGTTAGTAGTAAATGTAGAGACAGAGCTAAAATGACTGGAAGGCTTGTATATCATCAGGCCCATGCAATTTGCAGAGTGGGCAGCACCCATTGTGCCAGTGGTTAAACCAGACAAGACCACCTGTATCTGTGGGGACTACAAGTTGATGGTAAACCAGACTGCGAAACTGGATTGGTACTCCATCCCCAAAATAAATGAGCTGTATGTGAAGTTGGCTGGGGGTCTGACATATATACCAAAGTGGACATGAGCTATATCTGGTGTCCTTGTATCGATGCTGATATAGAAAGGGCTGTCAAACAACGTGACCAGTGCTGGTTCCAGCAAAAGTGCCAGCCCTCCTGCACCTGTGGGACTGGCTAGGTTGGCCATGGATAAGAATTCACGTGGATTACGTTGGCTTTGTTCCTTTTTGTTAGTGGACACCCATTCAAAATGGATAAAGGTATTCGGAATGAGGTCCGCAACTTCATACACCATGGTTGAGAAACTGCACCAGCCTTTCGCAACCCGTGGCATACCAGATGTACTTGTCTTGGACAATGGAACGGTGTTCATAGTGCCGAATACCTGAAGTTCACGACATCAAATGGTATAAAACATATCTGAACTGTGCCATATCACCCCTCTTCAAATGGATTGGTAGAACGTGCAGTTCAGACGTTCAAGACTGGTACGATAAAACAACCACCTGTGTCTATAGGTTCTTGTTCGCCTATAGAACCATCCCCATGCCACTACCGGAAAAGCTCCATCTGAGCTGCTGATGGGTCAATACTTGAGAACCACGTTGAGCCTGGTCATTCCAATTCCAAAGGTGGAGGCAAGTCAGAGTTGCCAGAAAAGGAACTATGATTCGTCAGAAGTAGAAAGAGCATTTGAGTTCGGAGCTCCAGTCCTTGTGAACAATTTTGGAAGCGATCCAAATTGTTTCTCAGGAGTAGTGGTGGCCAGAATTTGAAAGTGCACGACAGTTTAGTGAAGAAACATAATCTCAGGAGTCTGTAATATTGCCTGATCCAATTGTGCCAGCAATTGTTGGTCCAAGGAGTATAATGGTTGATCTGCCACTGGCAAGCCAAAGCGCTGCATCCAATGAAACTGAGGAAACAGAGAAAAGTGAGACACTGATTCCAGAGGAGAATCCTATTGAAGTAAATTCAACTCAAAGTTACCTCATCAGCCAAACCTCAGACAGTTGATCTACATTGCTCCCAAACAGAAAGTCCCCTGACAGACTGAGTTTTTGATAAAATGTTCATTATTGCTATTATTTTAGAAATTGTGTAAATTATTTACATATTGTATGATAAGGGACTTGAAGGGGGAGGGATGTAATAGCTGGCCCCTTTAAGGGGGTGAACCTCAGGAGCGTCACATGACCCGAATGCCCAATAGGGAAGTAGTGGGGGGATTTTGGTGCAGAGTGCAAGCTTTCACAGACAGAGTAGATCCGAGAGCTGTAAGTGTGAACATTGTGAAAGTACTCTGTATATTTATCTGCTTGTAAATAAACCATTATAGTTTGTTATAAACAAACTGGTGGTCACCAATCCTTGCCATTACTACAGCTGCAAAAGCTGGAAATCTAAAATTAAAGCAAAAAAGTACTGGGAATACTCAGCAGGCCAGACAGTATCTGACTAATCTGTTTCTCTCACCACAGATGTGAGTGATCTGCTGAATATTTCCAGCATTTTCTGTTTTTATTATCCAACAAGTTTGTTTGACGAAAGCTTAAAAAGTAAAATTTGTTCTTTTAACTCGATTGGTGCAAAATGGAACAAATTAGGAAAATATTAGTGCCATTTCTTCATTTTAAAAATAACTTTCTTTGAAGAGTGAATGTTGATGGTTCCATCAAGGGAAGAGAGTTGGAGCGTGAGGAAGCTGAATGACCACAAAGTACAATTATTAGCCAGGGCGTTGTGGCAAACTCATTATTTTGCAATACATTTTAATTCCACGTTCACACATTATTGATCTCAAGAGCCCCTGCCAGACAGTGAATCTAATGGATGCCACCAGTAGTCACTGTTTAACATCCTTTACTTCTTACAATTTGAAAAAAAAAATCTCTGTTCAAAGTTAATCCTAACCTTTTGGACATGGTTACTGAAAGGAGTATTGATGGTGACTCATCTTCTTTGAAAGCACTACAAAGAATGTAGATGATCTTCCTTTATTAAGTACTGTCAAAGTGCGTATTTCTGCCATGGTCAACACCCGACATGTTATTCTTCATCCCTTACAAACAAATACTTTTTAACTGGAAATATTTCTCAATTGAATAATCTTCTTCAAGGCCTGAGTCTTTATCGTGATGTTCGATTGCCAGAAAATGTGCAAAGAAGTGAATAGGAACCAGCCTCTCATAACATTTTCTGACATCTAGTATGTTGTCTGGTTTCCTCACTGCTTATTGCATAACTACCTATATCATATTGTTATTAATGATGATATATTGGGAAAAAATGAGCAGGAAGGAGTTAACTCACAAATATTTTGACAAGCTCAGCTGATAGATAGGAAATATTATGTGAATTTCTCTCAGGCTGAGGGCTGTCAAATAATCTTAAAGGGGCCCTGATTTAAAATTACTGCTGCAAGCAATGTATCTCCCATATACATCAGCAGACTCTGTTATCATAGTTATGTTTTAATATCAGAGTATTTGTCATCTCCCATGTGAGAATCTAACGTGGGGAACATTTGTTACCAAACCTACAAAGGAGCGGACAATATCATCGCATCTAATTGAAAAGAGTCATTAGGAAAATTTGGTGAAGAGGGCATTTGCCTTCCTCAGCCTAATCCTTTCTTTAATCCATATATATTTTGCGTCTCATTGATTCAGTTCAGTAAGTCAAAGAGAAGGGAATCTAATTGTACAGGATGAATGTGTGGTGGTGGGCAAATCCACAGAATCCATAATTTAATATCAAATTAGTGAACATTTACTCACATGGGGGAGTCCAGAACTAGGGGTCATAGATTGAGGATAAGGGGTAAACATTTTAGAAAAAAGTTCAAAGTTTATCTATTAGTAACAAGTAGACTTACATTAACACTGCAATGAAATTACTGTAAAAATCCCCTAGTCGCCACACTCCGGCGCCTGTTTGGATACACTGAGGGAGAATTTAGCATGGCCAATGCACCTAACCAGTACGTCTTTCAGAATGTGGGAGGAAACTGGAGCATCTGGAGGAAACCCATGCAGATACGGGGAGAACGTGCAGACTCCACACAGACAGTGACCCAAGCCGGGATTCGAACCCGGGTCCCTGACGCTGTGAGGTAGCAATGTTTGCCACTGTGCTGCCCTCTGAACTGAGGTGAGGAGAAATTTCTTCATCCAGAGGGTGGTTACTGTGTGGAATTCACTACTACAGAATGTAGTTGAGGCCAAAATGTTGTCTAATTTCAAGAAGAAATTAAATATAGCTCTTAGGGATAAAGGGATCAAGGGATATAGGAGGAAGAGGGGATCAGGGTTTGAATTCGATGATCAGCCATGATCAAAATGAATGGAGGAGCAGGCTCAAAGGGCCGAATGGCCTACTCCTGCTTCTAGTTTCTATGTTTCTATGTATGTGTTAATAAAGGGCAGCCATTGTGAATTTGTTAAATGCAAGTTATGCTTCCCAATTGTAATGACTCAGGAAGCCCGAATGGAAAGGAACATAGTTTATTACAGAATGCAAAGTAAAACCACTATCATGGTGTACACACACAAGTCCCCGCCTGAGACTACAGTTCATCAGGCCCAGTCCAGGGCCTGCCTTATAAAAGGCTCAGGTAATGTGCTCACACCTGCAAATTCAAATAGGAAGAAAGGGAGATCTCTGCTGCAGGACGGAGTGCTACTATGATTTAAAAGCCTGACAGGTGACCAGGGGACAGATTGAAGTGACCAGGCCACTTCAGAATTTTCACAACTGACAGGCAGGAATGAAGAAGTTGCTGGAAATCACCATGCCAGGCCAGGGTATTTGCCAGGGTGCCAGGGTGCCAGATGGCAGTGCATCATTGGCACTGCCAGGGCGCATGACCTAAAGGTGGGCCTGAGTGGGCGTCTGAGGAGGTGGGGGGGGGTGGGTGCTGGCTGAGGGGGGCCTGAGTAGTCTTCTGAGGGGGAGGGGGATGTGGGGTCTGAAGGGGAGGGGGGGCTGAGCCTGAATTCGGGTTGGGTCAGCTCCATGCATGCATGGTGTGGAGGGGGAGGGGGGTGGGATTACCTCTTATGTGAGTGTTGGGGGCAGGATGCTTCACTTTGCTGAAGGGTTGGTGGTGCTATCCTGGACTCTTGGGGTCCAGCATGCTCGGAACACATTGGTGATGACCAACACCAAAGCCCACCCTGTGCAGGTCTGGGTACTTGGGAGGTGGGGAGGGGATGCTGATGAATGAGTAATCAAACCCATTAATTGTATTACAATTAGTGGGTTTGCATATTAATTGGGTGGCTGCCCATTCTGCACGGGAACCCAATTGGAGCCAGAGGCACGGGCCGGATGAATCCCAATAGCCCTCACGCCGAATGGGAATCCCGATTTCAACCTGATGCTCACTTCAGCGGGCAATTGGGAATCCCGCCAACAGCGAATGGGGTTGGTGAATCCACCTTATATTTTACATAAGTAGATTCAAAGTAACACACAACAGGATTATTCTAAGAGCTCTTACCTGTACAAAGGTGAAACTGAAACTAAAAGCAGGAGCCACTGAAACAATCTAATTACAACACTATCAAATAATGTGACCTGCCTTAAAGCAATCATGCAACTACTTAAATATATAACACTGTAAGAGAGAGAGGGAAGTGTGTCAGTGAGTATCATGCATTGTGTTTGCATGATGTTATGATTGAATAGCTGGCAGTGTGTACAAGCTGTGAGATTTGGGTGTGAGACTTGCAACAGTGCTAAATGTGTGTGTGAGCTAAAACATACTTATGTTCACAGGATATGGAATTTGATGATTGTTTTATATTTAAGTGGTTGCATGATTGCTTTAAGAGCCAGCCACATGATTTGATGGTGATGTAATTGGGGTGTTTCACAGGCTACTGTCTTAATTCCATTTTCTGTTCTGGCTAGAGAACATTTTTTTCAATATGTTACTTTGAATCTACGTGTGCAAACTACATCTTTTTCATTTCATCAAAACCCATGGTCCCTAACAGAGTTAGGACATTACAATGGCCCATCTTGACGACTAGTGTCATTAAATTTCTTGCAACACTGTATTTGGGTTCTCAGGGCTTAATTCCTACCCCCATGACAAGACTGAACATCTCTCTTCTTTTCCGCCTTCTCTATCAAGACCTTCAATGCAGAATTTGAATACCTTGGAATCGATTCTCTCCCATGCTGTACCATTTCTCACTCTTTTCCAGGTCAAACTCTCCTCATTAATGACTCCAAGCATGTGCTATAACCACAGTGCGATCCTTTTTAATAAGTGCAGGCTAGCTTTAAGCTTTAAGTGAGTGTCAATACACCCACTGATGCTGATCCATTCAGAGAACATTCAAATGAACTGGCAGCATGGTGCCGGCACACTTTCTGCATTATCATCAGCAGCAGTGGGTTAATTATGGATTGCAATCCTCATGCCTGTTTTTAGTGGCTATTTCGTTAGTCCCAACAATGTTTTGAGTTTCTTTTTAACGCACTTCAATAATCTCAATTAGTTTTAAATTCCGACAGGAACTTTAGCCAAACTGGAATCTGCTGATAATCTTCATTTGTAAAGTCCAATGTGCAGAATTCTTTTTGCGCATTTGCTGTTTCTTATTGCTCCATAATATTTCCACCCAGTTTAACGCTTCTAGGATATAGAGGTTTACAGCATGGAAACAGGCCCTTCGGCCCAACTTGTCCATGCAGCCCTTTTTTTAAAACCCCTAAGCGAATCCCAATTGCCCGCATTTGGCCCATATCCCTCTATAACTATCTTACCCATGTAACTCTCTAAATGCTTTTTAAAAGACAAAATTGTACCCGCCTCTATTACTATATCTGGCTGCTTGTTCCAGACACTCACCATCCTCTGTGTGAAAGAATTGCCCCTCTGGACACTTTTGTATCTCTCCCCTCTCACCTTAAACCTATGCCCTCTAGTTTTAGACTCCCCTATCTTTGAGAAAAGATATTGACTATCTAGCTGATATGTGCCCCTCATTATTTTATAGACCTCTATCAGATCACCCCTCAGCCTTCTACGCTCCAGAGAAAAAAGTCCCAGACTATCAGCCTCTCCTTATAACTCAATCCATCAAGTCCCGGTAGCATCCTAGTAAATCTTTTCTGCACTCTTTCTAGTTTAATAATATCCTTTCTATAATAGGGTGACCAGAACTGTACACAGTATTCCAAGTGTGGCCTTACCAATGTCTTGTACAACTTCAACAAGATGTCCCAACTCCTGTATTCAATGCCCTGACCAATGAAACCAAGCATGCCGAATGCCTTCTTCACCACTCTGTCCACTTGTGACTCCACTTCCAAGGAGCTATGAACATGTACCCCCTAAACCTCTTTGTTCTGTAACTCTCCCCAATGCCCTACCATTAACTGAGTAAGTCCTGTCCTGGTTTGATCTACCAAAATACATCACCTCGCATTTATCTAAATTAAACTCCATCTGCCATTCATCAGCTCACTGGCCCAATTGATCAATACCCCATTGCAATCGGAGACAACTTTCTTCACTGTCGACTATGCCACCAATCTTGGTGTCATCTGCAAACTTACTAACCACGCCTCCTATATTCTCATCCAAATCATTAATATAAATGACAAATAACAGCAGACTCAGCACTGATCCCTGAGGCACACCGCTGGTCACAGGCCTCCAGTTTGAAAAACAACCCTCTACAACCACCCTCTGACTTCTGTCAAGAAGCCAATTTTGTATCCATTTAGATACCTCACCCTGGATCCCGTGAGATTTAACTTTATGCAACAACCTACCATGTGGTACCTTGTCAAAGGCCTTGCTAAAGTCCATGTAGACAACATCAACTGCACTGCCCTCATCTACCTTCTTGGTTACCCCTTCAAAAAACTCAATCAAATTTGTGAGACATGATTTTCCACTCACAAAGCCATGCTGACTGCCCCTAATCAGTCCTTGCATCTCTAAATGCCTGTAGATCCTGTCTCTCAAAATACCTTCCAATAATTTACCCACTACAGATGTGAGGCACTGTGGCTATATATGGCAATGACATTAACATTTAGCTGTTGTGACTTTGCTTTGAATGCTTTGATACTGATTGACATACTACCGAATATGTAAATAGTTTAGTATACAATGTCATGGGAAGTGATGTTAGATAACATGTGATACAGTAGTTCAGAGCAATGTTGGTTAGCGAAAGCACATGTATAGAAGAGCTGTCTTGGATCTTGTTTGCTTTGATGAAGAACCCTTCATTTAGTTTATGAATCATTGCTACAGTGTTTGATATGTTTGTATAAGAACCAACAACACAATATTAGCATCGACTTTTAACAGCACCAGTATCAATTCCACTTGAAACAAATTCTTCAACACATCCTTACTAGAGCACTTCAAGTCAAAATGTTGCCAATATTATAAGATAAATATTTAACTTTGAAAGACCTTACTAGATCTTCTAATTTAATGCAAGTTCTAACTGCTTACGGTATAATTGTGGCCAAATTCAAAGCGCTGTGTTTCACTCAGAATGTTGCTTTTTCTGGTTTATGAAAGGTTTATTGTTTTCCACCTAAAGGTTAAACATCCTGAGGTGAAAGGACAAAAGCTTTGGTGAAATTATAACAAAATGCAAATGTTATATCAGCGCAACTGATGATATTTCTGTCCACTTGATTTTAACCTATTTACATAATTAGTAAAGTGAAACACCATCCCGGACAAAGCACCCTGCTTGATTGGCCCCACGTCTACAAACATTCAATCCCTCCACCACCGACGTTCAGTAGCAGCAGTGTGTACTATCTACAAGATGCACTGCAGCAATTCACCAAAGATCCTTAGACAGCACCTTCCAAACCCACGACCACTTCCATCTAGAAGGACAAGGGCAGCAGATACATGGAAACACCACCACCTGCAAGTTCCCCTCCAAGCCACTCACCAACCTGACTTGGAAATATATCGCCGTTCCTTCGCAGTCGCTGGGTCAAAATCCTGGAATTTCCTCCCTAATGGCATTGTGGGTCAACCCACGGAACATGGACTGCAGCGATTCAAGAAGGCAGCTCACCAGCGCCTTTTCAAGAGCAACTAGGGATGGGCAATAAATGCTGGCCAACCAGCGACGCCCATGTCCCATGAATGAATTAAAAAAAAGTGGAATGGGGCCAGTCAGTTGAGTATTTGGTTTGTCCTTTGATGGAAATAATTTTATTGTTTGAGATGATCCTGCCAATTTCACAGGCCGCAGAAATAATGTGAAATGTTGCAAAATGTAAAGAATAGACTGCAGCTGGGTTACTACTGAGAATAACCTTGGGTGAAACTGCAAAGAGAACAAACAAAGAACAAAGAACAATACAGCACAGGAACAGGCCCTTCGGCCCTCCAAGCCCGCGCCGCTCCCCGGTCCAGGATTGAATCCTGAATCCAGGATCCCCGCCCAATTTTCCAGCCTATCTACATACCAATATCCTATCCACCGAGCTGTCCCTCACAGCTACGATGCTTTGTTCATTACAACCTATTAACTCACCCCCACCCCCCCATTCCAGACCATGTGATCTCCAGGGAGAGGCGAAAACCCAGAGTGAAAAACCCCAGGGCCAATATGGGGAAAAAAAATCTGGGAAATTCCTCTCCGACCCCCTGAGGCGATCGAAACGAGTCCAGGAGATCACAATGGCCCCGATCGGAAAATGCTTCCCAACCCTAGTCATTTCCACTTCCACGAACACCATATGAATTCCCTGCCCCCGAGACAGGTTCCCAACTATCCGCATCTGCCATGTCCCTCACAACCTGGGAGCTACACTCACCTCCATGCCTCAGCGTGGTCATCATGACTGGTTTTTGTTTTCAAAAACCAGTTGTGATTCATGCCAACGGGGGGAATATTTAACAGGACTGGAAGCAACAATAGTATAATTATATTATAATTCATTTAAATTCATGGAAATCAGGTTCATGCTCATTTTGGGCATGAACCTGATTACCTCGTTGGCGGGGAGTGGCAGGGGGGTGGCGGGGGGTGGGGGGGGGGGGCGGAGACAGGGAAGATTACAAGCCAAGATCTTGCAGCTGCAAATCCCATTATGACCCTCACGTGAGATCTAGCGGCCAAAGCTAGGTTTGCACCCACAGCAAATGCGCTCACAAAATTGCCCCAATTGGGTGTGATTTTCCCATGATGTCCGCTTCGGGACCGGATATTTCCACTCAAGGTCAATGGCGCTTTCAACGATCTGCTAAAGCAATGATTCTGCAGCAGACTGGAGGTTGCCCACCTCTGATATAGCCGGATGTTATGGAATGTTGAATGTGTACTAATGTTGTTCCTATGTTTTGCACAAAATTGATTGTGAGAGCCATGCACTCCTTCTGCATCCAAAGTGTTTATATTTCTATCATTTTTACCATTTAAAGTTGATGACAGTTCCATTAATATATAAATGATAAAGCATTTTCTATAACTTGTCAATAAATATTCAACGTGTATTAAGTCTATTTAGTCTTATTCATGGGGCCATGGGTAGTGAAGAGGCCTGATTGCAATCTTGCAGCCCACTGAGATGAAGGGACATTCATGCGGCCTGCTCACTGGCCTAGGTTGCCCATCAGTAGGCTAAGTTCAGGCTTTCCTTCATTAACAGCATATTTCAACTCACTGAAATGTGTCACTCACCCAAAATAACCCCAGATTGGAGATTCTGATTTTAGAAGTGGTTGCATAGCGGTTTCAATGTGGCATTGTTGTAGATACTAAGTGTGTGTTTGTTTTTACTAAAAATAGACACTTTAGGGAGTGTTTATTTGGTTTGGTTGAACTGAAATCAAAGAAATGAATTCCAGTGGGTTATTGCTGGATGAGAAAGGCTATTAGCGGGTTTCAAACTGATTTCCTCGCAGACTGTGAGGGAGAATTATTTTAAATGTTGCAGTTCAACCATATTCCCATTCTTAATGTTGTGTTTGTCCAATTTATCTTTCTGTATTACGCTTATGAACCGCCTGCCCACATATGGCAGCTATTAATATATTCCCTCTCTTTCCTCACTTTCTCTCATTCTATCCTTTCCAACCCCACTTAAATCGGTCGGTAGGAGCTGAATTAATGACCTCAGTTTGAACATTTGATTAACTTTTGCATCTTAATGTGAGAACAGCCCTCAATTCTCTTACTGACCCAACAAAAAATAAAGTTCAAAGATTAAAAAAAAGACAGACTGGGCAATTCCCACATAGGAAGTTTCGTGAAAACAAAAGCAGCTCTCCTGTCACTTCTACAGCTGAAACCTGTTTATGTAATGCTTGGGTAGACAAGGTATTGAGAAACATGCTTTTCATATGAAACACCCCATCTGAAAAATAACAAGTTGGTGGCCCAGACTGAATTCTGTTTAATTTTAATGTCATGAGCGTCTACAAAAGTACCATGTTACATTTTAAATCAATCAAAGCTGAAATGATTTGTGAGTTTATTTTTATTTCAGTACATTTCATTGTACATCATAACTATGATATATACTAAATTAAATGTAAAATGTTGAGTGCGTTTTGGTTACAGTAACTCTTCTATGAACCCACTTGTTGAAAAGGTCTTGGCACATTCTTGCTACTGGAAAGTTATAGCCGCTGGTGTTTCTTTAAAAATCCACAATACAATTGTTTTATGATGAAAGTTGAAATCATTTGCTATTATAGTAATGTCTTGTTGGCTGCCACTATATTTGCAACTGATACTTAACAGTTGCACTATCTCGCCTAGTTAGCAGTAGATTGACCCTGATGAAGTATTACATTAATAAAGGGAAATCATTAAGACAAAATTTTGAACTATCTCAAATTCTGGTGACCAAACAAATGTTTTAAAAGCCCCCCCTTTGTTTGTTTCTTTCTTGAGGAGGGAGCATCAAATAGAAGGATGATAATGTGAATGTTTTCAACTTTCTGTTATGGTATAATTTTTTAGTGTGTGTGATTTCCATCTGAATTCTTGTCCTTGTGGCCTTTTGTTCTTAGTAGTCAAACTATGAGAATTCAGCTTTTTTAAAACAATTTCTCTCTTGGTGTCAGAATTTGTCTGAAGCTCCCCAGATTCATTTCAATTTTAAAAGAAACATGATTATGAGGCCATGGTCTCGGGAATTCTCATGCTGAGCTTTAATTTTCATTTCTTTCTCCAAGGCGTGAAACTCATCTTTTTGAACAAGTTTGTTGCATCATTAAACTGGTCTCTTTCTGGCTCAGCATCTGTTTTCCTGATGCCTTATTTGTAAACTGCCTAAGGGATATCCTTAACATTAAAATGGATGTTGTGATATGGGCCAGAATTTTACAGAACTTGGGTGGGCATGTGCCTGACCTGAACTCACGTGAGAAGACGTTGGCCATACATCTGAAGTCATGGTGGCCTCGCATGATATTACAGTCCATGGGCATGTACAGTAGTCAGAAGCATGCCCGCTGACAATTAAAAGGGCAATTAAGCCCTTTAAACATGCATTTGTCCCAAATTTTACCTGGCCCATGTGCCCATTTGGCACACAGGACAGCCAGCCAGGTGATGTCAGGTTTTTTCACCATTCCCGATCAAGGGTAGGATAAAAGTGCAAATATGTTTGAGGTATGTATTTATAACAAAGAGCCTCAATCCACTTCCCAGTATTAGTTACAATGAGTTTGGCATGGTTGTCAGCCAACTGCTCACTGTTCTCCCATGCCAATATCTGTCTCCTCTTGACGAACCCAGGATGTACCTGAACAGGCATCAGAGTGCGGCGACTAGGGGATTTTCATTCCAGTGTTTATGTAAGTCTACTTGTGACACTAATAAATAAACTTTAAAATGTTTCTTTATTACCATGACTGTGGCATCCCATAATAAGCAGTCCTCAGGTTCTCATGCTGCCAGCAGGATAGATCTGTATCGGTGTAGCGTCTGTAAACCTACATCACCATATCGTGAAATTTTGACTGTTGGAATGGCAGCATAAAGGTTTGAACGTCTGAACTGATTTAACAATTTGGAAGAAAAGAGGAAAAGAAGAATAATTGATTATGAAACTAAAATGTTAGAATTGAAAGAATCAGCACTGAATTCAAACATTATTCTTTGCAATCACCTGCTTGATCATAAATCTGTGTAACAAACTTCATCACAATGATGAACTGGTTGTTCGTCTCCCAAAGGCATAATATGTGAAATGACTGTCCCTACTCCATAAGGTGAAGCATTGTAAGCAAGCAGTAATGGTAGTTTGGTTAAAATGAACCTTCTGCAAAGCATCTTTGACATCTTGGTATGCTTTCTCACATTCTATTGTCCAGTCCCATGACTGTTTCACACATAGTAAATTATGCAGTGGCTTCAATAATGTAGCTAAGTTGGGAACAAATTTATCATAATAATTTACTAATGCTAGAAAGGCCCCAGTTACATCACATTCATCAGACGCAGTGCTTCTAAAATAGCGTCCATCTTTTTAGATGCTTAATGTAGGCCTTTAGTATCAATAACGTGACCCAAATACTGGACTAACATCTGGAAAAAGTCACATTTTTCTTTCTTGATACGCAGACCATGTGTTTGAAGATGTTCCAATATTGCTTCTAAATTATTCAAGTGCTCTCGTTTACTGGACCCAGTAATTAGAATATCTTCCAGATAACACTGTACACCAGAGAGACCACTTAAAATCTGATCCATCAATCTATGGTATAGGGTAGGTGTAGATGTTATTCCAAAAGGCAATCCTTTATAACAAAAAATGAGTAACGATGGTAAGTAATGGTTTAGATTCAGTGGCTATATTCTTCTGTAAATATACTTTTGAAAGATCAATCTTGCTGAATTTCTGCCCACCCGATAACCCAGCAAACAAGTCTTCAATTAAAGAAGGCAGATATTGATCAGCACACAACACTGGATTTATGATTGTTTTAAAATCACCATAAATACGAAGTGAACCAGGTTTCATGACAGGTATGATGGGAGTAGCCCAGTCACTCTTTGTAACTGGCTCTAATACACCAGTGTTAACAAGCTGTGCTAATTCTTCTTTGAACTTGGGATGAATTACACATGGCACCATTCTTGCTTTGAGACTTTTTGGCTAACTATTAGGGTTCATCTTGAGTTTCAGTTGAACTCCCTTCATTGAGTCAAGTGTCTTTTTGAATACAAAGAACAAAGAACAAAGAACAATACAGCACAGGAACAGGCCCTTCGGCCCTCCAAGCCTGCGCCACTCATGTGCCCACTAGACCATTCTTTTGTATCCCTCTATTCCCAGTCTGTTCATGTGGTTATCTAGATAAGTCTTAAACGATCCCAGTGTGTCCGCCTCAATCACCTTGCTTGGCATTGCATTCCAGGCTCCCACCACCCTCTGTGTAAAATACACCCCCCTGACATCTGTGTTGAACCTTGCCCCCCTCACCTTGAACCCGTGACCCCTTGTGTTCGTCACCTCCGACCTGGGAAAAAGCTTCCCACTGTTCACTCTATCTATGCCCTTCATAATTTTATACACCTCTATTAGGCCGCCCCTCATCCTCCGTCTTTCCAGGGAGGTACATTCTTGTATTTATCCAGAAAGTGCTGTGGGTCTGTTTTGACATCGACCAGTCTGTTGACAGCAATCCAGCTTTATCTGTAAGCACTATCTTCTCCAACCATGATCTCCCATATAGAGCTGGAAAATTACCACAGGCCACATCGAGAGGCAACTCCGTTGCTTGTCCACTCAACTCTACATTGACCATGATGTAACCTTTTAACGGAACAATCTCTTCTGTGTATGTCTTTGAAATCAGTATAGACAGTATCAAGTCTCTTGCAAGTTCCTCATTAGGCATGGACATACGTGTAGGGTACTTGCAGCCATCTGTGGAATTCACACATCTCATTGTTTAAAGATGGACTAATACTGAAAGACTATAGAGTTTGCAGACTGCTTGTCTCCATGTTTCATACTGGACAAAAAGGAAGATTGAAACTCAATGGCCAATGTCAACTTCCCATTGTATTCCAATTAGATTCCCCCCCCCCCCCCCGCCTCCTCATCCAAACTGGACTGGTAGGCCTCAGAAGTGTTAGCCCAACAGTCACGTGATCAAAACTGGGTTCAGGAATTGCACTCTTAATACTCCAGCACCCAGCAGATCCAGCGGAACCTTCAGTCGTCCGCCAGTTTGAAAATCAGACTCTGAAATGAACTGCACGTGATCAAGCAGCCAAAATACCTAACCTATTCCAGTCTCAAAGTTCACCTGAGAATCAATTTCCAAGACATTTGAGTACAATGAAACCTCACAACCTGCTGGGAACCCTTTGCTTTTTACAAGACCCTCACTTCAACTTTAAATCATCAAATCCATTCGAGAAACCATAGCCTGCCAATGGGAGACTGGAAATCATAAATCAGAGACTAAATTGACTGTAATCTGTAACTTTGAACAGTCTTTCGAGGGAGTCCTCACTTAAAGTTGTTGGTGCATTCCTGAAATTGTGACTTAATGTGAAATGTCTTTACCTGACTCATGGTTTCCCATAGATATCATTGTTCAAGCCAGATTTGGGTTCCTTTGGACATGTCACCCAGAAAAAAACAATGTACAAGTATAAATACTGTACCACTGTATGTTTTCCGTACAATGCTGTCCGAGCTGAAATAACTTGTAAAATAAACTAAATCATTAAAAATAAAACAGACAAAATACATGACATAATTTTTAAAAGACGGACGCACATCAGTACAATAATTTTAGATTCACCAGACTCTATCTGGTGGCAGACGTTTGTTGGTGCAGGTAGCTGCTGGAATCCTGGGACTACCTGCACCAACTAAATTCTGTCACTAGATGGAGCCAAGGAGCTTCAGTTCAGAATGAGAGCCAGAGATGAAGCCAGAAGCAGAGGAGCTGAAAACAGACCCTGGTAAGATCAGAGGGTGGGACTACAAGTGCTGTGGGAAAGATTGTGTGTAGGCAGACGACAGCTGAAGAGATCTATGGAAAACAATTTTAAAGTGAAACTAGCAACGTTAAATATATATTGGAAGTATTTCATTAATGCTGTTAAAGTGAATTGACTTTAAGCAAGTCAACACTAAGTGAGGACTGATTTGTATCCAAGCTTTGTGTGTTTGTCCATGCATGAGACCAAGTGTGTACTGTTGCACTTATTTGAGGTAATTGTGTGAGAATAAATAGCATTTCTTGTTTTGAACTCATGAAAGCTTGCTGCTGAATTATTTAATTGGAATACACACTCCAAGGATGTGACACACTTCGTTCCATAAAAAACCTACTGATTATGGGAAGCATGTGAGCACATTCATTCTGCCTGTAACATTGGGTGGGATTT
Organism: Mustelus asterias; assembly: GCF_964213995.1. NCBI lineage: Eukaryota > Metazoa > Chordata > Chondrichthyes > Carcharhiniformes > Triakidae > Mustelus > Mustelus asterias. The sequence continues at coordinate 52,740,310 of NC_135805.1, forward strand.
ACCACTCCTTCCCACTGGCGGGATCTTCCAGTTTTGCTGAAGGCAACTCCTGTAGTGGGCTCCCCAGTGGCACTATCCGGTGAAAGAGGTTGTTTGGTTTAGGGAGCAGCTCGAATCCTGGGACTACAGACACTGACTAAATTCTGCCACCAGATGGAGGCAAGGAGCTTCAGTTCATAATGAGAGTCATCGTTTGCTTTTGCCTGTTATGAAAATTGCACTTGGAGCTGTTCAAAATGGCTATCCTGTATTCGGCTATTGAAACATGGGTCTACACACTACTTAATGGTGGAGATGTCCCTGCCTTTCTCAGATCTCCCCTAAAGACAGTTTTCAGAATTCAGCAGTTTGCTTCAAAAAGGTCTTTAGGCCTTTTGGTAAAATTTGGTCAATTTTGTGAGTTTGATCAAGTCATATCAAACCTATACCCTTACATCGAAGAACTAAGGAATAAGAGAGAACATAAGAGCTGGAAGCAGGAGTAGGTCATAAAGCCCATTGAGCCTGCTCCAGATTCAATACGACCATGGCTGATCTTGGGTTTCGACTCCACTTTCCCATGCACTCCGCATATCCCTTGAATAAATTTCTCCTCATCACAGTCCTAAATGATTGTCCGCTACCCTGATATTGTAATCCCGTGTTTCAGATTCCCCAACCAGTGGAAACAAGCTCTCAGTTTCTACCCTGTCAAGCCCCTTAGCATCTTGTATGTTTCAATGAGATCACCTCTCATTCTTGTGGGCTCTAGAGAATGTAAGCCCAGTTCGTTGAGCCTCTTACCATGGAGCAACCCTCTCATTGCAAGGACCAATCTAGTCAAATGAACCTTTTTTTGGTAACTTTGCACTACTGCCTACAAGCACATCTTTCCCTAAATGTGGAGACCAGAACTATTCAGGTGTGATCTCATCAAATAACTTGTATATGATTTCAAGGATGTAGATATAATAATGCCACATGTGTTAGGTAATCAGAAAGTTAAAACAAATGAAACAACCTCAGGATCTTATAATCTATTTTTTATATGAGGTACTTTTTCTCTTACACTGCTGAGTCCCACTCGAATGATTGCTAGATTTATTTTTAACTATCTCATGGATTGATTCAGTTGGGTTGAATTAGGTTCTTCTGCTCTGATTATCATGCAAATCTTTGACAAACTATCATATTTTACTCTGTCAAAACAATATGATACCTTTCCACTTTAGGTGGGAAACGTATCTTTCTTCAGAATGAACTCTTCAAACTCTAGGCTCATTATATCTTAAGGGAGGTGAGAAGGTTGGCTTATGAGGAGAGACTGAGTAGACTGGGACTGTATTCATTGGAATTCAGAAAAATGAGGGGGGATCTTATAGAAACATATAAAATTATGAAGGGAATAGATAAGATAGAAGCAGGGAGATTGTTTCCATTGGAAGGTGAAACTAGAACTAGGGGGAAATAGCCTCAACATAAGGGGGAATAGATTTATGACTGAGTTGAGGAAGAACTTTTTCACCCAAAGGGTTGTGAATCCGTGGAATTCCCTGCCCAGTGAAGCAGTTGAGGCTACCTCATTGAATGTTTTTAAGGCAAGGATAGATAAATTTTTGAACAGTTAAGGAATTAAGGGTTATGGTGAGCAGGCGGGTAAGTGGAGCTGAGTCCATGAAAAGATCAGCCATGATCTTATTGAATGGCGGAGCAGGCTTGAGGGGCCAGATGGCCGACTCCTGCTTCTAGTTTTTATATCCTCATGTCAGGTGAAGAAGAACGACAGATTTGAACCATTCAAGGCAAAGGCAGAGATTTCCCTTAATGGAAACAGTCACATTTCTAAAATTTTGCCATAATGGTGGCAGGTTTCTAGCCGTTCAGAACACCATTTTCACTGATCATGGATGCAACTCGAGTTGCCTGTGCCTGAGTCAGTATTTCTGGTAGCGAGAGACTCATTCTAAAAAGGTAAGAGGATGCTACTAGTGTGATGTCATGCCTAAAGTGTTACAGAATTTGAATGTCTATTGAACACTAAGTAACCTCACTCTTATCCAAATATATTATTTTCCATTTAAATATCCCTATGTCAGAACAGCAATCATGAATTCTGTAAAGGTTTTGAGATCAAGTATCCCTTCAACTATTTATAGGACTACTCCTTAAAGCACCCTGAATCTTTCTGAGTCTTTCTATTTCAACCAATATTTCATATTGAAACGAGAAATGGAATGACCAAACTCAACACTGAATTCAACAATTTTAGATCTTAACCCATGTTAAGAATGGGTTAACAGACCTTTCAATTAAGTCCTAATTTGATGTCATTTATTCAATAGAATCACTGATATATAAAGGTGCCACAGGTGGCACTATCTGTTGGGTGGAGAATTGTGTGTGAAGTTGGATCAAAGAAATAAAGGTATTTCATGAAGAAGCAGAACTTGTGTCTCCTTTACTCCACAGCAACTGAGAGGCCCAAACAACCCTGCTCGTGACTTTTTTTATTCATCCACTTTGCTTTCAGATAGCTGGTATCCAACTGTTCACAACCCATTTGGACACATCTTTTGTTTTACTTTGCCCATTAGCGCAAAACCTTTTCCCATTTAATCTCTCCAGCCCTCCACCCTATCACAGACCTTCCCTTTTGTCCTTCATCTCTGTTTGCTGCCACCAGCTCAAAACCTATTGCATTTCAATCTTTCCTCAGTTCTGATGAAGGGTTAAGAATGTCAACTCTGCTTCTCTCCATGGAGGCTACCTGACCTGCTCAGCATTTCCATCATTATCTGTTTTTATTTCAAGATCGTCTCATGTCCCAGTTCACTCTGATTTATTTTGTCATGTGATGGTGCATTGTAACAATCTCAAAATGTCGATAGCTATTGACAATCTGGTATCTCTAACACCCCTGGATATATGTGGGCAGCATCGAAGAAACAATCGTCAGCGATTTCAGATTCCATTATCCAGGTATTTGCTGATTCCTCCAAACAACTGGGCCCAAAATTCTGAATGGGCCGTTCCGCTGCTAGATGTTAGTCAATGTGTGGGCCCTAGTTTGTCAATGCAGGAACACCCAGACTTTGCCGGGTTCACGTGGCAACATTCAAGAGTAAAATTGGGCCTCACCTGTATTTATTATCCTGAATCTGAGAACCTTGTGGACATGTAGTATCCTGAGCTCTGAGGGCCATATGGCTGCTTGTAATAATGTGTTGCCCTTTGAGAAATGTCTAGCAGTGATGGAGTAAATAGTCTTAAATTTTCAGAGTCCTGCCCAAGATGTGCAGAATAAATCACAATTTAGCTGTTGTAATTAGGTAAGTTAGCAAAATAGAAATTTCCTTCTGTTTTGATGTCTAACATCGTACCTATTGCATGGGTGATATTGTATCCAGTGTGGTGCTCTTGCCAGAATGGCCCATAGCACACACACAGATGTCCCTCCAGAACAATATGCTTGTCAGATTTTATGAAATCACAGTCCAATCAGGTACACTGGACAGAAAAACCAGTCGGAGAGCCATTTACACAAGCCGACTTTCTATCATTTGTGACTGGTTTGGAAATGGCATAATGAGATTCACCTGTCTAGGTTCAAAACTGCAAAAGAACAAATACGTGTTATGCATTGTAAATAGGATCAGCTGAAAATCTGTTGCCAAACTGATGGTTGTTAATAGGGAATGGAAACTAATATGAAGCCACGATGCTACATTTTATTGCAGTGGATAATCCCCAGGCTTGAGACATTTCCTCTACTTTTCTATGCAAATAGTTTTCTTAACTCCATCTCCTTTGTCTTTTCACCAGCTCAAAACCTATTGCATTTCAATTTTTCCTCAGTTCTGATGAAGGGTTATCAATGTCAACTCTGCTTCTCTCCATGGAGGCTACCTGACCTGCTCAGCATTCCATCATCATCTGTTTTTATTTCAAGATCGTCTCATGTTCCAGTTCACTCTGATTTATTTTGTCATGTGACGGTACATTGTAACAATCTCAAAATGTCGATAGCTATTGACAATCTGGTATCTCTAACACCCCTGGATATATGTGGGCAGCATCGAAGAAACAATCGTCGGCGATTTCAGATTCCATTATCCAGGTATTTGCTGATTCCTCCAAACAACTGGGCCCAAAATTCTGAGTGGGCCGTTCCGCTGCTAGAAGTTAGTCAATGTGTGGGCCCTAGTTTGTCAATGCAGGAACACCCAGACAACAATCAATGTGAGGAGACGACAGGTTTCTTTGTCGCCAAGATCAAGACTATCTGATCATCTACCTCTGCCTTCCTTGCCTTCAACTTACCCATGCAGCCAGACTTCCTCTCTCATTCTTCCCTGAACTGGCATCTTTCTCTAGTTTCTCTGCTAGATCTCCTTATGCCCTCTCTGGTCACACCTTCTCCATGAACCCCACCTCTTGCTCCCCTGACCCCATTCACAGTAACTGACAGAGCACACAACTTTTCTTCCTAGTCCCAATATGTCAGCTGATATTGTTAACATTCCTGTCTCGTTGGGCGCTGTCATTCTCTCCTTTAAATCTGCCATCATCTTCCATCTTGTCAAAAAAAGACAACCCTTGACCCCCACCATCCTTGCAGACTACCACTGCACTGCCAAGCTCTCTTTAGACTCAAATGTTGTTAACCACTTTGTCATCTCCCGAATCTGTGCCCAGTTTAAACTCTTCCAACCAGGTTTCCACCCCTGTACAGAACCAGACTGACTCCCAGCAAAGTCACAAATGAAATCCTACGTGACAACATTTAAACTATCTCTTCTAATCCCTCTTGGACAGTCTGCAGCATTTGACACAGTTGACCACAGCATCCTCCTCCAATGCCTCTCCACTGGCTGTGTGGGACTGCCCTCACTTCATCTATCTAATAGCCAGAGTATCACGTGCAATGGCTTCATTTCCTACTTGTGCACCATAACCTCGAGTGCCCCCAAAGGAGCTATCTTTGGCCCCTCCTATTTCTCATCTCCATCCTGCCCTCATCTGAAAACATAGCATTAGTTTTCACATGTACATTGATACCCAGTTCTACCGCACCGCCATCTCTTATTGACTCGTCTAGTTAAACATTGGGAAGACTGTGGTCCACATTCTGTTCTCTGGTCACTGACTTCATCTCTCTCATTGGCAACTGTTTGAGATAAGAGTCATAGAGGTTTACAGCATGGAAACAGGCCCTTCGGCTCAACTTGTCTATGCCGCCCTTTTTTTTAAACCCCGAAGCTAGTCCAATTGCCCGTATTTGGCCCATATCCCTCTATACCCCTCTGTACCCATCTTACCTGTGTAACTGTCTAAATGCTTTTAGATGTGATTCTAAACCAAGATGTTCAGATTTGACCCTGAGATAAGCTTCTGACCCCATGTCTGTGTCAACACCTTCTTCCAGTTCTACAACATTGCCCGACTTCATTCTGTCTCAACTCATCTACTACAGAAGCCCTCATTCCTGCCTTTGTTACCAACAGACTTGACTATTCCAATGCACTCCTCGCCAGCTTTTCAAATTCTAATAAACTTGAGGTTATCCAAACCTCTGTTGTCCAAATCCTTTCTTACACCAAGTCCCATTCACCTATCACCCTGTGCTCATTGATCTGTATTGGCTCCGGCTCAAGCAACACATCAATTTTAAATTTCCCATCCTTGTTTTCAAACCTCTTCAGGGCCTCATCCCTCCCACCATTGTAGCTTCTTCCAGTCCCAAAACCCTCCAAGATATCTGGACTCATCTAACTCTGACCTCTTGAGCAACCCCAATTTAATTGCTCCACCATTGGTGGCTGTGTCTTTGGCTGCCCAGACCCTAAGCTCAGGAATACCCTCTCAAAATCTCTCCAACTCTTTACCTCTCTTTCTCCCTTTAAGGTGCTCCTTAAAATCTATCTCTTTGTTCAAGTTTTTCGTCTTCTCCTCTGATATCTTATGTGGCTCAGAGTCAAATCTTGCTGTATAACTCTCCCGTGAAGCACCTTGGGGCATCCTATCATGTTGTTAAAGCCACTAAATAAATGCAAGTTGCTGTTGCTGTAACCATAAACAGGCAGAAGGGCAGCTCATTGTCACTGGAATGAACATGTATCTGTGTTTGACCAAGTTGAGCTACAGGTCACAGAATCACGGAATTATAACATGTTTTTTTTCCACTGATTGTGTCAACTTGGTTCAGTGGTCGCTTTCTTGCTTCTTGAGTCAGAAAGTTGTGGCTTCAAACCACGTTCCAGGGATTTAAGCACAAAATCTAGTCTGAAACTTGTGTGCAGTATTGAAATGTGGGGCGGGATTTTCCGGCTGCACTTGCCCCAAGACTGGAAAATACCGCGGGAGGTCAGCAGAGTTTGCATGGCCCGCTACGATTCCTGTGGCGGGCGGGACAGGAAGAATTCCCCCACGATCTTTTGCATGAAATGTTAAGCCAAGTCTGCTCTCTCTGTTGAATCTAAATGATGAAGAGTTTTAACAACACCAGGTTAAAGTCCAACAGGTTTATTTGGTAGCAAACACCATTAGCTTTCGGAGCGCTGCTCCTTCGTCAGATGGAGTGGAAATGTAACCCCATGGCACTATGTTGAAGAATAGCATGGGAGTTCTCACTGGTTTCCTGGTCAAGATATATTGAAACGTGCTATCTGGTCATTATTTAATTGTTGTTCGTGCAACTTTGCTGTGTCTAAATTTGCTGCCAGATTTCCTTACTTTTCGTCAGTGACTACACATCGAAAAGTACATCAATATTGTGGCATCCTGAAGATGTGAAAGGCATGATATAGGCCAGAATTCTCTGGCTGTTCACGCCCCACTGCCACTGCCCGCGAGAACGGAGAATTTGGCATTCAGCCAAATCTTCATTCACTGCCGCGGAACCGGAGAATCCCAGCCGTGTGCAAGATCGGAGAAACCGTAAATTATTTCTTTTTAAATAGACTCAATCTAATCCTACCCTTCTGCCCACACTTAATAGCCTTTCTTATTAGATACTGCAGCTACTCCCCATTAATGTTACAACAGTTGTCTGAACATTTTCAGAAAAAACACCTTCATTCATCACATCCGTGCTTAGGATGCATTTAATTTTAGCCATTGCTTCAAATCCTTTTAGCTGTTTGTTTTATTTATTGAACAACATATTAACATAAGGCAACTTAAAAATGATTAAAAATTTCAATTACATTGTGAATAATTGGAACATACTCGGGAACTCACTATACTACTGTCCTAAGGAGGTCATTTAAGGGCACATGTATGCAGGCTTTGATGCAAAAAGTCTGAAATATTACCAGAGCAAGGTGAATGGCTGGCTGCAGTAATTCTAATCTATCACAGATTTTATAGCAATTGTACTTTGGAACAATCCTCCAAAAAATTCAGTTAATACAAAGATCACAGATGGATTTTAAATGTTTGAAGACAGATATTGGGCCGGATTTTTGTGGGGTGAGGGCATCCTTGGAGTGATTTAGTATGGTGGCTGGGACTCGATCTCGGGATTCCCACTCTCTTGCCGGCACTGGCAATTTCCACCAGCAAGCCCTTCTGAATAGGTTGGCTCCATTGTTGGGGTATGCATCTCCTAGCCTCCCCCAATTTTCATGGAGATGGGGCAACTTCTTCAGAGCTCATGGCCGCTCGGAGCGGTCATTAACCATAGTCTGGATTCAGGAACCTGTTGAACCGTACGTTTAAAAGGTCTTACCCATTCCCCCAGTCATTCCCCTTGCCAACTCGTGCCTACATAAAAGAAATGGAGGTATCTAGACTAGTAATCCAGATACTCAGGGTAATACTCATGGGACCCGGGTTTGAATCCCACTATGGCAGATGTCTAATGATGACCATGAAACCATTGTCAATTGTGATGAAAATCCATCTGGTTCACTAATGTCCTTTAGTGAAGGAAATCTGCCGCCTTTACCTGGTCTGGCCTACATGTGACTCCAAACCCACAGCAATATGGTTAACCCTTACATGCCCTCTGAAATAGTCTAGTAAGTCCTTCAGTTCAAGAGCAATTAGGGATGGGCAATAAATGCTGGCTTAACCAGTGATGCCCACATTTAATGAATAAAAATAAACTCCCCATGGCCCTTAATGGTCTCAATGCCAATTCATGAATCTTCCATGCCCATTCACCCACTAACCAATAAGTACGCAACCAACAAGTCATATTTATTAACATATATTGGAATTGGTGGGAAAAGAATAACTTATAACCATTTAAATATGTCAATCAAGTAAAGCCAATAATTCACTTCATTGGCTAAAACGGAATCCCTGCTCAGTCCATGTTTGTATTGGACTGGGCTCTCAGTCAAGCGTGCATAATGATCTCATCTCGAGGTGAATGGGTTCGGAAGGACAATGAGTTGACAATGGAGGGTCTTAGGGGTCATCATGCATGGGTGAGGTGTGTAAGGGGTGATGACCAGAGGGCCTAACTATTTTTATTACAAGTATTACAATTACTAGGGGCCACAGCTTTAAGGTGTGAGGGGCAAGGTTTAAAGGAGATGGATGAGGCAGATCTTTTACACAGAGGCTGGTGGGTGCCTGGAACTCGTTGCCGGGGGAGGTATGGAAGCGGATATGATAGTGACTTCTAAGGGGCATCTTGACAAATACACGAATAGGATGGGAATAGAGGGATATGGTCCCCGGAAGGGGAGGGGGTTTTAATTAACTTGGGTAGCATGGTCAGTGCAGGCTTGGAGGGCTGAAGGGTCAGTTCCTGCGCTGTTATTTTCTGTGTTCTTTGTAGGACAAAGTCCCAGAGAACTAAGACTGGCTTGCTACCCAGCCTGCCTCAGAATTTGCCCTCTGGCTGCCTACCATCTGCTTCCGGGGTCAGCGGACATGATTTCATCCTGCACCTGCCTCCCAGACTGAAAATTGCCGTTTAAACTGAGGCAGGTGTGTTTCCAACTCGAGCTCCCCGCTTCGGTAGCAAAAATCCGGCCTAATTGACATTACAAATTTTTTATTTGCAAACTAAAATTATTTTGTAATACCATCCCTTTAAAACATTAAAGGGATATACGTTTATCTACACTTAATGGGTTTGTAATGTTGGCCAAAACTGTGTGAGAGAGTAAAGTTTTTTTTCTAATGGCTGCTTTTAATTTAGTTCAAATTGACATCAGCCCTCTGGGACTCGGTAATGAAAACAATAATTCATGCTAACTTTTTTTTTTGTTTTCCCTATCACAAAAGAAAATCATTAAGTAAATAATGTTAAAACATTTCAGCTGCATTTCAAAACTTCACTTGAATATGTTTTTGAGGAAAAGTCCGGAACATTCCACAGCAGTGCCGAAGTTAAAGTTGATCACAAAGAGTCATAGCCAGCTTGTCAGACAATCACTTTGATATGTTAATATGACAGAGGTTCCCAGAATTCTTTGTGAGTGACAGAGCTGGCTCGGATGGCTGTTACAGATTGGGGAATTTAACTGTTGCCTTTGGCATTAGTTAAAACAGCTGCCAATCAGCACGAAGCAGCATAAACTAGCTGCCAATCAAATGCCAGCAAGGAAAGAGGGTTACAGTCAATCAGTGTGAAACAGTAGTTTGACAATGTAATTACCAGGCCCGGCTGGAGCAGTGCAGCTTAGAGTAGATAGAGAGAGTTTTATTGATTTGTTTAGAGGAGGAAATTTATCAATGTCGCGGTCTGGATGCAGAACGTCTCTCTCAGAAGGACGTTGACCGGTTCTGTGGAAAATCCAAGTTGATAGTTCTGTCGAAACATCCATTTTACCCTTTTAAATGAAAAAGAAATTGTGAAAGAAAAAATGATTTATGTCAACGCACATCAGTGGCTTTTGTAATGTGAGACAGGCTAACAAGAACTTTTCCATGTGACTGCTTATTGAGAATTGTTTTGAGTCAAGCAAACTGCAAATTGAGCATTTTCTCAGCTAACTTTTGATCTTCGCAAACTTTTGTGTTTTTTTAAAAAACAGACTGAAACCTTGAGTTCATAGCCATTTTTGTTAGACCACCACCTACTTCAAGTCAGTATACCTCAAAATGTAATTCTGGAATGAGTAAGTGTCAATTAATACATCCACGTCTTCTGATAAAGTCTTAGGTTAGAATCATTAGAATATGCACCCATTTCTAAATATAATCTCTTCATTTGGCGAGAGTGATCTTCTTTTTCTTTGTACAGTGTTTGTAAATCAGTATCAGTGTCAAGTTTGTGGGTGGCACAGTGGTTAGCACTGCTGCCTCACAGCACCAGGGACCCGTGTTCAATTCCAGCCCCCCATGACTGTCTGTGTGGAGTTTGCACGTTCTCCCCGTGTCTGTGTAGGTTTCCTCCGGGTGCTCTGGTTTCCTCCCACAGTCCAAAGATGTGTGGGTTAGGGTTAAGTTGATTGGCCATGCTAAATTGACCCTAGTGTCAGGGGGATTAGCAGGTTAATTATGTGGGATTATGGGAATAGGGCCTAGGTGGGATTGTGGTCGGTGCAGACTCGATGGGCCGAGTGGCCTCCTTCTGCACTGTAGGGATTCTATGATAGAGTAAACTTTGCCAACTCGGAGACACTTAAGCAAGATTTTCCAAATTTATGTTGCTGCATTGGAGCTGTGTGTGTGGGGAGCGGAGCAGGTTTGGGTGCTGCGATCAATGGTCCGTGTAGGACTTTTCTATTCATTAAAATGCATGCTTTGGGCCTCAGACCATTCATGTCTGATTTCTTGATATGAGCATCCACTGTGTGAAGATTTGAACTGAGAGCACAAAATTGTAAAATCTATCCTTTAATATAAGAAATTGGCTGTTACACCCTTTGTTTCTACAAATGGAATAAAGTTTTTATTTTTGATTCAAGAAACTAAATGTGGAAGGCCATGGCCATTTACTGAAAAGTATAGCAGGGAAGATGCAGAGGCCAATCAAATAGTATCGATGTCACCAACATTGGATTCTGATCAGTAGAATGAAGAATTTAAGATTATCTATAGTTTTAAGGTATTGGACAATTATAATTTTGATTAGGCAGGTCTTGTGGTACAGCGGGTGATGATCCTGCCTCTGAGCCAGAAGTTCTGGATTTGAGTCCCACCCAGGACTTGATGGCCAAGGAAAGTGCTTTCATAACGTGGCCAAACCGGTTGAGTGTCAACCTGAAAATCCTTCCAAACATGCCAATGGTTGGTGGTAAGAGCGGGAGGGACTCCTGGTCAGCCTTGCTTGATGTGGAGTGGCGCCCCTCAAACTAAAAGCCTCTGGCAACAGACTAATGACTTGTTCCAGGAATAACTAGCTATGGAAACAGATGAAGGTCTGCCTTAGGGTGGCACAGTGGTTAGCACTGCTGCCTCACAGTGCCAGGGACCCGGGTTCGATTCCCGGCTTGGCTCACTGTGCGGAGTTTGCATGTTCTCCCCATGTCTGCGTGGGTTTCCTCTTGGCGCTCCGGTTTCCTCCCACACTCCAAAGATGTGCAGGCTAGGTGCATTAGCCATGCTAAATTCTTCCTCAGTGTACCTGAACAGGCGCTGTAGTGTGGCAACTAGAGGACTTTCACAGTAACTTCATTGCAGTGTGAATGTCAGCCTACTTGTGACTAATTAATAAACATTAAAACTTTTTGCCACACCATTAGGTGCGGGAAGAGAATCGGAATTGGAAGGATCAGCTTAGGTTTCAATGCAGTGGAGAAGTTTTGAATCTTAGGGGAAACAAGAAGGTAAGTTATGGGGAACAGTGACAGCCGGTTCAATACAGAGAGAAGCCAAAATGACTGCAAAGTGTGGAAAGTTTGAAATTTAGAGGTTACAGAAGGATCACTTTGTAGAGTCAACAAATATGCTTAGATGAAGCCGGCCTTTCAACTCATTAGATCCCATCCTTCAAGGCTACCAATCCTACCATCTTACCACTAGAACAGCTCTCCAGCCTCGGGTACTCATCTCGGTACCTAAATGAACTAGCAAGCTTTTAACAGCAAGTTGGCGCAGCAAGCGTTTTTATTTGTGTTCTGCCCACAAGTACAAAACAAGAATTGGCACAAGTTGTAAAGTTCCATCTTGGGTCAAATTTCACATGTGAAAGCCTGTATGTCAAAAATAGTGGCATGTTTTTTTTTGTTCCTCTCTGTAATCCTGTTAGAGAGTTTCCACTGTGGCTTGGAGGGGAGAACAAGGCATTTGAACACGGACAAAAGAGTGTGTTGTCTGCTTTATGTGGTAGTGTTAATGATGGGTGAAATTAAAATAACCTGGAGATGGGCCTTTGTTTGTTCAGTGCTTTTTTTTAAACAAAGCCTCTCCCTCTATGACAGAGTTGCAGTTTTGTCCTTAATTCTTGGGGCAGATTGATCTGGCATTAGGGAGATCATTAAAAAAAATCTGAAAATGGTCCACACTTGCTGCCAAGTGAATAGCAATAGATTGAGATTTTTTGGACTTTAAGGGCAGTAATGGAATTCTCTGAAATCAACTGACAATATAATCAGTTCCACAGGCTTGCCAGGCCCACATAAGCAGGAAATTAGCACTGCTGCCTCACAGCAGCAGGGACCCTGTTTCGATTCCAGGCTTGGGTCACTGTCTATGTGGAGTTTGCATGTTCTCCCTGTGCCTGCATGGGTTTCCTTCGGATGCTCTGGTTTTCTCCCACAACATCATTTCTCCCACAATCCAAAGTTGTACCGTTTAGGTGGATTGGCCATGCTAAATTGCCCCTTAGTGTCCCAATATGTGTAGGTTAGGGGGATTAGTGATGTAAATACATGGGCTTACAGGGATCGGGGTGGGGTGGTGGTTGGGCCTGGGTAAGATGCTCTGTCGGAGAGTCGGTGCAGACTCAAAGGGCAGAATGGCCTCCCTTTGCTCTGCATGAAAATGGGAGAGTTTCAGATCCTTTTTTTTTGGTGAGGCTACAAATGAAATCTTATGGCACTTAGTGCAAAAATGATGCACAATCTGATTCTCGCCAGTAGGGGCAGGGAGCAGGGCCCAAGCTGGCCAGAAAGCTGGCTGCTCACAGTAGAGGGTGCAATTGCACATGCGCAGCTCTTTCTGTTCTGTGCAACAGAACAGAGAAATCTGTCAGTAACCCCCACCCCCCTGGATATTGCCCCCCCCCCCCACAGATTATTGGCCATCCTGGCCGATCGGCTCCCCATCCCCCTGGATATCGCGCCTTACCCACCCCTGGCCGATCGTGTCCCTCTGGCCCAGTCAATTGCCGCACTGGCTGGGTTGAAGAGTGCGCAGCTCCCCCCAGCCAACCTCCCGTTGCAGAGTGCACACCGTCCCCCTCACCCAGCTCCCCTTAGGCCCTCCCCCTATGATGTCCCCGTCCCCTCCCCTTAGACCCCAACCTCTCACTCCCACCCACTGGGTGCCTGGTGGTCAGCGCCAGTGTGCCAGGCTGGCACTGCCAGGTTGCCAAGCTTGAACTGCCAGGCTGGCACTGCCTAAGGGGCACTGCTCCCCTGCCCCCAACCTCACGGGAACGTCAATAGCCTGCGATCCCACCAACAAGGCCACCACGTCAAGTTCCCATTGATGGGGATCATACGTGATCCTTGCCAGTGAGGACCTTCACAAGCAAGGCTGTTGAGGCAAGTGAGCTGAACGATTACGTCCTGGGCTGACTACATCTATGGAAATGAGGATTTTAATATGTAAAGGGCGTGAGGCTGATCATGCTGGAAATCCAGGCCGCTAAGATCGCGAGAGGCGAGAAATCGGGAGCGAGCCCAATTTTTAGTCTCTCAAAGGCGTTCAGGTAAGTCAAAGATTCACGGGGTTGAGGGAGGGTGGCAAAGGAGGCAAGTCCCTCTGGGCGAATGTGGCCTTTCCTGCCCTCAGCCCTGCCAATGGGGCATGGGGTCCTTGACATTGATGGCACCCCAGCCTGCCATGGCAGGGCCGCCTCTGCTTAACAGGCCGCCTCCTCACACAGTGTAGTCTGCTCTGCCGGACGAGGCCCCAGAATCACCCTGAACTGGGGCCTTCAGTAAGTAAATTGGTTGCCCAGCAACTGATCCATTTCCCAGGGAAGTTCCCCACTGGTGGGAATGTGGCAGGGAGCCATTCCAATCTGGCTGCCCTGAATTTCCGTACCCCCCCCCCCCCCCCCCCCCCCCCACCATCACCACCACCACCCCGTCTCCCAGGCCGGTATCACAGAGCCAGGATAATTCAGTCCTCAGAGTCCATATTAATGGCTGCCTTTGGCGAACAAGTAGACGGAAAACTGAATCAAATCATGCCCGAAAATTTATTGTACAGCGTATCTATATATTCAACTAAAGATTACTCAGGAGGATATCTGGGGGATCCCGATGATAGTTCTAAATTGCTTGAGCTTTGTCTTTTGGTTTATGATACAATCTAAATCTCTCCATTAGATTACTGCTTTGTAGGCACTGCTAGATATCCATCGTGTAATGCACTCATGAATAATTCACAATCCGAGCGCATGTCAGACTTTTTCTCATATAACGCAAATGTAGCTGTCGACACAGTAAGAGTGACTCCATTGAATTATGCTCAAGGTTTGCCTCAGGAACACTGTATTAGTGATATAAATGTCTGGGAGCCTGTTTCTGATGGAATGCTCCTGTAGCAACTACATACCTTGATTCAGTCCCAGAGGGGGTGTCTTAATAAAACGTGTTATACATCCATTAATGCTGTTTTCACAGTTCACTAGGGTATTGGTTATTTTTTATACTATATATACATATATATATATATAAAGTATATATCTAATGCTAATTGTGTAAAGTGTTTTTTTTCTCAGTTTGAATCCAATTTTTGTGAGCAGCAGCTGTCAGTGAGCATGTTGTTTGCTAATATGCTTACCACCTCAGTGATGCATGAGGCATGGAAAACTAAGAGGACAAGATATAACACAAGGGTCCTTCAGGCATTGAGGCTTATGGAGCAGGGCCAGGCCAAATGGAGCTCCAGCTATTAGATGAAATGATAGTTACACATACAGGCAGTTCACCCACTTATGCAGCTTTCTTTTAAATACCTGATCAAGCTCATGATACACGGAGTCACTGTGCACACCGAGTCCCTCATTAACGCAGCTCTGTGAAACTTCTGCCAGGCTCCAGTTTCTTTTTAAGGCAATAGCATTGATGTTATTGTTTTTTAAGTGTTGTGGTCAGATTAGCAGCATGGTGAAGGATAGCTGTTGAATTGGAGAGCTGCTCTCTCAACGCTCTGATAATGCTACCCTTCTAAACATCTTTGTAATTGACTTTTGAGGGCGAGTTAGGGACAGAGTAGGAAATGGGTCCTGTTCTGGTATTTTCCTCCTTGCTGGTCAATTCTTATAGAATCCCTACAGTTCAGGAGGAGGCCAGTCGGCCCACTGAGACTGCACAGACAACAATCCCACCCAGGCCCTATCCCCATAACCCCACATATTTACCCTACTAATCTCCCTGATACTAAGGGGTAAGTTAGCATGGCCAATCCACCTAACCTGCACATCTTTGGACTGTGGGAGGAAACTGGAGCACCCGGAGGAAACCCATGGGGAGAATCTGCAAACTCCACACAGACAGTGACCAGAGGCCGGAATCAACCCTGGGTCCTTGGCGCTGTGAGGCAACAGTGCCACTGTGCCACCGTGCTGCCCTATCCATAGACAAGACATAGAAGTAGGGCAAAATGAATTCCTAATTTAAAAATTGGTTTCCAATTTAGGTTGCAGAGATTTTTAGCCAGCCCAGTCAAGGTGTGTAATTATTTTAAAAAAGCAAATTACTGCAGATGCCGGAATCTGAAACAAAAACAGAAAATGCTGGAAAATCTCAAAACGTCTGAAAGCATCTGTGGAGAGAGAATAGAGCTAATGTTTCGAGTTTGGATGAATCTTTATCATGATAACCAAAGGCTGTGATAGTAACATTCTGTTGTTAAAAGGCAGAAAGGAACATATACAAATGTTTAGGAGGCACTGGCATCATTCGGATCATATACTTCCCATTTCGTTGTTGGACAGAGGAGCGTGTGACCATGAGTCTCTTTTCTTCCATTTCTCATCTTCTCCCACTTCCTCTTGGTCTTTAATCCAGACCTTTCATCAATAATAAGCCATTTTTATACTTTTCTGGTTAGACCCTTCCTCCACCCTTAACCAATCCGCCACCTCCATGATCGTCTTATTTGATGTCAATCGCTTATCACTACACATTTCCAAGCATTCCTTCATGTCCGCACCTACCTCGTGTTCCCCTTTTCACAAGGCTCCGCCTATGTGACATCCTGTTACACGGCTGTGGAGGTTACTCATAATTGAACTATTTCAGCTTGCTCAAGCACCTTACTGTTATAGAGTCATAGGGCAGGATATTCTGTCCATGCTTTCCCCAAAACAGGAAAATCCCACCCGAGGTCCATGGACCTTGGCATGCTCTGCCCCCCTGCCCACCCACTACGATTTCCATGGCAGGCAGGACAGGAAAATTCCCCCATAGAGTCATAGAGCAATACAGCTAGGAAACAGGCCCTTCAGCCCAACTGGTCCATGCCGAACATGGTGCCTTCCCAGCTAGTCCCAATTGTTATGTGACCTATTTTGTCATGTACCCTAGAGCATACATGACCAAAAATCCTACATGGGAAAGGAAGAGAGAGAGAGAGAGAGACAGTGAGACAGAGAGAGAGAAAAATGTAGAGAGATAAAGAGAGAGAAATTCTACCATCCAGTGTCTTACATTTACAGCCGATATGCTCAACTTGTCAACCTTTCCTCCAGACTTACTGGGCGGCAGTTTCTCGTCCCACCCACCATGGGAATCGTAATGGGCGGGACACGGACTATACAAAGATCTGTTGACCTTAGGTGGGATTTTCCAGCTTTGCAGCGAGCAGGGCTGGAAAATCCTGTCCCCTATTCTGAAATGCAGCTGCTATTTTGAAATAAGATCCTTAATACGAGCTACAGGTAGAATTCAAGTGAAAGTAATACAGCTCTGGCCAAACTGAAACCTCCACACACAGCCGGCGCCCTAGAAATATCTTGCATTACAAATCCCCTTGACTAGCTGGCCATTATTGCATAGTGATGTGACGAGAACAAGCAATCTCAGTTAGGGCAGTGGCTGATTTTTGTTCCTTTTCCCCCGTGGAGGCAAGAGTAGGAATGTATTGATCGTTAAAGTGGGAAATCAAAGGATGGTTCAGCAGGGGGGAGGTGCCAGATACGCTGACTCTTGACGCAGAAAGTTTGATTGGCTGAAAGGCCTTTCTCATCCTGGTCCTTAATTTCATGGCCGTGAGAGAGACCCTGATGACTTGTCACCATGGGAACCACAGCCATTAATGTCACTACACTAAAATTGAACCATAAAACCTAACAAATAAAACATCATGGGCTTAAATAGCAACAATGTGCAATAAATAGAATATCACAGCGGTAACAGTAAATTACTGGGTTCATTTCACTTGTGAGGCCTCTCAGATTCTTATGAAGCACACCCAGTGGTACATTTTGTATCAATATATGGAATAGTGAAGATACAACTGGGAATAAGGAAATGTTGGTACTGTAGCCACATTGCTGCACTCATAATGGCTCTAAGAAAGATTTAGTCATCCTGAACCAATGGGTTTTGTATATTTTAAGCTCATGTCTATACTGTTGATTTAAATACTGACACAATGGGCAACTTCCCTGAGGCGATTTTGGAGGGAGGGTGGGAGGGTGTCAGGTGTTATTCCATCACCTGCTCACCCCTGCCCCAACTAAGTCAAGGGTGGGAAGACTCTTGGACAGCCTCCCCACCTTGTCACCAATTAAGGTCCTTAAGTGAGCAATTAATGCCCACTCAAGGGCCAGAGACTGGTAGGGGGACTTTTCCTCTTGGGCTTGTTTGCCCTACGGGTGGTCCCTTGTCAGGCTTGATGGAGGGACCAAACATTGGAAGGGGGCAGACTGCTGGAAACATCCCCTCCACCGCTCTTGGGGGCTGGGATGGAATTTCCACCCCTGGAGTCTTTGTTCTGGGGGATGTAGAATCAGTGGGGTAAGAAGGGGGAGAGATATGGTGAGCCATTCACCTTTCTGACTCCCTGCTGTTCAGTCAGGGGTGGGAAAGGTCAGAAATGGCTTTCCTGCCCAGAGGCCAAAAGAGGCTTTTATGTATTGTGGGTGCTGTATGGCAAGTGGGGAGGTCACCCATTAAAAACTGGTGGTTTCCTTATGTGGTCTTGGGGTAGGGGAGCCCTCATGATTAGCTATGCTGTGGCTCATGGAGGGTTCTTTCGGCAGTAAGGACTGCCCCAGTTGAAATACCCTACCCTGCTCTCAGCAATGATCATCCCCACCCATTCACCAGGACCTGCTTGACTGGTTCTGGTGAGCAGGACACTTACCTGGGTTCCGGGGCCTCCTCCATTGGTGCTTGTCCTGGCCGGTCATTGGCCATTGCCCCTGGTGGCACTGCTGGCCCTTCAATTGGCCGGCAGCTCTTGAAGGTGGGATCTTTGCTCTTAAAGGGACAGAAGCCCTGACCGTATGCAAGATGGGCATAAATTGTACTGGGCCTCATAGAATCACAGCATCACAGAATCCTACAGTGCAAAAGAGGCCCTTCGGCACATGAGTCTGCACAGACGCATGAAAGACCCCGGCCTGCCCACCTAATCCCACTTGCCAGCACTTGGACTCAAAGAACAAGGAACAGTACAGCACAGGAACAGCGGTTCGGCCCTCAAAGCCTGCGCCGATCACGTTGTCCTATCGAGACCAACCACTTATATCCCTCTATTCCCTGTCTGTTCATGAGCCTAACCAGATAAGTCTTAAATGTCGCTAATGTATCTGCCTCAACCACCTCACTTGGCAGTGCATTCCAGGCCCCCTCCACCCTCTGTGTAAAAAAGCTTCCCACGCACATCTCTACTGAACCTTTCCCTCCTTATTTTGAACTTGTGCCCCTTTGTAATTGTCATTTCTGTCCTGTGAAAAAAACTTCCAACTGTTCACCCTATCCATACCCCTCATAATTTTATAAACTTCTATCAGGTCGCCCCTCAGCCTCCATCTTTCCGGGGAGAACAATCCCAGTTTATTTAATCTCTCCTTATAGCTAATACCCTCCATACCAGGCAACATCCTGGTAAACCTTTTCAATACTCTCTCTAAAGACTCCACGTCCTTCTGGTAATGTGGTGACCAAAATTGGACACAGTATTCCAAATACAGCCTAACCAACGTTTTATATAATTGTAACATAATTTGCCAACTTTTGTACTCGATGCCCCGTCCGATGAAGGCAAGCATGCCGTATGCTTTCTTCACCACCTTTTCCACCTGTGCTGCCACTTTTAAAGATCTGTGGACCTGTACTCCCAGATCTCTCACCTTTTCCACCTGTGCTGCCACTTTTAAGGATCTGCGGACCTGTACTCCCAGATCTCTCTGTGTGTATATGCTCCTGATGGTTCTGCCATTTATTTTATAGCTCCCACCAGAATTGGACCTACCAAAATGCATCACCTCGCATTTGTCCGGATTAAATTCCATCTGCCATTTCTCCACCCAATTTTCCAGCCTATCTATATCCTGCTGTACTCTCTGACAATCTTCATCACCATCCGCAACTCTGCCAATCTTAGTATCATCGCAAACTTGCTAATCAGACCAGCTATGTTTTCTTCCAAATCATTTATATATGTTACAAACAACAGAGGTCCCAGCACTGATCCCTGCGGAACACCACTAGTTACAGATCTCCATTCAGAAAAACACCCTTCCACCGCTACCCTCTGTCTTCTATAGTCAGCGACTCCTGGTGGGGTAACCCTGGCTTTCTGGCATGCAACTAGGGCCACCACTGTTACCAATAAATTTGACTTCATATGCTTTGATTTTAATTTATTTTATTGAAACAACGACAGTTCAGTTTTGTATGTCAAAAAAACTAGAATTTATTTTCTCCTGCCGAGCACACTTTACTGTTTTGGGTTTGAATACAGCCTTGTTCATGAATATTTTCCTTCCAGAAGCAGATGATTGATAGGTTCAAGCTATCTTGTGTACAGTTAGTTCAAAATGTATCATATGGCCCACATAACCAGTGACGATACTCCTACTTTCCACAGTTAAACCCATTATATACAAATACTCCCATTGCCATTTCGCTCCTTCCTTTGGTTATGTAATAAAAAATTCACTCCTGAGGAATCTTGAGAGAAAAATATTGTTGATTCAATCTGATGATTTGTCAGGTAAGCCTTGAAAAACTGACCCTATGATATTAATGTATTCTTTTCTGATAAATATCCTCTGGTATTTATGCTCAATGGATGTTCTTCACTGTAAAATGGTGACGGCAATAGAATTGGATCTTCCCTGTTTGTTCCAGTCAGCAAAAACTGTTATGTTCTTGTGTCAGAGGCTTGAAATGATGATTTCATTATGGTTTTTGGCAAGACTCATAATACAGTGGTGCTGTAATCTCACGCCACTCATTGGGAGCTCAGGAAACAGTGAGATGTATTTTTGTGTATGTGTGTGTAAGTGGGGATGGCTGGTTTAAGTCCAAATAGCCTGATGTTACCGAGGACTTTGAAATTCAAGCCTTTGGCTCAACATTACAATCAGAATTTCAAATGAAGGAGGGGATGTCACGGATACTTTTCACACAGTTATCTCTGGGCAAGTTAGATAGTGAAGCACCATGGAGATAAGCAGGAAAATAATTGAAATTTGCTGTTTAAATTTCACAAGAAAAATGTTAGGTCACAGTTGGAGTATAGCAGGCCATTCTGACCATCTGTTTAAGGAAGCATCTCTGGGTCATGGAAAGGATTCAGCGAAGATTCTGTGAAATTATGTCAGGAGTGAGAGGTTTATAGTTGTGAAGAAAGGCTTGAACAGTTGGCGCATTTTTACTGGAAAATGAAATAAAGGCCAGGTTTTCAAGATCATAAAACATGTTCAAAATTTTGAAGAGGTTTGAGAAGTGATAACTTGTCTACACTAGTTGACAACAAGTGAATGTAGCCCAAGGATTATCATTGAAAGGCTGAAGTGAGAAGTTGTAAGGTGTTTTTTACACAAAGGGTAATTAGAATATGGAATGGTTTATCAAAAGTGGCTATTGAGACAGCTGTAAATGTCAATGAGTTAAGTATTGGACAAAGGAGAATATCAAAGGATTTGGGGAGGAAAAAGAAGATAAATAACATTTGAGAAGGCCATTGAAGAGCCAACTACTGACTTGACAGGTAGGCCCTATTGTGATGTTTAAAATCATGAGGGGGCTGTACAGGGTAGATAGGGAGAAACCGTTTCCCGCCGTAAAAGGATCAAAAATGGGAGGCATAGATTCGAGGTGATTCGCAAAAGAAGCAAATGTGTTGTGAGAAAAAACGTTTTCACACAACAAATGGTTTGGATCTGGAATGTATTGTCTGGACGTGTGGTGGAGGCAGGTTCAATCGAAGCACTCAAGAGGGCATGAGATGATTACTTGAATAGAAACAATGTGCAGGGGTACGGAGAAGAGGCAGGGAATAGCACTGAGCCATAATGCTTGTTTGGAGAGCTAGGTGCAGACATGATGGGCCAAATGGCCTCCTTCTGCACCGTAAGGATTCTGTGATGCAACTTCCAGAATTCTGTACTATTTTGATATCATTTCTTTAATAAATAGAATAATTCTGAGGACTTAAATCACATACAACACAAAGCCACAAAGGTAAGATTAGTCCCAATTGCTGGAAGAATGCCAGGAAGATGAAAATTGGCCTCACAATTCTGACTCTGCATCACACACTATAAAATCCAGTTATAAATGAAGTGTTAACATGCAATGAAATACAGACAATTCTTTTCTTTTCTCTCCCAGCCAGTCAGTGTGCTACTTACACTTATTCCTTATCATTAGCTATATTCTAAAGCAATTGCATGTATCTGGTTAATCACATCAAATAATAATTATTCACAAATTATTTACTAAGGACTTTTCATTACAGCTGCTGACTGAAGTGAATCAGTGATTTATTTTCACTGTCTTAAAGTGGCTAATTTGTTTTAGTTGTTTACTTTCCTTTCTCCAGGTTGAATGGAGTGGGGAAGGCTTGCAATTCGGGCTACTGTAGCTTTACTCAGTGGAAACATTGTCATTAGAGGCAACCTCACAACAGAAAAGTGGAGGCACCTGCAGCTGTGTGGAAATGTTTCGACCCAATTTTGAACTGGTGACTTTTTGCATGTGAGGTGAACGTGATAACCACTAACTACAGAAACACTGTGATTTGTTTTTTTCAGAAGCACTGCAATCGGGAATCAGCAGAATCCATGCAGCACATTGGGGATTAAAGTGAACACAATCAGCAAATGGTCAATTAATACTAACAGGATAGTTGTCACCTGATCAGAGATTCAACAATTTCATCAGCTGTTCAATAAGTAGCAAGTTTTCCCGTTCATTTCAATGAGAGCTATGGTTGGATTATAAAATGATTCAGCATATGCTAAATTATCATGGCCATTGTTTGCAGCAATTTCTGTCTCTGCATCCCCATAATTCTCTCATTCATAGTGACGCTTCCTTGTGCTAATTTTAAAGTTTTATCAAATTGCTTTGGAATTTATTATGCTGGCAAGTCCACAAAAATCTGTTTTCCTGCTGTTTTGTAAGGTTTCAGCTTATGCACCATGATCGCAAATAAACACCAATGTCACAATAACAAGAATAGTTTCAATGTTAGGAGCAGAATTCCTTTAATAATGATCATAGACATTGAAATACACTTCACTTTTGCTTGCCTTGTCTTTTTTTTCTGTTCTCTCCTCTCCTTATTTGGGTTGTTTTCTTTATAGAATCATAGAATCCTACAGTGCAGAAGGAGGCCATTCGGCCCATCAAGTCTGCACCAACTACAATTCCACCCAGGCCCTATCTCCATAACCCTTATTTTTTAACCTAAGATAGTCCCGCTGACACTAAGGGACAATTTTAGCATGGTCAATCCACCTAACCCGCACATCTTTGGACCATGGGAGGAAACCGGAGCACCCGGAGGAAACCCATGCAGATACGGCGAGAACGTGCAAACTCCGCACAGACAGTGACCCAAGCCAGGAATTGAACCCGGATCCTTGGCGCTGTGAGGCAGCAGTGCTAACCACTGTGCCACCGTGCCGCCGCCACATCAAACTTCTATCGAATCTGTCTGTAGTCATTGAGAGCCTTGGTTGTAATTCTGACTGAACGATTCTCACAAAAAAGTAGTTGAGGAAATGTTCGGCTTTTGTGTGCGCTGGTATTTGCAGCCAGTGAATGTCACTTGCCTGTCTTCCAGGCAATTGGTGGATGGTGATTAATCATCAGAATGTGGCAATTTATGAAATTTATCTCAACGAATCGAATTATGCATTGTCTGACTGAATATAAGATTTGTCCCATCAACAAGCCGTCATTATATGTTTTTGTAAATCAGCGCATTTTCCATCAATTTGAAATGCATTCCTTTTATTGAAATTGAATTTTTTTCTTTAAATAGACATTGTAAGAATGGCATGTGACTGCCAGATGTTATGTTCCATTGAACAGTATCCATGGCTCTTCAAAGTATAAGCATATGTGATGTTTCAATCAGTGAAATTGCGAATTTAGTTTAACTCTGGCATGGATGCTGATATTGATCCAATAATGGGTAATCAGTGTTTTGATAATCCACTATCAAAGATGTCCATTGATGATCCAGGCTGTTCAGAATGTGGTTTTCAGATTAGATGTCCATTTCTCTGCAATTTTAAGGCTTTCCCTACCCCTCATCACATTGACACCAATGAATTTTCCAGAGCTCTAGACATTTTCCATAGAATGTTGGAGGTAGTCCTAACAACAGTCATGCAAAACCTTCTTGGATTACATTTTCTTTGGTGATGCAAAGCCACCAAAAGGCCTTAACATATGTTGGCAAATGAAAACATGCCCATCCCTGTACCATATTGCTGCTGGGTGTCTATACTGCCCTCAGTGTAACGCTGCTAAGTGACATCCATCTCACTTATAATCAGAAAAAGGCAGTTAAGCATTGACGAAAGGGAGACTGGGATTATTACAACGTTTGCGCCAACACTTACAATGTTGTTCTCTTTTGAAATGGAAGAAACTAAATCTCTGGCTCAGATGGAGTATCTGGATGTGTTTCAGTGTTCTGTGGGACAGCAGTTATAGCATTACAACATCAAATTTTATGACTTTTATATAAAGTGCTGAAAAGGGGATCGATTGCATTCTAATGTTAGAAACTGTTATAGAGTCAGCCGTGGCTCAGTTAGCTGACAACTTGTCTCTGAACCAAAAGGTTGTGGCTTTTAGTCCCGATGTGGAGATGCCGGTGTTGGAGTGGGGTAAACACAGTAAGAAGTCTCACAACACCAGGTTAAAGTCCAACAGGTTTATTTGGTAGCAAAAGCCACTAGCTTTCGGTGCGCTGCTCCTTCCCACTCACCTGATGAAGGAGCAGTGCTCCGAAAGCTAGTGGCCTTTGCTACCAAGTAAACCTGTTGGACTTTAACCTGGTGTTGTGAGACTTTTTACTGCTTTTAGTCCCACCCAGGACTTACACAAAAGCCAAGGCTGATTGGCTCAGTACTGAGAGAAAGCTGTACTGTTGGATGTGCACTCTTTCAGATGAGATATTAAACTGAGGGCACTGTCTGCCGACTCATGCTGGTGGCAAAGAAATCCATGGCACTATTTTGAAGGTCAGATGAGTTATTTCCAGCATCCTAGTCAATATTCGCCCCTTAATCAACATCACAAAAACAGATTATCTAGTCATCGTCACATTGATCTGTGGGAGTTTGCTGTTTGCAAATTGACTGCTACATTTCCTACATTACAATAATCAGGACACTTCCAAAAAAGTATTTTATTAGCTGTAAAGTGTTTTCAGATGTCCGGAGGTTTTGAAAGGTGCAATATCAATGTAGGTTATTTTTTATAAACTGTATAGCAATGTTAGATGGAAATGGTTACATTCAAATCTTAGACACTCGATAAATGCCCTTCAAAGGTCAGATTTCCTCCTTCTCTATCTGTTTATTCAGAAAACCTTTTCCCAGTTGTTTTCCTAAGTAGAATCCCTATTGTGCAGAAAGAGGCCATTTGACCCATTGAGTCTGCACCGACTCTCTGAAATGTGTGGGGTTACAGGAATAGGGTGGGGAAGCTCTCTCCTCCATCCGATTCCTGTAACCCCATGCATTTACCATGGCTAATCCACCTAACCTACACATCTTTGGACACTAAGGGGCATTTTAGCATGGCTTATGCTCCGAACCAGCACGTCTTTCGGATTGTAGGAGGAAACCGGAACACCTGGAGGAAACCCACGCAGACACAGGGAGAATGTGCAAACTCCACAGACTCCAAGGCTAGAATTGAACCTGGGTCCCTGTCGCTGTGAGGCACCAATGCTAACCATTGTGTCACTGTGCCACCCCAAATGCATTGACTCTTTTCTGTGGACTGGACCACAGACACCAGTCAGGCTTTGGTACCTAACCAAGCGGACTTCTTCATACAGGACCCTAAAAACTGATTGCAAGCAAGCCGGTGTAATGAGTCTAGCAAGTTTCTGTCCTTGTCCTAAGTCTACACTTCCAGTATGGATTGCTAGTCAGTAATCAGAAGTGAGAGTGCTGGTTAACTTTCCCCTCCAGAACCTGGTATATGAGGCAAGTAAGAGTGCACCTTTCATCACCCTGGCAACCTACTAACTCAATATAGGGTGTGAAGCCTTTCTGTTCTGCATGGCTGAGTTGCTTACCAATGCAAACACCAGCGCTAAATGTTTTTTTCATCAATGCCAATTTTCTAAACTGCAGGTTTAGTCATTGTGTATTTGTGCCTTTGTGTTCAGTGTTGGTGTAAGCTTCGCAGTGTCCTTCAATCTTTCTTTGACAGAAAAAAAGAGAGATTCCAGATTGGCAGTTTAAAATCTGGCAGATTAGTAGGAATTCACCGATCTCCAATCTAACTTAACTCTGGATCAAATGAAGCACAGTTTGGAGGACAATGAGGCTGTAGAGGGAAGATCTCTGGAGGAGGTGAAGTCAGTGACAGTCCTGGAAACAATGTTTGATGTCCTGTGGGGTAGTGTATAATGGTTCAGGTCATGGTCCATGGCGATGTCGGAGGAAGTGTAGAGGGTTAGCGTTCGGCCTCTGCTAGGCGGAGGTCAGTTCCACAGACAACAAAAGCACAATCCTTGTCATCATGTTTATTCACAGTGTGAGGGTTGAACCAGAGAAAGGACTGCAGGCCTCTGTTCACATTTGTTATGTGAGTAAGTCTGCTAGCTTTGATTGGTTCAATTCATTTGCAGGCGACACAGTTATTTTCTGAATACTGCTCCTCCATTGGTAGGTTTAGGTAGGATAGCATTTGGAACTGAGGGGCAGAGTTCTCCTATGTCCCGACCAATGGGATTGATGGCGGGTGAGGGGGAGGAGAATTCAGCAGGAGGCCCAAAAGTCTCTTTTACCCTAACGTGAAATTACAACGGCATCTCCCGATGCTGCCCACCATGGCGGATCAGGAATCCTGCTCGAGTCCCACTCAGCCTCTTGAGCCTGCTCTGCCACTCAGTAATACCATGGCTGATCAGATGGTAACCTCAAATCTGCACCCCACCTTTTCAAAGCTGTAAAGACTCACGACTCTATGAATGGAAAAAAATGGCCTCATCTCCGTTTTAAACGGGCGATCTCTTATTTTTAAGCAGTGACCCCTAGTTCTAGATTCCTCCACAAGAGGAAACATCCTCTCTACATCCACCCTGTTGAATTCCCTCAGGATCTTACGCGTTACAATCGAGTCACCTTTTCCTCTTCCAAATTCCAGCGGCTGGAAGCCCAACCTGTACAGCATTTCCTCACAAGACAACCCGCCCATTCCAGCTGAATACCAGTCTGGTAAATACTCTCTGATCTGTTTCCAATGCATTTGCATTCTTCCCTAAATAAGATGACTAACACTGCACACAAAGTTCCAAATGTAGCCTCACTAATATCCTATACAACTATAAAATCATAGAATCCCTAAAGTGCAGAAGGAGGCCATTCGGTCCATCGAGCCTGCATCCCACTCAGGTCCTATCCCTGTATCCCCATGCATTTACCCTGTTAATCCCTGACACTAAGGCGTGATGTAGCATGGCCAATCAATCTAAACCACACATCTTTGGAACGTGGGAGGAAACCGGAGCACCCGGAGGAAACCCACGCAGACACGGGGAGAATGTGCAAGCTCCACACAGACAGTGACCTGAGGCTGGAATTGAACCCAGGCTCCTGGCGCTGTGAGGCAGCAGTGCCAACCACTGTGCCACCGTGCCATCCCAGATGGGAGAATTCCATGCAACTATAGAAGACTTTCATCCGACTGAACAGGCTGCAGTGCAAATCAGTGTGAGACAGTCCCTAAGGCCCACCACTAGATGTCAGTACAGTATTTATATTACACGTTACGTTGTGCCAGATGACACTGGAATTGGGTCTGATTCTAATCAGACCTCAGAGGCTTTAATATTGCTGTTCTCATACCTTTTGGTCCTGTCAGGTGTCCTGGATTACTATAGCCACAAAAAAAAAGAAAAAGATAACATCCAGCTTCAATCAACATTTTTGCTTTCAAATTGCGCCTGACCTTAATCCTTACCTTGCTATATAAATAGAAACTGCAGCCAAGGTTGTCACCATCAATGCTTTGACGAGTTAATTGAGGGTCAAGAGGGCTCCAGTGCACTTTTTTTTAAATCTTCCTAATCGATCGTTATTACTGGTACAGGGTTGAGGGGGACTGGAGTGTGTTTGCAGTGTTCAGGGAGCAGGTCAGAAGAGACAACTGATGGGGTGGGCTATGTGCTGCCATGCAGTTGTTCATTTATGCTCTTGATTTATTTTATATTGTTAGCAATTCCTGTCAGTGTTTGCCATTCCCCTCTCCTGTAACATTGGCTCCTTCCATGGATACAGTCCCATGGGGCCCTTGTTGCTCTGTGAGGCTAACAATCAAGGGCTGATTTCAGCTCCTGGTGAGAAGCCAGTGGGAGTGGAAGTCAGTGTAGTGTGAGAGATGGAGCCGAGGATCCTAACGGATTTTAGCGGCCTGCTCTAATTCGGAAGCTGCCAGCTGGCTGCTTGTCTGTTATCGGTGGAAATCAGCAGCTGACTCATGGAGGGGAGGTCAAAGATGAACCAGAGTTACACTAACTCTCAGCCTTTCGTGTTAAGAGTGGCCATGGGTGGCACGGTGGCACGGTGGTTAGCAATATTGCTTCACAGCGCCAGGGACCCGGGTTCAATTACCGGCTCGGGTCACTGTCTGTGTGGAGTCTGCACGTTCTACCTGTGCCTGCATGGGTTTCCTCCGGGTGCTCCGGTTTCCTCCCACAGTCCAAAGATGTGCGGGGGTTAGGTGGATTGACCATGCTAAAATTGCCCCTTAGTATCAGGGGGATTAGCTAGGGTAAATGTGTGGGGTTATGGGGGTAGGGCCTGGGTGGGATTGTGGTTGGTGCAAACTCAATGGGCTGAATGGCCTCCTTCAGCACCGTAGGATTCAATGGTTCTATGATTAAGCTGGTTTTGGAGAGCACAAGGAGAAAGCTGGTCACACAAGGTCGGTTCCAGTGGGAGGCGATATTAAAAGGAAAGGCTTGCATTTATATGACATCTTTAACATCCATCGGACATCACAAAATGCATTATAGCCAACTCTGTACTTTTGAAGTATAGTCACTGTTGTAATGTAGGTGACGCTGCAGCCCCTTTGCACACAACAAGCTTCCACAAACAGCAGTGTGATAATGACCACCTAATCTGTCTTTTAGTCATCTTGACTGAGGAAGAAACATTGGCTGGGACATCGGGGACAACTCTACTTCTCTTCGGGCCATGGCTTATCATCTCACCCAATAGACAACAACACAGCCCTGTACTGGAATGTCAGCTTTCATTTTTATGCTCAAGCTCTGGAGTGGGGGTTGATTCCACAACTTTCGGAACCAGAGGCAATGGTGCTGCCAATGGGGACACCACGGCCTTTGTGGCAAGCAGCTCGTGGCTGTGGAGGGAGGTGGTTGGAGGGTGGGGCTGGGGGAGAAGCTGGAACATCAGAGGGTGGATTTTACTGAGAGGCTTGGAGCAGCGCTGTCGCTCCTCCGGGTCCATTAAGATATTATTTGATCTTGTACTCATTGCCTTTGCTGACTCCCTGACAGTTTCCCAGAGCAGCAAATGAAGCGGCTCTTTTAACTATTGCCCCTGGTCCCTTCCTGCCATTCAGAGAGGGCTAAAATAGCCCTATTGGTGTTGGGAGGCTATTTAACTATGGAAGCATTACTGTCAATCCTGATCCTTACCTGTTATCCATTGTTGCACACTTCCAGCAAGCAGGTATTCAAACATATGAGGAGTTGGCCATTTGGACACTTGAGCCTACTCTGCCATGGCCATGGCTGATCTCATTGTGTCTTCACCTTCACACTCTGCCTACCCCTGATGACCTTTGACTCCCTTGTAACCCTTACGCTCTCTGGGGAAGAGAATTCCAACTGGGAGTAAAAGATTCGTACAATCCCTACAGTGCAGAAGGAGGCCGTTTGGCCCATCAAGGCTGACCCGACCACAATCCCACCCAGGCCCTATCCCCATAACCTCATGTATTTACCCTCGCTAGTCCCCCTCACACCGAGGGGCAATTTAGCATGGCCAATCAACCTAACCTGCACATCTTTGGACTGTGGGAGGAAACCGGAGCACCCGGAGGAAACCCACGCAGACACGGGGAGAATGTGCAAACTCCATTTAGAGAGTGACCCAAGCCAGGAATCGAACCCAGGTCCCTGACGCTGTGAGGCAGCAGTGCTAACCACTGTACCACAATGCCACCCTAATTCTTCTCATCTCAGTCTTAAAGAAAAGATTCCCTATTTTTAGACATGGCCTCCCAGTTCTAGTCTGTCCCGCAAAGGGAAACATCCTTTCAGCATCAACCTATCAACTCCCCTCAGGATCTTATATGTTTCAGTGAGATCACCTCTCATTCTGAATACGACAGCAGTCAGCATTGCGAACTTTGGTTTCTCTTCTTGCTTCAATTTCTTACATTGATCAACTCTGTGCTTTCACGATAATTCAGCTTTTAAAGTGTATATTAAAAAAATGTCTTTCTTTCAGTTGACAATGCCTGTCTGTATGGAAGGAGTGAGCGTGTTTTGGGTGCTCTGGAGCTGGGAGCTACAAGCATTGTACGAGCCTTTCAATTAGAGCAGACAGTAATTTGCCTCGGGGGCAGAGAGTTCCAACATGTTGGACAAGCATTTCACAGACACGTCTATGCTTTGAACTTCGTTGGGGATGCGAGTAAGAATGGTATGACACAATATCAATAAATCCCAGTAAGTCCTTTCTGTGTCTATTTTTTCTTTTATATTCAGTGACGTTTTTCCTGACTCTGTCAGTGATATGTTCCTTCGAATGGTTTCTGACTCAAGTTGGAGTAATTTGGTGCCACAGTGCCGCATCACATATTTGAATCTTGGTGTCAGTGAGTTGATGAATATGCCCATACCACATCTGTAACTTATATCTATGTAGTGCCTTTGAGGTAACGAAACATCCAAAGGCACGGCAAAAGATTGATTCACATTAAGGGGACATTAGGTCAGATGACCAAAAGCTTGGTCAACCAAAGAGGTTTTAAGGATTGTTTTAATGGAAGGATGTGAGGTCAAGAGGTGTAGAGAGAGAATTCCAGAAATTGGGGCTTTGCTTTAATTCTTTCACGGGCTGTGGACACCGCTGGTTAGACCATCATTTATTGTGCATCCCTAATTGCCCTTGGCCACCTTCTTGAGCTGCTGCCCTCCATGTGGTGTCGGTATACCTTGTGTGCTGTGAGGGAGGGAGTTCCAGGACCTTGAGCAAGTGACAGTGAAGGAACAGCAATAAGTCAAGATGGTGTGTGGCTTGGAGGGGAACTTGTAGGTGGTGGTGTTCCCGTGTGTCTGTTGCCCATGTCCTTCTAGATGGGAGAAGTTGTGAGGTTGGAAGGTGCTGACTCCCTGCTGGAAGAGTGGCACACGCACAGTGGCCAGCTCAGCACACTGATGCTTGCCTCTCAGACGGGATTAGGCCCCGTTCCCCACTACCAGCACGAATCACCCGGCGGACTCAGTGAAGCACAGAGTGCCGGAAGTTTAACTAAGTGCGCCCAAAAAATGGGTGGGAAACTCTCCTGTTTTCCTGCCCGTTGGGCACTTAGATTTTTGGAGGGACAATCACTCCCAGGATTTGTCTCCGAAAGGACATTGCCGTGATCACTTCTACCAATACAGTTATAGACAGATACATCTGTGATTGGCAAGTGAGTGAGGATGAGGTCGGGTAGGTTTTCCTCTCGTTTTGTTTCTCTCACTACATGTGCAGACCCAATCTAGTTGCTACGTCCTTTAGGACTCGGCTAACTCATTCAGTAGTAGAAACAAAGAAAAGTAAAGGTATGGCGGTTTTTTCCACCTGCGTCACAGAGAGAACGGATAAAATGAGCTCCCGTGTGTTCATTGGTCTACTAAGCACTCATGCTAGCTCTTTTCTCTCCTCGCAGATGTTGCCAGGCCTGCTGAGATTTTCCAGCATTTTCTCTTTTGGTTAAAGAAAAGTACAGCACAGGAACAGACCCTTTGGCCTTCCAATGCTAATTGTGCTAATCATGATGTCCTAACTAGACAAAAAAACCTTCTGCCCTTACATAGTCCGTATCCCTTGATTCCTCCCTACTCATGTACTCATCTAGGTGCCTCTTAAATGTTGCCAATGTGCCTGCTTCCACCACCTTCTCTGGCAGTGCATTCCAGGCACCCACCACTCTCTGCGTGAAAAACTTAGCCCGCACATCTCCCTTAAACTTTCCCCTTCTCACGTTGAACCTGTTCCCCCTGTAATTGACACTTCCAACCTGAGAAAAAAATCTCTAACAACCCACCCTGTCTACACCTCTCATAATTTTGTAGACCTCTATCAGGTCTCCCCTCAGCCTCCATCTTACCAGTGAAAACAATCCTAGTTTATTCAACCTCTCCTCATAGCCAACATTCTTGAGGCCAGGCAACACTCTGGTGAACCTTCTTTGCATTCTCTCCAAGGCTTCCACATCCTTCTGGTTGTGTGGCGACCAGAACTGCACGCAATATTTCAAATGCGGCCTAACCAAGGTTTTATATAGCTGCAACGTGATTTCCCAACTCTTGTACTCAATGCCCCGATCGATGAAGGCAACCATGCCATTAGTTTCCTTAAGCACCTGTGTTGCCACTTTTAGAGAACTGTGGACCTGCGCACCCAGATAACCCTTTGGATGTTAATGTTCCTAAGGGTTCTGCCATTCACAGTATAATTTACACGTAAATTTGATCCTCCAAAATGCATCACCTTGCATTTATCCGGATGAAACTCCGTCTGCCATTTCTGTGCCCAAGTCTCAATCTACCTATATCCTGTTGTATCCTCTGACAATCCCCAGCGCTATCAGCAACTCCATCAATCTTCATGCCATCTGCAAATTTACTAATCAGACTGCCCATGTTTTCCTCCAGATCATTTATATATACTACAAACAACAGAGGTCCCAGCACTGATCTCTGTAGAATACCACTAGCTACAGATCTCCATTTTGAAAAACACCCTTCCACCGCTACTCCCTGTCTCCTATAACAAGCCAGTTCTGTATCCGTCTAGCCAGCCCAACCTGAATCCCATGAGATTTTAGATTTTGTACCAGTCTGCCACGTGGGACCTTGTCAAATGCCTTACTAAAGTTGATATAAACTACATCCACAGCCCTTCCCTCATCAATTATCCTCATCATCTCTTCAAAAAACTCCATCAAGTTGGTGAGGCTATTTTTTTCCCATACAAAACCATCCCGCCTGTCACTAACTAGTCCATTTTCTCCCAAAAGTGCATATATTCTGTTCCTCAGTATCTTCTCTAAAAGCTTCCCCACCACTGACGTCAGGTTCACCGGCCTATAATTTCCTGGATTATCCCTGCTTCCTTTCTTAAACAAGGGAATAATATTGGCTATTCTCCAGTCCTCTAGAACGTCGCCTGTGGTCAAAGAGGATGCGAAAATATCTGTTAAGGTCCCAGCTATTTCTTCCCTTGCCTCCCGCAGTAACCTGGGAAAGATCATATCCCACCCCGGGGACTTGTCTATCTTAATACAATTTACTCAACAATTCCTCCTTCGATATATTGGCATTCTCTGGAGTGTTCACACATCTATCCCTGACGTCAACATCCATTGGGCCCGACTTTACCATCAAGTTACTTGGTAAAGTCGGGCGTGAGGCGAGTACCGCCTCTGCTCCCATTCCCCCTTTACCAATGGCCAAAAATGGCCGCTGTTGAGACCACGCCTGAAACGGGCGTGATGTCAATTTAAATGTATTTGCATGCATTTAAATTGACTTAATGGGCTGCACGCCCGAACTTACCGGCACTTCCCCTTTTACCACCGTGTTCGCCCGTCTAGATTCGACGCAAAACAGACATGGTTCGCAAAGGTCCGATTCGGGCACTCCAGCTTCTGAGGAGTAAGTTCAGAGCTTCCGGTGGCTCTCTGACTCAGATCGGTGGTGGGGGAGGGGGGGGGGGGGGGGGGAGAGTGGTGGGTCAGATGGCTCTCTGGTGGGAGGGAGGGAAGGGAGCCAGGTCAGATGGCTCTCTGATGGGGTGGGGCGGGGGGGAGCAGGGGCGGGGGGGGGTCCGCTGCTACTCTGCATGCGATCAGTGGGGGGGAAGGGGGGGTCCGCTGCCTCTCTGCATGTGATCGGTGGGGAGGATGGGGGGGTCCACTGCCACTCTGTGCGATCGGTGGGAAGGAAGAGGGGGTCCGCTGCCACTCTGCATGTAATTGGTGGGGGGAAGAGGGGCAGGGGGCCATGATCAGTCTGGGTAGCAGGGGGGTGGGGGGATAAGGAGGTTAGTTATGTTGCAGGGGATGGGGCAATATCTGTGGGGGCCAGGGGGAGGCATTATCTGGCCCGGGCGCGATGTGGCAGGGGAGTGTTTAAAAAATTGTTTTTATTACGCATGCGCAGTTGGAGGCTCCGATCAAAGCAGCAGGGTTTCGGGCATGTTAAGCCCCACCCACAAGCATCTGCAGCACGATTCAGAATCGGTGATATTTTTCCAGGCAGAGTGCGCATGGGGGCACCTGAGAACGGGTCTAAAAGTCGGATCTGAAATACTTCCAGTTTCAAATCCGCCCAGCACTTAGAATTAAAATGGTAAAATAGGGCCCATTACGTCCTTCTCCTTGGTGAATACTGATACAAAGTACTCAATAAGGATCTCACCCACTTCCGGTGGCTCCATGCATAACTTCCCTCCATTGTCCTTGAGCGGGCCTACACTTTCTCTTGCTCCTAATATATGCATAAAAAGCTTTCGGATTCTCTTTGACCCTGTTTGCTAAAGACATTTCACGGCCCCTTTTAGCCCTCCTAATTCCACGTTTAAGCTCCTTCCTACTTTCACTGTACTCCTCAAGGGCTTTGTCAGTTTTTAGATGCCGAGACCTATTGTACGCTTCCTTTTTCCTTTTGATTAAGCTTACAATTTTCCTTGTCATCCATGGTTCCCGAATCCTGCCATTTCTATCCTTCATTTTTGTGGGGACATGCCTGTCCTACACATCAATCAACTGGCCTCTAACCACCTCCCA
Source organism: Mustelus asterias (assembly GCF_964213995.1). Classification (NCBI taxonomy): domain Eukaryota; kingdom Metazoa; phylum Chordata; class Chondrichthyes; order Carcharhiniformes; family Triakidae; genus Mustelus; species Mustelus asterias. The sequence goes on from NC_135805.1 coordinate 52,775,070, forward strand.
CACACCAGACGTGGATTTGCCCTTAAACAGCTGCTCCCAATCCACATTCCCCAGTTCCTGTCTAATTTAGATGAATTTGGCCCTCGCCCAATTAAGCACCCTCACCCGAGGACCACTCTTGTCCTTATCCATGACTATCCGAATGGAATTATGGTTGCTAAGCCCAAAATGCTCCCCCACTGAAATGTTGATCACTTGGCCTGGCTCATTCCACAATACCAAGTCTTGTATACCTCCCTGGTTGGATTGTCAACATCCTGTATCAAAAAGCTCTCCTGGACACATCTAACAAATTGCTCCCCATCCAAGCCTTTGGCTGTGAGGGAGTCCCAGTCAATATGGGGGAAGTTAAAGTCACCCACCACAGCTACCAGGCTTTTTTCACACCTTTTCAGTATCTGGCTACACAATTGCTCCTCTGTCTCTTGGGTGGGCTGTTGGGAGGTCTGTATTACACTCCCAACATTGTGATTTCACCCTTAGTCCTGAGCTCCACCCATAATGCCTCACTGCAAGATCCCTCCAATGTCTCCTCCCTCAGCACAGGTGTGATCTGCTCTCTAATCAGCAATGAAACTCTCCTACCCCTTTTGTTTCCCCTTCTTTCCCATCTAAAACAATGATACCCTGAATGTTAAGCTCAGTCCTGTCCCTCCTTTAACCATGTCTCTGCAATTGCAATAACATCATAATTCCATGCACTAATCCAGGCTCTCAGTTCATCTGTCTTCCCTGTTATACTTGCATTAAAGCAAATGCACTCCAGACCTCCAGGTAACATGGCATCCCTCTGCCTGCTCTTACTCTGCTCTATGTTTATCTCAGTCTCTACACTTACTAGCTTGCTGTTCTAGTTCCCACTGTTACCCTGGTGGTCCTGCTTTTTAGCCCCCATCCTAATTCCCTGAATTGTCTTTGCATGACCTCTGCCCTCTTCCTGCCTATGTCATTGGTGCCAATGTGGACAATGACAGCTGTCTGTTTACCTCCCGTTTCAGGGTGCCCTGTACCCACTCAGAGACATCCAAGACCCTGGCACCAGGGAGGCAACACACCATCCTAGAGTCTAGTTCATGGCCACAGAAACATCTGTTTGTGCCTCTGAATATTGAGTCTCCTACTATTATCACTCACTTGGACTTAACACGACCCTTCTCTACAGCAGAAACAGTTGTGGTGCCACAGGCCTGGCTGCTGCTGGTATTTTCCCCGCGCTCCCCCCCCCCCCCCCCCCCCCCCCCCCACCCCCCGAAACAGTATCCAAAATCATATACCTGTTTGAGAGGGGAATGATGTGGAGATGCCGGCGTTGGACTGGGGTAAACACAGTAAGAAGTTTAACAACACTATTTCCTCGGGTGGATGGAGCTATTACAAGGGGGCATAACTATAGGGTTTGTGGTGGGAGATACAGGACGGATATCAGAGGTAGGTTCTTTACGCAGAGAGTGGTTGGGGTGTGGAATGGACTGCCTGCAGTGATAGTGGAGTCGGACACTTTAGAAACATTTAAGCGGTTATTGGATAGGCACATGGAGCACACCAGGATGATAGGGAGTGGGATAGCTTGATCTTGGTTTCAGATAAAGCTCGGCACAACATCGTGGGCCGAAGGGCCTGTTCTGTGCTGTACTGTTCTATGTTAACACCAGGTTAAAGTCCAACAGGTTTATTTGGTAGCAAAAGCCACACAAGCTTTCGGAGCTCTTAGCCCCTTCTTCAGGTGAGTGGGAATTCTGTTCACAAACAGAGCATATAAAGACACAACCTCAATTTACATGAATAATGGTTGGAATGCGAATACTTACAACTAATCCAGTCTTTAAGAAACAAAACAATGGGAGTGGAGAGAGCATCAAGACAGGCTAAAAAGATGTGTATTGTCTCCAGACAAGATAGCCAGTGAAACTCTGCAGGTCCACGCAACTGTGGGAGTTACAAATTAGTGTGACATGAACCCAATATCCCGGTTGAGGCCGTCCTCGTGTGTGCGGAACTTGGCTATCAGTTTCTGCTCAGCGACTCTGCGCTGTCGTGTGTCGCGAAGGCCGCCTTGGAGAACGCTTACCCGAATATCAGAGGCCGAATGCCCGTGACCGCTGAAGTGCTCCCCAACAGGAAGAGAACAGTCTTGCCTGGTGATTGTCGAGCGGTGTTCATTCATCCGTTGTCGCAGCGTCTGCATAGTTTCCCCAATGTACCATGTCTCGGGACATCCTTTCTTGCAGCGTATCAGGTAGACAACGTTGGCCGAATTGCAAGAGTATGTACCGTGTACCTGGTGGATGGTGTTCTCACGTGAGATGATGGCATCTGTGTCGATGATCCGGCACGTCTTGCAGAGGTTGCTGTGGCAGGGTTGTGTGGTGTCATGGTCACTGTTCTCCTGAAGGCTGGGTAGTTTGCTGTGGACAATGGTCTGTTTGAGGTTGTGCGGTTGTTTGAAGGCAAGAAGTGGGGGTGTGGGGATGGCCTTGGCGAGATGTTCGTCTTCATCAATGACATGTTGAAGGCTCCGGAGGAGATGCCGTAGCTTCTCCGCTCCGGGGAAGTACTGGACAACGAAGGGTACTCTGTCCACTGTGTCCTGTGTTTGTCTTCTGAGGAGGTCGGTGCGGTTTTTCGCTGTGGCGCGTTGGAACTGTTGATCAATGAGTCTAGCGCCATATCCTGTTCTTATGAGGGCATCTTTCAGCGTCTGGAGGTGTCTGTTGCGATCCTCCTCATCCGAGCAGATCCTGTGTATACGGAGGGCTTGTCCGTAGGGGATGGCTTCTTTAACGTGTTTAGGGTGGAAGCTGGAGAAGTGGAGCATCGTGAGGTTATCCGTGGGCTTGCGGTACAGTGAGGTGCTGAGGTGACCGTCCTTAATGGAGATGCGTGTGTCCAAGAATGCAACCAATTCCGGAGAGTAGTCTATGGTGAGTCTGACGGTGGGATGGAACTTGTTGATGTCATCATAGAGTTGTTTCAGTGATTGTTCACCATGAGTCCAGACACACGGAACAGCCATGGGGACCAAATTCGCACCTCAATATGCCAACATCTTCATGCACAGGTTCGAACAAGACTTCTTCACCGCACGGGACCTTCAACCGATGCTATACACTAAATACATCGATGACATTTTCTTCCTTTGGACTCATGGTGAACAAAGTGAGAGAGTCTACGCCATTGTAGTAGTGTGACCCTTTGAGCGGGAGGTGGGGGGGGTGGGGGGGGGGGGCAGGGGGTGGTGTGGGAGGGTGTTTCCTGAGGACAACATGATCAGTGAGGAAGCTATGGATCATCCCAGTGGGAAGCTGAGCCAATCAGCAGGAGGCTGCACACATTGGGTGAAGGAGGGACCCACAGTTGGAGCCAGGGAGTCGAGTGGAGCAGTGGCATTGTAATTCAGTCTGAATTTGTTGTACATATATTATTCTTTATTTGGCTATAAAGCCTTTGTTGATCGAAGCCACATCGAGTCGCCCTTGGTTTACTGCAGCCATCAAACACACAAGTTGCTTGCATGCAATTTATTGCCTTCAATTTAATTATCTTTGCTCTATCTTCCCATGAAAACTGTTTCAACCTGGCCTCCTTCAAAGAGTGGAGGTGTTTGACCAGCCTGAGACTACGGACCTCTCCTGACGTGTCCGGTTTAAGTGTTACTTTCCAAGTAGTTGTCAGGAAGTGTTGCAATCCTACACAGTTAAGAGATGCTTCTCATTTGTCGAACTTGATTAAGATCTTTTTTTACCCAGGGCGGCATGGTAGCACAGTGGTTAGCACTGCTGCTTCATAGCTCCAGGGACCTGGGTTTGATTCCTGGCTTGGGTCACTGTCTGTGTGGAGTTTGCACATTCTCCTCGTGTCTGCGTGGGTTTCCTCCGGGTGCTCCGGTTTCCTCCCACATTCCAAAGATGTGCGGGTTAGGTTGATTGGCCATGCTAAAAATTGCCCCTCAGTGTCCTGAGATGTGTAGGTTAGAGGGATTAGCGGATAAATATGTAGGGATAAGGGGGTAGGGCCTGGGTGGGATTGTGGTCGGTGCAGATTCGATTGGCCAAATGGCCTCTTTCTGCACTGTAGGGTTTCTATGATTCTATGAAGTCTTGTTAAGTCCTTTTAGCGGCAGATAGATTGAGGTGACAGGCATTCCTGGCTTGCTACCCTACTGTAACTAATTAAAATGCTCACTATCTTAACATTTGTTACCTTTAATTCAGTAAGAAGTCTCACAACACCAGGTTAAGATCCAACAGGTTTATTTGTAATCACGAGCTTTCGGGGCGCTGCGCCTACATCAGCTGAATCACTCAGTGCTCCGAAAGCTAGTGCTACCAAATAAACCTGTTGGACTTTTACCTGGTGTTGTGAGACTTCTTACTGTGCCCACTCTAGTCCAATGCCGGCATCTCCACATCACCTTTTATTCAATCCTAATACTTTTGAAGATATACTGTTAAACATGTTAAATCACAAAGGGGGGAGGGGGCTTGATGTGGAAGATAAGTGGAAATTGCCAAGAAATGGATGAATAAGACGACCTAATGCATTTTTCTGGGATTTCTCTCAAACTCCCATCAATTTCAGTGGGAAATTAGATCAACCCTTACGGAAAGTGTGTACAATTGTAGTTGGTTTTTGCATATTTAATATGTCTATAACCCAGGTGAAAGGGTTATACTAGCCCTCAAACCCTAATCAATTTGTGAATAATTATTGAGCCTTATCCCTCAGTCATGGCTTGCACGACACAAGCCAGATGTACATTTTGTATTATTTTATGTATTCTCAGGATATGGGTGTCACTGGCTGGCCAGCATTTATTGCCCATCACTAATTGCCCAAGGGCAGTTGAGAGTCAACCACATTACTGTGGGTCTGGAGTCACATAAGAACATAAGAACTAGGAGCAGGAGTAGGCCATCTGGCCCCTCGAGCCTGCTCCGCCATTCAATTAGAGCATGGCTGATCTTTTTGTGGACTCAGCTCCACTTACCCGCCCGCTCACCATAACCCTTAATTCCTTTATTGTTCAAAAATGTATCTATCCTTGCCTTAAACATTCAATGAGGGAGCCTCTACTGCTTCACTGGGCAGGGAATTCCACAGATTCACTCAGTCCTAAATCTGCTTCCTCTTATTTTGAGACCATGTCCCCTGGTCCTAGTTTCACCTGCTAGTGGAAACAACTTCCCTGTTTCTATCTTATCTATTCCCTTCATAATCTTATATGTTTCTATAAGATCTCTAAGAACAAAGGACAAAGAAAATTACAGCACAGGAACAGGCCCTTCAGCCCTCCAAGCCTGCACCGACCATGCTGCCCGACTTAACTAAAACCCCCTATCCTTCCGGGGACCATATCCCTCTATTCCCATCCTATTCATCGATTTGTCAAGATGCCCTTTAAAAGTCACTACCGTATCCGCTTCCACTACCTCCCCCGGCAACGAGTTCCAGGCACCCACTACTCTCTGTATAAAAAATCTGCCACGTACATCTCCTTTAAACCTTGCCCCTCACACCTCAAACCTGTGCCCCCTAGTAATTGACTCTTCCACCCTGGGAAAAAGCTTCTGACTATCCACTCTGTCCATGCCTCTCATAATCTGGTAGACCTCTATCAGGTCGCCCCTCAACCTCTGTCGTTCCAGTGAGAACAAACCAAGTTCCGCCAACCTCTCCTCATAGCTAATGCCCTCCATACCAGGCAACATCCTGGTACCCTTTTCTGTACCCTCTCCAAAGCCTCCACATCCTTCTGGTAGTGTGGCGACCAGAATTGAACACGATATTCCAAGTGCGGCCTAACTAAGGTTCTATAAAGCTGCAACATGCCTTGCCAATTTTTAAACTCAATGCCCCAGCCGATTAAGGCAAGCATGCCGTATGCCTTCTTGACTACCTTCTCCACCTGCATTGCCACTTTCAGTGACCTGTGTACCCGTACACCCAGATCCCTTTGTCTATCAATACTCTGAAGTGTTCTGCCATTTACTGTATATTTCCTATCTGTATTAGACCTTCTAAAATGTATTATCTCACATTCGTCCGGATTAAACTCCATCTGCCATCTCTCCGCCCAAGCCTCCAACCGACCTATATCCTGCTGTATCCTCTGATGGTCCTCATCGCTATCCGCAAATCCACCAACCTTTGTGTCGTCCGCAAACTTACTAATCAAACCGGTTACATTTTCCTCCAAATCATTTATATATATTACAAACAGCAAAGGTCCCAGTACTGATCCCTGAAGAATGCCACTTGTCACAGTCCTCCATTCAGAAACGTACCCTTCCACTGCTACCCTCTGTCTTTTTTGACCGAGCCAGTTTTGTATCCACCTTGCTAGCTCACCTCTGATCTCATGCGACTTCACCTTCTGCACCAGTCTGCCATGAGGGACCTTGTCAAATGCCTTACTGAAGTCCATGTAGACAACATCCACTGCCCTACCCTCATCAATCATCTTTGTCACTTCCTCGAAAAACTTGATCAAGTTCGTGAGACACGACATCCCCTTCACAAAACCATGTTGCCTCTCACTAATACGTCCACTTATTTCCAAGTGGAAATAAATCCTGTCTCGAAGAATCCTCTCCAATAATTTCCCTACCACTGACGTAAGGCTCACCGGCCTGTAATTACCTGCATTATTCTTGCTACACTTCTTAAACAAAGGAACAACATTGGCTATCTCCTCTCATTCTTCTGAATTCCAACGAGTATAGCCCCAGTCTACTCAGTCTCTCCTCATAAGCCAACCATCTCCGGAATCAACCTCGTGAATCTCCTCTGCACCCCCTCCAGTGCCAGTATATCCTTTCTCAAGTAAGGAGAACAAAACAGTACACAGTACTCCAGGTGTGGCCTCGTCAGCACCTTATACAGTTGCAACATAATCTCGCTGTTTTTAAACTCCATCTCTCCAGCAATGAAGGACAAAATTCCATTTGCCTTCTTAATTACCTGCTGCACCTGCAAACCAACTCCTTGTGATTCTTGCACAAGGACACCCAGGTCCCTCTGCACAGCAACATGCTGCAATTTTTTACCATTTAAATAATAGTCCATTTTGCTATTATTCCTACCAAAATGGATGACCAACATTGTACTCCATCTGCCAGATCCTCGCCCACTCACTTAAACTATCTATATCCCTTTGCAGACTTTCAGCATCCTCTGCACACTTTGCTCTGCCACTGATCTTAGTGTCATCTGCGAATTTTGACACACTAAACTTGGTCCCCAACTCCAAATCATCTTTGTAAATCGTAAACAATTGCGGTCCCAGTACTGATCCCTGAGGCACACCACTAGTCACTGATCACCAACCAGAAAAACACCCATTTACCCCCACTCTTTGCTTTCTGTTAGTTAACCAATCCTCTATCCATGCTAATACATTACCCATAATAGGTAATTAAGAAGGCAAATGGAATTTTATCCTTCATTGCTAGAGAGATGGAGTTTAAAAACAGCGAGGTTATGTTGCAGATGTATAAGATGCTGGTGAGGCAACACCTGGAGTACTGTGTACAGATTTTGTCTCCTTACTTGAGAAATGATATACTGGCACTGGAGGGGGTGCAGAGGAGATTCACCTTTATCTTATGGTGTGGCACCTTGTCAAATGCCTTCTGGAAATGCAGATACACCACATCCACAGGTCCCCCATTGTCCACTGCACATGTAATGTTCTCAAAGAATTAGTCAAACATGACCTTCCCTTCATGAACCCATGCTGCGTCTTACCAATGGGACAATTTATATCCAGATGTCTCGCTATTTCTTCCTTGATGATAGATTCAAGCATTTTCCCTACTACAAAAGTTAAGCAAACCGGCCTATAGTTACCTGCCTTTTGTCTTTTTTAAACAGTGGCATCACATTTGCTGTTCCAATCTGCAGGAACCACCCCAGAGTCCAGCGAATTTTGGTAAATTATCACGAGTGCATTTGCCAGACCTGCTAAGGATGGCAGACTTCCTTTCCTAAAAGGCACGAGTGAACCAGATGGTTTTTTATGACAATCAATAACAGTTTCATAGTCATCAGTAGATTCTTAATTCCAGATTTTTTTATTGAATTCAAATTCCACCATTTGCCGTGGCGGGATTCGAACCCTGGTCCCCAGAACATTAGCTGAGTTTCTGGACTAACAGTCTAGCGATAACACCACTAGGCCATCGCCTCTCCGTTTCATTCTGTCTTTTTATTTATTTCTGTCACAGCATTTTGTGGTTCTGGTTTGGGTTTCATGCAGTCATCATCAGATGATAGAAGGAAGAATTCTTGTTTTTGTTTAATATAAAGTAGGCATTCACTCTCTTGCACATATTATATAAAGTGTTGTTGTGAGGACCTGGGGGCTAACAGTGAAATTGAAATCGAAGCTATCCCTCTGCTCCACACCAGTGTCATTTGAACCTTTGCCAGCTTCTCCCTGGATCACCACTCGACATGATGGAGAGGCTTGTGGGTTTCGACGGTCCCTTATGTGATGCTATGGGGGTCTCCTTGCTCCTTGTAGCCCACCCAGATTTTTTTGTTTATTCATTCATGGAACATGCCGTCGCTGGCTGACCAGCATTTATTGCCCATCCCTAGTTGCCCTTGTTCAGAGGGCAGTTGAGAGTCAATCACGTTACTGTGGCTCTGGAGTCACATGTAGGCCAGACCAGGTAAGGATGACAGATTTCCTTCCCTAAGGGACATTAGTGAACCAGGTGGGTTTTTCTGACAATTGACAATGGTTTCATGGTCATCAGTAGATTCTTAATTCCAGATTTTTTTATGGTGGGGGGCAGGGAGGCAGACCAAGTGTTCTCAATGCTGGAACAGGCAAAGGAGGACTGCAGCTCACTGGCTGCAAAGGCAAAGAAAGCTGAAGCAACATGTTGGTTCTGGTCATCATAGTTTGACACTGCAATTTGGCCACCAACTTGTCTGTAGATCATGCAGACAATGAGAGCGCTTCAAGATTCCCATGTTAAAAAATGTCATGTGCAGGCTACTACCAGGGTCCATTTGCCAAGTCCTGTGACTTTGGTTTGATTTGATTTATTATTATCGCATGTATTAGTGTACAGTGAAAAGTATTGTTTCTTGCAAGCTGTACAGACAAAGCATACCGTTCATAGAGTAGGAAAGGAGAGGGTGCAGAATGTAGTGTTACAGTCATAGCTAGAGTGTGAAGAAAGATCAAATAATATGAGATAGGTCCATTCAAAAGTCTGATGGCAGCAGGAAAGAAGCTGTTCTTGAATTGATGGAGGATTGCTGATGGAGATGGGGCTTTGAACCTGTGAGTCCTGAGTCAAGAATCTGCGCGCAGGCGACAGGTACGTATACGCCATTGGATACCTGTGTTAGACACAGCATCCCTGACTGAGGAAATAATTGAGCAAATCCTTTTCAGGATACCCTCTGCTCACTCCAAATGGAAGGAGGAGGGGGAGAGATGCTAGAAAAGGTGCCCACAAAATAGACTCCCAATTTCTCTTGGCTGGGAAAACCACACCCAGCAGGATCTTTATCTTTTTTGAGACTGTGAGTAGATGCTACCTTAAATCGAGGGACAGCCAATTTGAATCTTGCACCCTGCTAGAGTTTAATTCCTTTTCTCAAATATGCACTGCTGACGTGTGAACAGGAGTAAGTCCTTCAACCCCTCAAGCCAATTCCATCATTCAAGTGGACCATGCTTTCTTTGTATCTCAATTCCATTTAGCAACCTTCAACCTTATTCTTTGATATCCTTAGCTAAATCTATTGACCTTAATCCTGAGAAATTCAATTGACTCAGCATCCACAGCCATTTGAGAAAGTGAGTTCCAGATTTCCATTACCCTTTGCGAAAAAAGTGTTTCCTGACCTCACACCGGCACAGCGAGCTCTTATGTTAAGATTATGGACTGGATTTTGTTTTCCTCATGGAAGATGTAATCAGCTCGCAAAGCACAGAACATAGTTTATTTTGCAGGAATCAATTTTCTCTGCCTTCCCAACCTCAAGCCACTTTTGTGTGGCCTTTTCACAGGCCAGAAATGCCTTAGGTGCAAAGCACACACGTACCGCTACTGATATCAGGGTACCCATTGTGAAGACCACAGGAAAGTGGTATTTCCACCCGCACACTGTTTCTGTGTGTTAGTGGGGGGTTTGAAAACCCAAATGAATGCAGCTCATTGAAGAGTTTTTGACCAATGGCGCAAGCCTGCTAAGGATTCGCAAACAATCTGACAGTAAAGTGCAAAATGTTTCGACATATTCAAATGTCACTAAGAGACGCTGCATTGTAATGTAGATATATTATCAAAACAGTGATTCATCATAGGGTTCTTACCTGCAATGCTAATTTGACCATTATATTGACTAGCATTCTGCAAGTGTTGACATGTATTGCAGTACTTTATCCATGGAGAAATTACCAGAATGCATTCAAAAATGAGAAACATGTGTTGTTAAATCCTCCTGTCATATTTGGAACTGTGTTTTAAATGCATAGACAGTTCTGACTCTGAAAAAGACTTCCCCTACTTTGAAAATGAAAAGCAAGTCTATGCACCCAGAAGCAAGTCTATGCACACAGGGCAGAAGCATGCCATTCAGCCCATTGAGTCTGCACTGACTCTCCAACAGAGCATCCCACCCAGATTGTAACCCCACATATTTACCCCACTAATCCCCCTAACATACAAATCTTGGGACACTAAGGGGCAACTTAGCATGGCCAATCCGTGGTTTCCTCCCACTGTCCATGTTTGGACAGGGGGAGGAAACCGGAGCACCTGGAGGAAACCCATGCAGACACAGGAAGAATGTGCAAACTCCACACAGATAGTTACCCAAGGCTGGAATCAAATCCAAACTGTGAGGCAGTGCCAGGGACCCAGGTTTGTTAACCACTGTGCCATTGTGCCACCTACTCCCCTCCATTGAGTGATATGTAATCTGGTTTGCAATGGAAATGCAAGACCATCAGTTCTTTCAATTTCAGGGTCTTGCTGATTTATGGGTAATGATTTATTTTGATAGCTGTAGCTATTATGAATGCTTGGCGGAGTTTCAAAATAAATGAATGGTCTAAGATCAGTAGTTATTCTGTTTACACAGCTGGTCACTGGAATGAATAGGAGTTTGTAATTACATAATCTGGCTTTGGTATGGTTTCTGAATACTTGGTTGTTAGTTCACATAACATAATGGCAGTTAAAGGGATTAAGATTCTGAATGATTTTGACAAGGTGGACATAGAATTATAGAATCCCTACAGTGCAGAAGGAGGCCATTTGGTCCATCGAGTCTGCACTGACCATTATTCCACCCAGGCCCTATCCTGTAACCCCACTTATTTACCCTGCTAGTTCCTCCAACACTAAGGGACAACTAAGCATGGCCAATCAACTTAACCCACGCATATTTGGGAGGAAACCAGAGCACCTGCACAATGTACGAACTCCACACAGATAGTCACACGAGGCCAGAATTGAACCCGGGTCCCTGGCGCTGTGAGGCAGCAGTGCTAACCACTGTGCCACCATGCTGCCCAATGGAAAGGATATTTCCTGAGTCCAGAATTTGGGGGTACTGTTTTAAAATTCGGGGATCACCCATTTACAACAGAGATGAGAATTGTTTCTCTCTGAGGGTTATATGACTTTAGAACTCTCTGCCTCAGAAGGAGGTGAAGGCAGGGCCACTGAACATTTTTACGGAGGAGATAGATTTTTGTTAGGGCAGGAAATCAAAGGTTATCTGGTGTAAATGGGAATGTGGAACTCAAAACACAAACAGCTCAGCCGTGATGTTATTGAACGGCGGAGAAGGCTCAAGGGGCTGAATGGCCTACATCTGCTTCTCTTTCCTGTTTTTGTATGTTCAGAAACCTTTTTACTGTAGGATTCTGTTGCAGTATCAATGACAGTTTTCGAATGAGAGCTTGATTACATTGTCACAGATTTTTTATGCTTGCATATGAAAGAATTCTCATTACTATTACATGGTTTCTGACAACTGTACATAGTGTATACTGGGTGAGTGGCTGTAGAGGATATATGGGGGGCATAGATGGGGCAAGGAGTGGTACTGGGGAATCTGAGGGGGCATGCAGGTGGCCTGGGAATCTGAAGAGGAGTGGAGCTGGCATCAGTTGGCATAAGGGGTGAGTGTGGGTAAGGTTTAGGGGTCTTTTTAATGATGTTTGGAGATGAGCTTCCAGTCAGCCCATCTCCACCCCCCGCACTCCTCCTGCATTCCATTGGGGCTCACAAACTGCACTGCAGAACCAAATCTGTGTGAATAAACATAAGTCCTCAGCAAAATCAATAATAAGTCAGTTTTGCATTCTGGAAGGTGGGAAAGGGCCTGACTTCTTATCCTGGATTCACCCACCACGAGGAAATAGTTTCCCTGTATTGAATCCTTCATAATATTTTGAAACATGATTGGATCACCATTCAGTCATCTGAACTCAAGAAACTACAAATCAACTTTAATCAACCTGTCCTCAGTTTAACCCTTTAAGTCCTGGTACCATTTTGATGCAACTGCTCTGTAATACTCCAAAGTCAATATAACATTCCGAAGGTTTAAGTGTCCAAATTTGAATGCAGTACTTCAATGGGGTCTGACCAAGGCTCTGTACAACTGAAATGTCACTTTCTACCCTTTATATGCAACTTCTTGAGATATAGGCCATTGCATTAGTTGTTCTGTCACCATTTTGTACTTGTTCACTAGGCATGTATGCTGATGATCAACAGAAAGGGCCCTTCTTCGCTGAAAATAGGGCAGGCTTGTGACTCAGTTACTTCATTCTGCTACTTCTGTTCCACTGGTGATTTGGGTTATTGTTAGCAGTAATTACTCATAGTATTTATTACTGTCAATTTTACTTGCCATTAACTGGCAGATTCAAACAATCTAAGTGTTCATGGGCAGTGCTGTGCTGCTTTTAAGTCTGTGGTAAATCTGGGTCAGGAATTTTATCTGAGCAAATACATTAAGCCCAAATTATGAGAAGGGCACTTGCTTGTCAGAGTTTCAAATTTAGCACAACTTCAATTCAGACTCTGTCTCAGGACAAAGCTGGACTCTGCCTTTGCTATATTAAACAAGTGTCAGAATGAAAACATAAAACAAATTAGAACCCTCATAGCACAGGAATTTAGTCAGCTTGACATGCACTCTCATTTAAACATCTGGAAATCAGAAAATAATCATTTTCTTAGAATTACATAGAATATACACTATGTCATAGACCCAACCAACCCATGACGACATGGTGGCGCAGAGGTTAGCACTGCTGCCTCACAGTGTCAGGAACCCGCGTTTGATTCCTGGCTTGGGTCACTGTCTGTGTGGAGTTTGCACATTCTCCCCATGTCACGTGGATTTCCTCCAGGTGCTCTGGTTTCCTATCACAGTCCAAAGATGTGCAGGTTAAGTTGATTGGTTATGATAAATTGCCCCTTACTGTCAGGGGAATTAGCAGGATAAATACGTGGGGTTATGGGGGGGGAGGTAGGACCTGGGTGGAATTGTTGTTGGTGCAGGTTCGAATGGCTGATTGGCCTCCTTCTGCACTGTAGGGATTCTATGATAATGTGTATGCTCAACTGGAGCCTCCTCCTATCCTTCATCATTTAACTCTATCAATGTAACTCTTTACCCTCATTTATTTATCTACCTTTCCTTAAATGCATCTAGTCTATGCATCTCAACTATTCCCTGTGGTAAGTTAAGTAGCTCTCGCCACCTATCCCTGAATGTCCTAATTAAGCCTTTGGTGACAGCCATATATGCCAAGAAATTGGCAGTGATTTTCCCATTTATTGCTGCACTGGCAGTACTTGGAAAAATTGTTCCTAATATCTATGCAAAGATTAAAAACAGATAATATATAGCAGGCCAACTGGGCAGTGCTGCCATGCCATCCTGTTGTGTGTGGATTGGTAGCATTTGAAGGACCAATACCTGTATCTGAAGTAAACCATAGAAACCCTACAGTGCAGAAAGAGGCCATCTGGCCCATCGAGTCTGCACCGACCACAATCCCATCCGGGCCCTACCCCCATATCCCTACATATTTACCCCCTAATCCCTCTAACCTACGCATCTCAGGACACTAAGGGACAATTTTAGCATGGCCAATCAACCTAACCCGCACATCTTTGGACTGTGGGAGGAAACCAGAGCACCTGGAGGAAACCCATGCAGACACTAGGAGAATGTGCAAACTCCACACAGACAGTGACCCAAGCCAGGAATTGAACCCAGGTCCCTGGAGCTGTGAAGCAGCAATGCTAACCACTGTGCTACCGTGCCTCCCTTCCTTTCTTGTTCCTTTCTTTCCTATCTTAATTATGAATAAAATGGAAATCGCTGCTCCTTTTTTTGTTTGAGTACACTAATGTAATAAAGCTGATATGAGTTGTGACTGTTTTGAAGCTGCTTCAATGGCTAGTTTAATTCATTCCATCACTGATTTCCCGGCAACCTGTGGGATCTGTGCATGGTGTCACAGTGACAACCAGCATTTCTTCCTTTATGAATTTATTTTTTAGTGTCACAGGTTGACACTGCAATGAAGTTACTGTGAAAATCCCTTAGTCGCCACACTGTTCAGGTACACTGAGGGAGAATTTAGCATGGCCAATGCACTTAATCAGCACATTTTAGGATTGTGGGAGGAAACCGGAGCACCTGGAAGAAACCCACATAGACACGGGGAGAACATGCAGACTCCGCACAGACAGTGACCCAAGCCAGGAATCGAACCTGGGTCCCTGGCCCTGTGAGGCAGCAGTGCTAATCATTGTGCCAGTGTTCCGCTCTGACAACACCCTGACGCCCATCCTCATGGGACATCTCCCACCAACACACAGGCCTGATTCTCATCCCCTTCCACCCCCAACCTGACCCTTCAGATCCCTGGACCCGAACCACGCCCCCCCTCCAACCTGACCGCCCAACTCGACATGACCTGACCCGCTCAACATATCTGGACCCCTATACACATGCCAAGCTGATCCCTGACCCCTCGGACCCCACCCCACCTGATGTTTGCACCCCCTACCCACCCACCCCGATATTTGAACCCCCACCACTTTGAGTCTGTCTGCTCTCGCCTCCACCGCCCCACCCTCTTCTCCAAGTTCAGTCTCACCTCTTCTCCACCTCCTCAGTAATCACTTTACCCTGTCCTCCACTTCTGCACTTTCCTTGGCACAGTGGCTAGCACAGTGGGAAGATTATTGGCAGCTCCAGGCTATCCAGAACAAATTTAACAATGGTCATGGGGGGTTTAAATCAGCCTTCTTTACATCTTTTGCAATCATTGGAATAAGAATATATATATATTTTAAAAAACTTATTTGGTGTTGATCTGAGTTGAAATAAAAATTCAGTTATGTAATGTATAAAATTTACTTGCTGTTCTTTTCTCTTTTGATGCCCACATTGAATGAATTCTCTTTATTGATCATGAGTCAGTGTATGACAAAGTTCTTGTTTTCAAAATATTTTTCATAGCTAACTGAAAATGAATGCTTTCATTTGACTGTGTTTTAGCCATGGTTTCATCCCAATGTGTGTGGAATTTACTGAGAAGTCAAATGTTTCTTTTCCGTTCCTCTCCTCCCTCAAGAGAAAAATGCAATTTACTGCTTCACCTGAGATTAGATCAAACTTAACTTGCCCATGACTGGTGGATTTGATCACTTGCGTCAAATTCTTCCATTGCTGGGTGGTTTTGGGGCTTAAACTCAGGATAACATTTGTAGCTATTGACATCTAACATCACAATGGTCCATAGGAACATTTTCTTCTCCCCCAGATTCATGTATCAATGGGTGCTCCTTATGGGGTTAATTTGACAAAGGCATTGGTCTTCAACAACATACGGGCCAGAATTCTCTGGTCTCGCACCCCCCACTACTGCTGCCGGTGAGAACGGAGAATTCAGCGCTCAGCCAAATCTCTGCTCACAGCAGCAGAACCGGAGAATCCCAGCCGCGAGCGAGGTCCGAGAATTCCGGCCATCCAATCTGAGAGTGGAGAAGAATGTGCTAATGAGCATCTCAGTTCATGGCATCTTGCCGGGCATGTTAGTGACTTTGTGCACTTCAAACATAATTGGCAATGTGGATCAGATGGTGATATGTGTCAGTGAGGAGGATCAGAGCTTGATGTGCTGGCTCGTGTATGGAGCTTATTGCAATGCTGCACAATCATCATTTGAGCAGTTATTCTGCTTACAGTACCTTTGATATCATCCAAACAGTTAACAAAATAGTCATTTCAGCTGCTTAATTTATTGTTTTAACTTTACTTTGTAGCTATTAAAAGAACATTAATAATCGAGATTTACAGTTTGGGTACTTGATCCGATAGCATTAAAGGCGACATTTACTGATGGAAACATATAGAATATCTTTCTAGTTTTAAGTAATTTGTTGTCTTATTTTTATAATCTTTAGTTGCTCCCATTTATAAGTCAGTATCCCTAGTTATTTGCAGAAGCATTATCCGGAACAGACACAAGGTGAGTGAAGAAGGAAAAAAGGTGCCTGTCTTACAGCACTATATATATATAATTGTGGTGAACCATCGTTGGTTCCCACTAGATAGTACTGAGCCAGGGTCTGGCCAGTACTACAAGTATGTATATATGTTGCTGTTGGGGTTAGGGATGGGTTGTTCTACTTGTTGCTGTTGGGGTTAGGGTTGGGCTGTTACACCTTGTATTATAGTTATTGTGGTACATCCCAGTCGGGCTCCGCCTCCTGGGAGAGGTATAAAGGTCTCTGCTCTGTCTGGGACCCCTCAGTCTGGGATCGTGTATATAATTAGTAGCTGCCTTGTTACAGCAAATAAAAGCCTTTATTTCCTGAGCATCAAGCCTCGTGTGTGATAACCCGCATCAATAATATATATGAAGCCAGAGTTTCGCTTCCCAGTTTTTGGCAGAGTTAGAGTCATAAAGTCATAGAGGTTTACAGCATGGAAGCAGGCCCTTCGGCCCAACTTGTCCATGCCGCCCTTTTTTTTAAACGCCGAAGCTAATCCCAATTGCCCGCATTTGGCCCATATCCCTCTATACCCATCTTATCCATGTAACTATTTAAATGCTTTTTAAAAGACAAAATTGTACCCGTCTCTACTACTACCTCTGGCAGCTTGTTCCAGACACTCACCACCCTCTGTGTGAACAAATTGCCCCTCTGGACACTTTTGTATCTCTTCCCTTTTACCTTAAACCTATGCCCTCTAGTTTTAGACTCCCCTACCTTTGGGAAAAGATATTGACTATCTACCTTGTCTATGCCCCTCATTATTTTATAGACTTCTATAAGATCACCCCTCAGCCTCTGACGCTCCAGAGAAAAAAGTCCCAGTCTATCCAGCCTCTCCTTATAACTCAAACCACCAAGTCCTGGTAGCATCCTAGTAAATCTTTTCTGCACTCTTTCTAGTTTAATAATATCCTTTCTATAATAGGGTGACCAGAACTGCACACAGTATTCCAAGTGTGGCCTTACCAGTGTCTTGTACAACTTCAACAAGACGTCCCAACTCCTGTATTCAACGTTCTGACCGATGAAACCAAGCATGCTGAATGCCTTCTTTGCCACTCTGTCCACCTGTGACTCCACTTTCAAGGAGCTATGAACATGTACCCCTAGATCTCTTTGTTCTGTAACTCTCCCAGCGCCCGACCATTAACTGAGTAAGTCCTGCCCTGGTTCAATCTACCAAAATGCATCACCTCGCATTTGTCTAAATTAAACTCCATCTGCCATTCGTCAGCCCACTGGCCCAATTGATCAAGATCCCGTTGCAATCGGAGATAACTTTCTTCACTGTCCACTATGCCACCAATCTTGGTGTCATCTGCAAACTTACTAACCATGTCCCCTATATTCTCATCCAAATCATTAATATAAATGACAAATAACAGTGGACTCAGCACTGATCCCTGAGGCACACCGCTGGTCACAGGCCTCCAGTTTGAAAAACAACCCTCTACAACCACCCTCTGACTTCTGTCAAGAAGCCAATTTTGTATCCATTTAGATACCTCACCCTGGATCCCGTGAGATTTAAGCTTATGCAACAACCTACCATGCGGTACCTTGTCAAAGGCCTTGCTAAAGTCCATGTAGACAACATCAGCTGCACTGCCCGCATCTACCTTCTTGGTTACCTCTTCAAAAAACTCAATCAAATTTGTGAGACATGATTTTCCACTCACAAAGCCATGCTGACTGTCCCTAATCAGTCCTTGCATCTTTAAATGCCTGTAGATCCTGTCTCTCAAAATACCTTCCAACAACTTATCCACCACAGATGTGAGGCTCACTGGCCTGTAGTTCCCAGGCTTTCCCCTGTAGCCCTTTTTAAACAAAGGCACAACTTTTGCCACTCTCCAATCTTCAGGCACCTCACCCGTGACTATCGATGATTCAAAAGTTGTAATATCTGATCCAATAATGGGAGATGGACGCGGTCTCTGCCAAGCCTCACTGTTTCAAGAAATAGTCTATCAGCAAACATTTACCAGAAATAAATAATTATAAAATATAGTACTTAGTTGTCAATTTTTTCATCTCAGTAACAACATTGTAAATGTGAGATTTCCGAGACACTGGTCTGGATTTTCATATTAAGCTGGCAAATTGTGAGCTGGATACTTATGCGGCATTGCAAGTAAATGCTTGACTCATGTCTGACTTTGCCCATGATTTTTAAGTTTACATGCAAGCGTATATGCAGTTTGTGAGCCACAATGCTACAAGGACAAAGGGTGGTTGTGGAGACCGGTGGTTAGAAGGCCGGCCTTGGTTTTCTGGGAGACTGCAGTCCAGCTCCCAACAGGTCCCCAGAACTTCACATTCATGCCCCTCAGATCTCCTTTACTCCCTTCAAGCCTCCCTTGAATTCCCCATAGCCACTCACCCAGTATCCACTATGTACAGTGCTCTGGAGCCATGCAATGGCAAATTAAATTGTTTTAAATTCAGGTGTAAAAACATAAACCTGTGAGAATCTATTAAAAATTGTAATTGATGCCACAAAGAATGTAGTTTCTCTAGAAACTGTAATGCTGCGCAAACAAATGACCATGCAGTCAGACACCACATCAAAGGCATATTTTGTTATTTCAATCTCTTAAAACCATCACTTATTCTCCTGAGCAGCTGTGTTAATAGAACAATTGCTAAGATCAGGCCATTTCAGACTTTGGAACTCAGGTGAGCATTGATAATAGCCACAATTGTCACAACATTAGCTTTCAGCTCCAAAGAACTTGAAATTGAAGAACTGATTGAGGTACAGAGGAGATGTCAGGGGTAAGTTTTTCACTCAGAGGGTGGTGGGTGAGTGGAATCGGCTGACGTCGGTGGTGGTGGAGGCAAACTCGTTGGGGTCTTTTAAGAGACTTCTGGATGAGTACATGGGATTTAATGGGATTGAGGGCTATAGATAGGCCTAGAGGTGGGGATGTGATCGGCGCAACCTGTGGGCCGAAGGGCCTGTTTGTGCTGTGGCTTTCTATGTTCTATGTTCTATGTTCTATGATGCTGTTGCATTTTCATTCCAAAGCAGATTACCTGTCAATCAATGGAGGAGAGCAGGTGAATAGATGTTTTACTCCTTTTCAAAGTAGAGGGAATTTTTTAAAGTCAAAGTTGATTGCACATTTAAGTCACAATACCAATATGACAGGAAGGTTTACCAACATATTTTTCAACAATTTTGAAATCACTTTCTCCAATGGAAGAAGTACTATAATATATGTCAGCAGTTACACAATGCTGGTCAATGTAATTGCACGACAGAACCCTATGGTGAATTGTGACATTAAAAACACATTTACATTACGATGCAGCATCTAATAGTGACATTTGAATGTGTCAAAACATTTACAGCTATCTGTGGAAATATTCCTGACTTCTCAGCAGGGTTTTCCCAGTGACCACAAACTCTCCAAGGAGGATTATTTCTGGGGTCAGGAGTACAATTGGTCCGGAATACAATTTCCAATATTTGGTCAGGAATACAATTTTCCTGTGGCCTTGACAATGGGAATCCCAACCTTGGAAGAGATGGATATGCATTTTGCATCCAGGGTCTTCCTAACCCATGTGTAGACCAAATGAAAATGGTGTGGGATTGACAAACTACAGGAAAATGATTTATCCTATTAAAAAAAACTGCATTGGTGAGCTGATTCCCACTTCTCACTAACCCGCCAGCTCTGGACCACCTTCCTCCCTATCTCCCGGCCTATTCTCTGAGTACCCAATCACCCCCAATCCCCCCCCCCCCACCTCCTAACGGTGAGCTGCCAGGGAATCCCATACCCTCCCCTGCCCGGTGCCCATGGTACTTACCTCACACTGGCTCCTTGCATTTAGTTCCAGGCATGTTGCTGCAGAGTCTCTTCCGACCACTGTAGCTCTGTGCCTGGGTGGGCTGGGGAGCTGCCAGCCAATCAGATTAGCCAACAAATGTCCAAGGTGAGGCTTCTTTCTAAGTGCAGATGGAAATCCCGCTGGCACCCGATCAATGTTTATTTGAATATGAAATGCCAGTGGGCCTGTTGGATTCCGCGGAGGAGGTGTGCGTTACTCACCGATTTTAAAACATTCAGGCCAGTGACCAAATTTTCAGGAATTCTGCTCTACCATTGCAAGGACAGAGTGGCCAGATTGAGATGGAGTTTTTTGTGAAGCTTTGATTATGTCATGTCTGGCATGGGGGAAGTACAGTGGCACAGTGGTTAGCACTGCTGCCTCACAGCACCAGTGACCAGGGTTCGATTTCCGGCTTGGGTTACTGGAGTTTGCACATTCTACCCGTATGTGTGTGTGTTTCCTCCAGCTATTCCAGTTTCCTCCCACAGTCTGAAACTTGTGCTGGTTAGGTGCATTGGCCTTGCTAAATTCTCCCTCAGTGAACAGGCGCCGGAGTGTGGTGACTGGGGGATTTTCATAGTAACTTCAGTGTAACGTAAGCCTACTTGTAACACTAATAAATAAACTTAAATTATTACACAGGACCCAGTTAGTGAAGATTTTAAAGTTTTCTCAAAGGAAGTAATGAAGTATACACCAAGGTTATGGATTTTATAGCTCTTGCCCCCTGGGATGACCCTCTCCAGCTCCACTAATCTCCTTCAGCATGAACACAACTCCCTCTTGTCTCAGGTAATTCCTAAAGAAAACAAACTGATGGTTTCTGCTGTAGAGTAACCATCTAGGATACATTGACTGAATGAGAATAATAAATGAGACTCATAGAAGGATAGGAACCCTACAGTGGGAGGCCATTCAGCCCATCAAGCCTCTACCGACAACAATCCCACCCATGCCCTATCCCTGCAACCCTACGTATTTACCCTGTTAATTCCCCTGACAATAAGGGGCAATTTATCATGGCCGATCCACCTAACCTGCACATCTTTAGACTGTGTGAGGAAACTGGAGCACCCGGTGGAAACCCACGCAGTCATGGGGAGAATGTGCAATCTCCACACAGACAGCGACCCAAGGCCAGAATTGAACCTGGGTCTCTGGCCCTGTGAGGCAGTAGTGCTAACCACTGTGCCACTTTGTTTCAGTTTGAAAAGTGAGTCTGATTTAAAAAGTACGATGGGAACTGATCGTGCCTGGCTTTCACAAACAAAAGAAAAAGTGGTTAGGTCCTCCTGGCGAAATGGGTCTTTGCAGTTACTTTGTACAGCCTTGGAATTTCCAGGGTTCACCCAGTTGTGAGCAGAGCTGGTTTGCACATGCAGTACGAGCTGACTCATTGCACCAAGCCGAGAGGGGTATTTCCTGAGAGAATGCTCACTGGACACTCCACTGCGGGGGACTGAGTGAAACAGAGCTATGATTTCCCCCTGCTGATCAGAGGATGAGCAGTGGTCTTAGGGACAGGTTGGGGTAAAACAACCGGTTGGTTTAAAGTTCATATTCTCTCGTGTCTCTTCCCCCACCTTCACAATGTTTACGAGTGGTTTCCATCAGTGGTCGGAAGGCCTACAATTGCATTCACATTTTCTTCCCCTCCTGCCAGTCCTAGGCCCATTGTAGAAATGCTGTTGTTTGAATAGGAACAGAGTGCTTTGAGTGTACTACCCCTGTCCGGAATGGGGACAGAAAAGCAGTCAACTAAATCTCTCCTTTTCTTTTTTCTGTTGGGTGGTGGCGGTTGTTTTGGCGGGGGGGGGGGGGGGGGGGGGGGGGTGGGGCGGTGGAAGCGCTATGACAAAGTCAGCAAGCATGTCACCCTCTACACCTGCAAGCCTCTGCATTCAGTGGGAATGACAAATGAGAACTTTGCATACAACAAATAATGGAACCAATCTTCTAAAGCCACATCAGAAGCATTTAAAAAAAAACTCTGATTGCTACGGATACAGAACAAAAAAAAAATCAGGAAATGTGAAGCCATTATCAAGTTATTTAAAGTGCTTGATCATTTCTAGTCAAGAGAAAAATCCTTTCAGGACTACATTACAACCATCATCCGCCTTTCAACAATGCATGTGGTGCTATTTATCCAATCATTTTCATTATTTAACAGGTGCCATAAATAGAGAGGAATTCCTGGTTCACAATAAAAATTGTTGGATAATTGAGAGTTCCTTATACTTACCCTGACACAGTAAGCATTTGGCTTCTGATTGGTCTAATTAGATCAACTGATTAAGTTCCCAGCATGTGCAAATAAGTCACACATTTTTTTTTCAATTTAAAATTGATTCCAGATACTAAGTCCTGATTCTTTGGTCTCCCAACTCAAAGCTAAATAGTAAATTCTGCAAGAATTGCACAGTCTGATAATAGCAACATTTGAGGGGGTATTTTTATGATGGCTCTTGTCTCCTATTGGTACTTTGCACATTGTCTCAAGATTTATCCCACTATTAACACAGGGTGATTGAGGAGAAGCTGTCCATAGCCCTGTAATGTTCTGCTTGTGGGTGAACCTGTACATCAGGGTATGGGCTTCATAAAATTACTTTGTGTTGTGTCATAGCAGAATCTGTGAAAAATTGAGGTAGAATGCTCATTGCAATTGAGCTGATTCAAGCAAACGGAGATGGAAGAAGGTTTAAAGTGGCCAAAGAGGCCCAAAGGAAGAATTCTGTTGAATTCTGGGTCTCAGTCAAGGTCGAGGCCTGCAGGGGTTTGTCTATGGAGCCAAATTGGAAGCCATTTCTACCAGCCTTCTCCATCCATGATTGTATTTCTGGGCCTTCCTGCCTTAGTTTCTCCTTGTAGCTAAATGGAATGGCCAGCACGAAGATCTCCTGGAGAGTGGCTTCTGCCTCCCAGCAGATGGGGCAGAGGCAATCCATGGCAGTCATAACGCTGCTGAAAAGGATGCAGGCAGAGAATCTGTTTTTCCCAGTCTTCTGCTACTATACCATCTGGTTTCCAGTGGCAATGCAGTGAAAAATCGTAGATTAGATCATAGATCCTAGATTCCCCACAGTGCAGAAGGAGGCCATTCAGCCCATCGAGTCTGCACCGACCACAATGCCACCCAGGTCCTATTCCCGTAACCCCACATATTTACCCTGCTAATCTGGCACAGGGCATTATTTCATTTGTTTTCCTATTTATTGTGGCGTGACATGGGGTTGCAATAATCTCTTGCAGTTCTGGAGATTTAGGAAATAAAATAGTTCTTGGGATATGAGTGCCTTGGTGAGGCCAGCAGTAATAGTTCATCCCTCTTTACTCCTGAGAAGGTGGCAGTGAGTCACTTTGCCAAGACAATATGATTTCTGTTACAAGGTATAGTGTGTGTGTGTATCCAGAGCACAATCCTTAGGGTGGCAGCTCTTCTTCTCCAGCAATATTCCAAGAGTAGAGGTCAACATTATTACTGAGAGAGAGAGACTGCCCAATACATGGTAGCACAATGGTTAGCACTGCTGCCTCACAGCGCCAGGGACCCGGGTTCCATTCCCGGTGTGGGCCACTGTCTGTGTGGAGTTTGCATGTTCTTCCCGAGTCTGCATGGGTTTCCTCCGGGTGCTCCGGTTTCCTCCCACAGTCCAAAGATGTGTGGGTTAGGTGCATTGGTCATGTTAAATTCTCCCTCAGTGTACCCGTTGGAGTGTGGTGACTCGGGGATTTTCACAGTAACTTCATTACAACGTGAATGTAAGCCTACTTGTGAGTAATAAATAAACTTTTTGGCTTTACTGGGAACTGAACCTTTTTGTCCAAACAATGTTACACAATTACTTGCTCATACAAAGTATTTTGTGCACAGACATTTGTCATTCGGCCTAACATTGCTGGTGTTTTTGCTCAACCGCTTCTCTGCTTTCACATCACAGCCCCCCTCCCATTTGCAGTGAGGTATGCTGTTTGTGTTACTTCATTAGGAAGAGGAGGGTGGAATGTGAAGCCATCATCAAAGCCACCAGCGCCATTATTTATTGCTGTTTTGGTGCCATTCTTTGTTATGTTCCCCTTTGCAATAGTGGAGAATGCTATCTGCGTGCTGCCTGTTCTTCAACAGTCATTCAATTTTAAAAGAAGGAACAAGCAAATATGGAACAAAGTCTCTGCTCGATAAGAATTTCAGGATATTAGAGGTGACCACTATACATTTTCTGTTCCTACATTGTTCCATTCTTTTCATAATCAGTGGCTGTTATTATCCCATATGATGGTGTTCTTTGCCCAGTATTACCTTGAGAAAAGCCAATGACAGATTTCCAACCAAATTGTATGGTCACAGCCATAAAAGTTCTTTGTGGTGCCCTGTCATTCTTAATCCATAATCTTTACCCGAATTGAAAAAAAATATGGATAATGTCCAAACTTCCTTCCTACATTTCTGCTTCTTCCTCCTCACCAGGGATATGTATCCAGACAAGGTTTCATTGAACTATTTTATTTCTGCAGCTTATGCCAATATTGCCTTCCTAAACTCAATTAGATGTGTTAAAAGCTGAGTCAGTATGATTTGTTTGGGGAAATAGCTGCAGAAATAAGAATCATAGTTCTGCTGGTATAGCATCTCAAGGTCAAGAGGAGTCGGAATCAATTTTCCGAGGCTGTGGAAAGTGCAAAGTAAACTGATTATTTTCCATTGAAAACATTGCAAATGTTCTAAACAGAAGTTGTCAGTCAGCCATGTGATACAATAACTGTTTCCAGTCACAAGGCTGAGTATAACTTAAGCATTATGGGGACCTTGATCATACCACAAGGCTAGTGATGTTGTAAGCTTTATTTGGGTGGGGAAGAACAGCTACACTGAATATTTTCCTTCCATTTTACTTCAGTTTGTCAGAATGTTTTCCCCAATGCACAAATGAAATGCAGATTTAAAATAAAACTGCAAAGAACTTATGCAGACTTTATGTAGCTATGTAGAATAAAAAGGGTGGAAAAAATGCTGAAAGTCTGAAATAAAAGTAAAACATGATGGAAAGCAGGCCAATCTATAGCCGTTAAGAAAAAATGTTATACCGCTCGAGGAATCTACCTTAAGGTTTAAAGTTTATTTATTAGCCTTTCTTTCTTCAGGTTTGTTATTCACATATGGTTCATTATGCTTTCAAAAGCAGCAATAAAGTTGACTTAAGAAGACTCTCTGTATGTGCCTGTAAAGAATCTGGGCTTAACTTGGTGGAAATTTGCTGCATCTCCGACAGTTTGATGCTCAAACATCTCAGCAACTAGGTGAGCTTAATGTGCTTTTCTTTATTCTTTCATGGGTGCAAGCATTGATGACAAGTCCAACATTTATTGCCCATCTCTAATTACCCTTGAGAAGATGGTGGTGAGCTGCCTTCTTGAACCACTGCAGCACATATGGTGTAGGTAAACCCACAGTGAAGTTAGGGAGGAAGTTCCAGGATTTTGACCCAGCAACAGTAAAGGAACAGCGATATATTTCCAAATCAGGATGGTTTGTGGTTTGGAAAAGAGTTTGCAGGTGGGGGTATTCCCATGCATCTGCTGCCCTTGTGATTCTTGGTGGTACAGGTTACGGATTTGGAAGGTGCTGTTGAAGGAGCTTTGGCGAGTAACCACAATGCATCTTGTAGATGCTACACACTGCTGCCACTGTGCATTGGTGCTGGAAGAGTGAATATTGAAGGTGGTGGATGGGGTGCCAATAAAGTGGACTGTTTTGTCAAGCTTCTTGAGCGCTGTTGGAGCTGCACTCATCCAAGCAAGTATTTCATCAAATTCCTGATTTATGCCTTATAGATAGTGGACAGGGTTTAGGGAGTCAGGAAATAAATTTCGCTGCAGTTTTTCCAGTCTCTGACCTGCTCTTGTGGCCACAGTATGTATGTAGCTCATTCAGTTCAGTTACTCTATTAATTCTATTAAGTTTGATTTAATTTTGAGGGGGATTCTGACTTGAGAAGTGTGAAACAGGTTTTGATAAAAACTGTTGATTAGATCCACTGAAAATTACAAGATTAAATGAGTAAGTAAGCGCTAGCCATAATCCACCATGGATAATAGACATCTCTTTCCATTAGAGAAAAACAATTGGTTATATATGCACATGTACAGATGCTGTAACAGATTCACTAATGCCTGTGTTAATGGAATTAAAGAATTGCTATTGTGTAATGTTATTAGTTGACTGACTGATGTTATAATGTTTGATTCATTTTGGGAGTTTTACTAATTAAAAGGGTTACTAGTTTAAAGGGTTAACAGATGGAAAATGCTAATGTATGATATGGATGATGGTGTACCACTGACACACATCAGACATGTGTTGACCTCTCAAAAGAGAGGTGGGAATCATGCCTCAGAGCCATGTGCCTATTCTGTAATCTGTTTCAAAGTAATGCTAATAAACAAGTATTAAGCAGATATCCGAATAGGCCTACAGTCTGTCTAAGAACCAAGTCCCATGTCCAGAGTCCAAAGCAGAGTGATCCAATCTTAGAACATGGTGACAGCCCAGAACACCTTCAAGGCACAGGATGACATTTAACCAAGTTTTATTGCCTTTGCTTATAGAACATAGAACATTACAGCGCAGTACAGGCCCTTCGGCCCTCGATGTTGCGCCGACCTATGAAACCAATCTAAAGCCCCTCTAATCTACACTATTCCAATATCACCCATATGTTTATCCAATAACCATTTGAATGCTCTTAATGTTGACGGGTCCACTACTGCTGCAGGCAGGGTATTCCACGCCCTTACTACTCTCTGAGTAAAGAACCTACCTCTAACATCTGTCCTATATCTCTCACCCCTCAATTTAAAGCTATGTCCCCTCGTGCTAGCCAACACCATCCGAGGAAAAAGGCTCTCACTATCCACCCTATCTAATCCTCTGATCATCTTGTACGCCTCTATTAAGTCACCTCTTAACCTTCTTCTCTCTAACGAAAACAACCTCAAGCCCCTCAGCCTTTCCTCATACGATTTTCCCACCATACCAGGCAACATCCTGGTAAATCTCCTCTGCACCCTTTCCAATACTTCCACATCTTTCCTATAATGCGGCGACCAGAACTGTACGCAATACTCCAAATGCGGCCGCACCAGAGTTTTATACAGTTGCAGCATGACCTCCTGGCTCCGAAACTCAATCCCTCTACCAATAAAGGCTAACACACCGTACGCCTTCTTAACAACCCTATCAACCTGGGTGCCAACTTTCAGGGATCTATGCACATGGACACCCAGATCCCTCTGTTCATCCACACTACCAAGTATCTTACCATTAGCCCAGTACTCTGTATTC
Source organism: Mustelus asterias (assembly GCF_964213995.1). Lineage (NCBI taxonomy): Eukaryota > Metazoa > Chordata > Chondrichthyes > Carcharhiniformes > Triakidae > Mustelus > Mustelus asterias. The sequence goes on from NC_135805.1 coordinate 52,802,832, forward strand.
CTGTTACTCCTTCCAAAGTGAATCACCTCACACTTTTCCGCATTAAACTCCATTTGCCACCTCTCAGCCCAACTCTGCAGCTTATCTATGGCTTTCTTTGGAGTAAGCCTGTTCACTAAAGTCCATGGTTGGGCAAGTTGTGAATGGTCTGTTAAGGGAATGGGTTTCCTGGTCCAGCTGTATTTTCTTACATGATAACAGATCGATTATGGTGTCAACAACAAATGAGCAGTAAATAAGGCTGAAAAGGAAAGCACTTTGATGTGCAGTGCCTCTGTAATGAAGACCCACATCTTTCAGTTTGTCGATTTAAAGACTTAAGACAACTCTAATATGCAATGCAAAGAAGGAAGAAAGAGAAAAGGAAACTCAGTCCATGTAGTTTGTCCTGCTCTCAGGACTATCTACAGGTTCCATATAGACATTTTTCGTTTTCCTCCAATGACAGTGACACAGTGGTTAGCACAGTGCCAGGGACCTGGGTTCCAGCCTTGGGTGACTGTCTGTCTGGAATTTTCATGTTCTCCCCATGTCTGCGTGGGTTTCCTCTGGGGGTTCTTGTTTCCTCTCACAGTTCAAAGATGTGCAGATTAGGTGGACTAGCCATGGCAAAGGTGTGGGGTTATGGGGATAAGGTAAGATGCTCTTCTGGAGATTTTGTGCAGACTCAATGGGCCGAATGGCCTCCTTCTGTACTGTGGGGATTCTATGGTTCTATGAACGCTAGATAATATGCAATTTTTTAGTTAAAATGGAGGAACTGTGTGTTAGACTTTGAATATATTATGTTGACATATTAAATAACAGTGGTAATGCAGATGATCTCAAATTATTATTTTTTCTTATTTTAACATTTTCTCCTCCTTGGTACTGGAAAGTCTTCTCTTGCAACACACTGGCTCATGTGAATAAGCAGTCTTCCTGCTCTTCGGGTATTCCAGGAAAGGCCAGATGAGGCCAGATGGTCCGGTTTGAATAGGCATCAACTGGAGATTTTGGCAAGTTCTACCAGCTATGCTCTGGCAGCACCTGTGCAAGAGTGGTCTGGTAGACATCCCTGCCTCTTTTTTCACTTACCTGCATGTGAGGAAAGCTTAGCGCTTTGTGTATTTCCTTCTGAGATCAGTTTAACTGAAGTCACAAACCTATCATATGCTCACAAACCCGCGTCCTAACTTTCCCCTCAAAGTATTCTCGAGTGCTGCACTATTTTGATACCTAATCAGATGTGAATTGCCAAATGAAAAGTTCCACTATAAAATACTTTAACCTTCTTCCGCCTACGATTTTTGCAACTTGGCACCTTTTGTTTTCTGGAACACTTTACTCTGCATCTGCACATTTCTTTAAAAAGTGTTTTTTTTTTCTGTGAATTTTCCCCCTATCCTTCAGATTTGATTTTTCTTCATGGTATTCTTTATGAATTCAAGGTGGGAGGTGTTATGGAATTTTTACAATGACTCAGAGGGAGGAGGGTGTGTGCAGTGTTAAATCCGCCAGAGAAATCTGGCAGGATTCAGCAGAATGGCCAGAGGGAGCTATGGTAAGTAAAGTTTTCCCTTCCTAATGACATTTACACTAAATGGACTGCAGCAGTTCAAGTAAGTCGCTCATCAGCACCTTCTCGAGGGCAGTTGGGGATGGGTAATAAATGCTGGCCTTGCCAGAGACACTCACATCCCATGAAATAATTGAAATAAAATCTTCTTTGAGACCAGGAGGAGCAGGAATGTTGTTTGAATAAGAGACACAATATTGAATATTACAATAAGGCCAAATAGTTAAGATTCAACTGACCTCACTTCATTCAGAAATCTTAGCTGTGCCAACAACCACTTTGGCTCTCCCATGCACACTCCTGATAAACATCCCCCATCAAGTCCAAACTCTTTAGCCTTATCTCCAAAACTACCTATGGCCTGATTCTCTCTCTGGCAGTGCTGGGGTAAACACAGTAAGAAGTTTAACAACACCAGGTTAAAGTCCAACAGGTTTATTTGGTAGCAAAAGCCACACAAGCTTTCGGAGCTCCAAGCCCCTTCTTCAGGTGAGTGGGAATTCTGTTCACAAACAGGGCATATAAAGACACAAACTCAATTTACATGAATAATGGTTGGAATGCAAATACTTACAACTAATCAAGTCTTTAAGAAACAAAACAACGTGAGTGGAGAGAGCATCAAGACAGGCTAAAAAGATATGTATTGTCTCCAGACAAGACAGCCAGTGAAACTCTGCAGGTCCAGGCAACTGTGGGAGTTACAAATAGTGTGAAATGAACCCAATATCCCGGTTGAGGCCGTCCTCGTGTGTGCGGAACTTGGCTATCAGTTTCTGCTCAGCGACTCTGCGCCGTCGTGTGTCGCGAAGGCCGCCTTGGAGAATGCTTACCCGAATATCAGAGGCCTATCTGATATTCGGGTATCTGATATTGTCTGGAGACAATACACATCTTTTTAGCCTGTCTTGATGCTCTCTCCACTCACGTTGTTTTGTTTCTTAAAGACTTGATTAGTTGTAAGTATTTGCATTCCAACCATTATTCATGTAAATTGAGTTTGTGTTTTTATATGCCCTGTTTGTGAACAGAATTCCCACTCACCTGAAGAAGGGGCTTGGAGCTCCGAAAGCTTGTGTGGCTTTTGCTACCAAATAAACCTGTTGGACTTTAACCTGGTGTTGTTAAACTTCTTACTGTGTTTACCCCAGTCCAACGCCGGCATCTCCACATCAGTGCTGGGGTGCCAGTGTACTACCCTCGCCCTCTGAGTGCAGCACCCATCTGAGCTCCTCTGGAAGGTCAGCTCGCCAAGTGTACACCTTCGGAGACCAGTCATGAATCACGCCATTCTGCCGTTGTGAATGGATTTTTTGATGGGGGTGGGTGGGGGGTGGGTGGGGAGGGGAACGATTCTGGTATAGGGGCCTGATAATAATATGGTGATCTTTTCTGATGATGTTCCCGATGTTCAATGTCGGGCTGACAAGGGGAGGGGACAATTGTGTCACGCGTTTATCCTGATGTAAAACACAACTTTGCAGTTTCCATGATATCTTCTGCTCCCGTTCGCATCGGGTGAATAAAAAATGACTTTGCTGTAAGTTGTTGTTGCAGATGGCTACCTTTTATGTCTAAGCTTTTTTCTAAGTCAGGTAGTCAAGAAGGCATACGGCATGCTTGCCTTCATCGGCCGGGGCATTGAGTTTAAAAATTGTCAAGTCATGTTGCAGCTTTATAGAACCTTAGTTAGGCCGCACTTGGAATATAGTGTTCAATTCTGGTCGCCACGCTACCAGAAGGATGTGGAGGTTTTGGAGAGGGTACAGAAAAGATTTACCAGGATGTTGCCTGGTATGGAGGGCATTAGCTATGAGGAGAGGTTGGAGAAACTTGGTTTGTTCTCACTGGAACGACGGAGGTTGAGGGGTGACCTGATAGAAGTCTACAAGATTATGAGCGGCAGGGACAGAGTGGATAGTCAGAAGCTTTTTCCCAGGGTGGAAGAGTTAATTACTAGGAGGCACAGGTTTAAGGTGTGAGGGGCAAGGTTTAAAGCAGATGTATGAGGCAGATTTTTTACACAGAGGGTGGTGGGTGTCTGGAACTCGCTGCCGGGGGAGGTAGTGGAAGCGGATACGGTAGTGGCTTTTTAGGGGCGTCTTGACAAATAGATGAATAGGATGGGAATAGAGGGATATGGTCCTTGGAAGAGTAGGGGGTTTTAGTTAAGTCGGGCAGCATGGTCGGTGCAGGCTTGGAGGGCCGAAGGGCCTGTTCCTGTGCTGTAATTTTCTTTGTTCTTTGTTCTAAGGGCTTCATAAAAACTATTATAAAATGAAATGAATAAGATTACCAGTGCTGCTAAACCCGTTCAACTATTCCAATAATTCTACATTTACTTCACTAGTTCTAATAATTTGTGACAACTTGGCTTAAATCATTTAGAAATAAACGTCAGAGTAATTTGATATGGTCCTTATTAATAGTGTGGCCAACTTCAAAAGTGATAAATCCACGAATTAAGCACTTCAGTCTCATTTATGGAGTAATTACTCAGACGTGTTGTATATAAAAAAAATTAAAAAGCATAATGTTGAGAGCTTATAATTAATGTCTGAAATGCTGGCTGCTGGAGGACTTACGTAAGTTGAGGTTGGAGCTGGTTGTATTGCGACATGCTGCTGACAATCCACAACCATTCTTTAAGGTGACTGGAGTTAGATTGAGGTGGAAGTCAGCTTTCATTACCTCCAACTCTATCGGGTTCGATCCACATCAAACACCAAACTTTGCCCATTTCTTGTCCCATCCTCAGCCACACTCACTCAGCCACACTTGGAAGCAAGCCATTGCGAAGCAGATGTACAGAAAAGAGGAATAACCCAATCACAGAATCCCTCCAGTGCAGAAGGAGGCCATTCAGCCCATCGAATCTACAACAACCACAATCCCACCCAGGCCCTATTCCCGTAACCCCACATATTTACCCTGCTAAACCCCTGACACTAAGGCCAATCAACTTAACCCGCACATCTTTGGAATGTGGGAGGAAACCAGAGCACCGGGAGGAAACCCACGCAGACACGGGGAGAACATGCAATCTCCACACAGACAGTGACCGAGGCTGGAATTGAACCCCGGTTCCTGGCTCTGTGAGGCAGCAGTGCTAACCACTGTGCCACCGTGCCACTATCTGCTTTATCAACGACACATTTAAACAGAAACCCAACAGCTATAGCTGGGCAATTTTAAACTGTGAATTCTCATTTACAAGGCCCTTGGAACAAAATAAAAGCAAAATACTGCAGATGCTGGAATATGAAACAAAAACAGAGAATGCTGGAAAACCGCAGCAAGTCTGACAGCATCTGTGGAGAGAGAATAGATGTGGAGATGCCGGCGTTGGACTGGGGTAAACACAGTAAGAGTTTTAACAACACCAGGTTAAAGTCCAACAGGTTTATTTGGTAGCAAATGCCATTAGCTTTCGGAGCACTGCTCCTTCGTCAGATGGAGTGGATGTAAACCACTCCATCTGACGAAGGAGCAGCGCTCCAAAAGCTAATGGCATTTGCTACCAAATAAATCTGTTGGACTTTAACCTGGTGTTGTTAAAACTATTACTGAGAGAGAATAGAGCCAGGATGAGTCAGGATGACCCTTTGTCAGAACCCCAATGATGGGACATCCTGGAAGGCTCTGACTTTTAATCTGGTGGGATTTTCCATTCCCGTAAAAGTCAATGGACTTTTGAATGGCGGCCACATTTTCCAGACCATGCCCCTGTATGACGGGACCACAAAACTCTGCCCAATATCTCCTGGTTTCACTTCATCCACTCAATTTATCATGTCCTCAAAGAACTCGAATAAATTTGTCAAACATAATTTCCCTTATATAAAATCATTTGGACTCTGGTTAGTTGTAAAATGATTTTCTAAATGTCCTGCTACTACTTCCTAAATAATAGACTCCAGTATTTTCCCAGTGATGGATGTTAGGCACCTTTAGGCCTATCGTTTTCTGATTTCTGTCTTCCTCCTTTCTTGAATAGATGTGTTCACCGGAATTCGACCGCCCCGCCCACTATGGAATCGGAGCGGGCAAGGGGCGGAAAATGAAAATGTCTGTTGACCTCTGGTGGGATTTTCCGGACTCGGATTGAACAAGCCGATAAAATCCCGCCTAATATATTTGCAGTTTTCCATTCACTGGGACCATTTTTGAATCTAGGGAGTTTTGGAAAATTGCAACCAATGCATCCAATATCTCTGCAGTATGTCTTTAAATATCTCTAATACAGACCAGGAGTGCTTGCCAGCTCTTAGTCTCATATTTTTACTTGCAACTTTTTCCATAGAAACAGGAATCATGATTCACGGCACACAAATGCCAGGCAATGACCATCTCCAACGAGAAAATTCTTAGCCATCTCCCCTTGATGTTCAATAGTGATACTATCACCAAATCCCCATTGATCACCATTGACCGGAAATGTAACTGGACAAGCCACCGTGGCTACAAATGCAGGTCAGAGGCTGGGAATTTTGCAGTGAGTAATTCACCTCCTGATGCCCCAAATGGTGGAGCAGGCTCAATGGGCTGAAAGACTTACTCCTATGTTCCTTTCCTCACCATCTACATGGTACAAGTCAGGAGAGTGTTAGAATACTCTCCACTTGCCTGGATCCAGCTCCAATAATATTCAAGAAGCTTGACATCATTCGGGCCAAAGCAGTCCATTTGATTGGCAACCCATCCACCACCTGCGACTTCTATCACTTCGAAGGACAAGGGCAGCAGACACATGGGAAGACCACCACCTGCAAGTTCTCCTCAATGCCATTTGCCATCCTGATTTCCAATTAATTTTCACTGTCACAGGGTCAGAATACTGTACTCCATTCTTAGCAGCACTGAAGATGAAGCTATACCTCATGGACAGTTCAAGAGAAGGGCTCATCACTATCTTCTCAAGAGCAGTTAGGGATAGGCAGTAAATGCCAGTTTTTCCAGTGATGTTCATTCTCATGAAACAGTAATCAAAAAAATGCAGGCTGTGATGTTGTAGCTCTCTCTGTGACCTGTGTTCCATTCTAATATGGCTTCTTTGGTTAATAGTGAAGCATATTGAAATAACTTTAATATTTATGAGTTTATATCATAATGGTGATGCAATTTTGGTCACATTTGAACAGTGACCTTTTTTTTAGGTGGATTCACTGTCAATGTTCAACGACTCTTTTCAATGAATTCACCCAATCGAGTTGCTTTTCCATTCCCAGACCCTACTGTTATTCATGGATTTGGATGGGTTTCTGTCTGGATCTTCCTACCATCGGCATGCTCCTCCCAGGAGCATCCTAACTTCAGTGTCTGTAAAAGGAACTTCTCTGTTAATCACAGGCCAGTTGGTCTATAAATATCAGCAATGCAGCAAAGAGCAGCAAAGCTGCATCAATGTGATATTGGGTTAAGAATATTGTAACTTTGTACTAGCAAAACCAGGTAGCACAGCTGACATTCATTTTAGTGCCTTAAGAAACTGACAATTGTTCGCTAGTTTATGAAATCCACTCGGTGCATTTGCAGATCATTCACAATATAAGGACCAGAAGGGCATGTCTACAACAATTGGAACATATTTTTGGATTATTGGATGCTAAAACACTTTCGACAGTTATGCAAGGGTGACTGCAACCATTTTGGAAGACATCTCCCATTTAGAGCACTATATTAAGCAGGGTTTGGTGCCAAAACTTTTTTCAAATGGTGCTTTTAGTCCACAGGCATGAATCATTTACTGCCATATCCAACCCATATTAGATTTTGGTAACTGACACTTATGCCTCTCAAAGCAACATAAACTGCTGCTTATTGTGTGGAGAAAAGTGATGGAAAAATACTGGGGAGTTGGGTGGGGGAAATAAGTGTGTTACAATGCACCACTTCCAGAGGCACTACGATGACTTACGTCAATTATATGATTGTAACATCAGGTACAAATGAAACTGCTGTTACATTACTTATTTCAATCTTAACTTGAATGAATGGTGGACAAAGTACAGAGGACATGAGGGTTGGTTTTTCCAATGCTGAGCCTCATTTGCCAGAAGCACATATTAGAACGTCATGGCTATGTTGCCAGGAGTTTCTGCCCATTCTTTCTAACATGTGGAAAATCGTAGAAACATGCCTGTGATTTTATGCCATGCGTTCCTGGTCAGAGAGGTTAGGAGAACACATCTGGAAGTATGTCATTAAAAAAATACCTCCGAGCCATTTAAAATGATTAAAACAAAGACAGTTTGTTATTTATTAAGAGACTGCGGGAAAAATCTTTGATGTCTCCTCTTAATCTGGTTGCTGTTAAGTTTTTGGTTCAGGTCTTCAGGTTTGTTATAGATTACATCATGACACCCAATGGATACCTGAGGATCTAAGATTTCATTCATGCCACTCCTATCCAAGTCTGTAAGGCCATTCACAAGTCAGCGGTGTACGGTGTCAAAGGAATGAACGTTCGAAATTAATCAAAATTTTCATCCTCTTGGCCAACCATAGAATAGATACGCAATTAAATATACTTTTGATTATTCAAATACACCAATTAACTATGCAACAAATGCACATTTTCTTGCATAACATCACAATGTCAAAATAGTCATGCAAAGTTCATTGTAAAATGAGGCATGAATTTAAAAAAAATGTTGATGGGAAGTGGGTGTCACTGGCTGGGTCAGAATTTATTGCCCATCCCTAAGGGCAGTTGAGCGTCAACCACATTGCTGTGGATCTGGAATCACATGTAGACCAGGTAAGGACGGCAGATTTCCTTCCCTAAAGGAAATTAGTGAGCCAGATGGATTTTTATGACAATTGACAATAGTTTCATGGTCATCAGTAGATATTTAATTCCAGATTTGTATTGAATTCAAATTTCATCATCTGCCATGGTGGGATTTGAACTCGGATCCCCAGACCATTACCCTGGGTATTTGGATTACTAGTCCAGCAACAATACCACCATGCCACCGCCTCCCCTAATCGGCAGCATTAATTGATTTGGGTGCTTTTGTAGAGAAAGCCAATAGCCAAGTTACCTGAACCAACATGGTGATTGTGTCTGGATCTGGCCACTTATTGGGATTGTATTGTTATATAGTACGCTCCATTCTTGTTACTAATAAAAGCCTTTATTTCCCGGGTACGATCTAGCCTCCTGAGTGATTTAATCGCGCATCAATTTTATTAGTAACAAATTTGGTTAAAAAAAAAACCATGGAGCAAATGTTAAAACCCGATCGGCTTACCTTAGATCCACGTGCAGCTGGAGCGTCGAACACTTTCGACCATTGGTTGAAGTGTTTTCAAGACTATATCGATGCCTCAACAGCCATTCAAAACGACACCGATAGACTGCGGGTCCTCCACGCAAGGGTAAGCGACACTGTATATTCATCAATCCGCGATGCTCAAGACTACAAAGGGGCCATCGAACTACTTAAGAAACTGTACAACAAACCGCCAAACGAGATCCATGCTCGACACCTCATTAAGGCCACTCGCCCTTTTGAAAGACTGAGTGTGGATTTCAAGGGCCCCCTTCCTTCGACAGATCGGAATGTGTACTTCCTCAACGTGATTGACGAGTACTCCTGATTCCCTTTTGCCATTCCCTGTTCAGACATGACTGCTGCCACGGTTATCAAAGCATTGCGGGATCTTTTCACCCTGTTTGGTTACCCCAACTATATCCACAGTGATAGGGGCTCGTCGTTTATGAGTGACGACTTGAGGCAATACCTGCTCTCAAAAGGGATTGCCTCAAGTAGAACTACGAGTTACAACCCCAGGGGTAACGGGCAGGTTGAAAGAGAAAATGCTACAGTCTGGAAGGCTGTCTTACTGGCGTTGAGGTCTAAGGGTCTTCCAGTCTCCCGTTGGCTAGAGGTACTTTCTGATGCGCTCCATTCAATCCAGTCCCTCCTGTGTACGGCAACCAACGCTACCCCATATGAGCGGATGTTTACCTTCCCTAGGAAGTCTTCCTCTGGGACCTCACTGCCGTCTTGGTTGATGTACTCAGGACCTGTCCTCCTGCGGCGGCATGTTAGGACCCGCAAGTCCGACCCTTTGGTTGAACAGGTCCATCTCCTCCACGCCAACCCTCAATATGCCTATGTGGCATATCCTGACGGGCGAGAGGACACGGTCTCTATTCGGGATCTGGCGCCTGCAGGGGACTTGGAAACCCCTGTCGCTCCCGCACCCCTGGTTAGGGACCCCTTGACCTTTATCTCCCCTCCTGACACGGCGCGGGCAGTATCGGGCCCACCACTTAATCCTCTTACTCCCGTGTACAGCTTGCCTGAGTCCAGGAGATTGTCACCATCTCGGGGTGTGCTCGAGTCCAGGAGATTGTCGCCACCTCGTGGTCCACCTGTCCGTGAGGAACTGGAGGAGTCACTGGACACCGCCTTGGAGAGAGGGTCATCACGGTCACCAGAACCGGCGCTACCGCCAGTGTTGAGGAGGTCGCAGAGAAGGTGCGGCCCTCCGATACGACTGAACTTGTGAATATATGGACAGTTCATACTTTTTTTTTGCCCCACTGGCCTTTGTTTTAAAGGAGGGGTGAATGTGGTGAACCATAGATGGTTACCACTATGGGTACTGAACCATAGATGGTTATCACTATGGGTACTTGTACATATGTTACTGTTGTCACTGTTGGGGTTAGGGTTGGGGTGTTCTACCTGTTGGTATTGTTCTGTGGTACACTCCGGTTGGCTCCGCCTACCTGTAAGAGTATAAAGGTCACTGCACTGCCTGGTGACCCTTTAGTCTGGGATTGTATTGTTATATAGTATGCTCCATTCTTGTTACTAATAAAAGCCTTTATTTCCCGGGTACGATCCAGCCCCCCGAGTGATTTAATCACGCATCACCTCCCCCCCTCTCCTCCCCACCTTCTCCCCCTCCCGCTCCCCTCCCCCCCCCCCCCCCCCCCCCCCCCCCTCCCTCTCCAGCCGGAATCCTGACCTGCTATAAACCCACTGAAAAAATGGTGAGGGGAAATTCTGAAGTGAATTCTTGCCGGTTGGATTCTGAATTTCGGCTTCTTTGGGAATTTTCCACTCCTGACCATCACGAAGCCCGCCGCTGACAGAAATGGAAAATTTCATCCCATCATTCTTTACCCAGAAAAATTATCTTGGCTGTGTTTCCCCAGTGTTGCTTTAGTCAAAAAAACTTTCATACTTATTAATCTAATGATTATTCTGTAAATAATGTGACAATACTTTTTAGGGTTTGAATAAGCATCCTACTATATGCATGCTTTTTGTTACATGTATTCTATATTTTACTAAATGCCTTTCACTATATGGATTTATTTTCAGTTCTGGAAACTATCTCCTTCTACAACAGCAAAATCTTCCTCTTTCTCTCAGTGTGACAGTGAGTTGTGGAAACATTAGAGTACAATCACTTCAGTCTTTTCCTTTTCTAGACAACGATGGTGCTTGTGATTGGTTCTTCAGCAGCAGGAGAAGGGCAATCACATAAAGTGATTGTCTGGGTAAGTGAAGTATGAATGCCGTATTTGAAGGATTGTGAGTTCTTACTCTTCATTGTGTGGGAAATATAATGATATCAAAAATAATGGATGTCCTGACTGGTACTTTACTGGCTAAAAGTCATAAACTGTGGGTGATTTATAGTTTCAGCAGTGGAACATTAAATAACCGTCCTTTTCCTGTCTGAGCATGTTTTGGAAAGGAACCATATAAAAATTCACTTCCTATTAATATTGACTTCAGCTGAAGCATTAGATCCATTGAATCCCTGCAGTGCAGAAGGAGACCTTTCGTCCCATCGAGTTTGCAATGACTCTCCAAAAGTGCATCTTATCCAGGACCACCCCATCCTCATAATCACCATGGTTAATCCCCCTAACCTACAATCTTTAGACACTCAGGGGCAATTTGGCCTGGCCAATCCCTCTAACCTGCACGTTTTTGGGTTGCGGGAGGAAACCAGAGCACCCAGAACGGAGAGAACATACAAACTCCACCCAGATAGTCACCCAAGGCCGGAATTGAACCTGGGTCCCTGGCACTGTGAGGCAGCAGTGCTAACCACTGTGCCACCGTGCTGCCCATTCTGTGGGCTCAAACTGTCCCATGATTATTCTAAGATGTGACTCGTGTCAATTGAAGTTAAATATCTAATCCTTTATTCTTAATTTTTTAATTAAAAATACATTTTTTTTGTACATTATTTTCCTTTTCTAGGTGCCTCTGTCCGGCCAAATCATATCATGTCAGAGGACAGACAGCCAGAGGAGCTGCCATTAGACAATTGCCAATTCTGATCTTGAAAAGGCCTGCCGGAAGTATCTTTCCCCCTTAAAATTCTCCCACACTGTTCGGAGGAATCCAGCTTTTGCTCATTCCTCCTTCTGACAGGAAATTCAGATTAGTAACTCAGTATGTGGGGAATGAATCTGATTTTCTCCAGTCCCTGTTTCATTGCTTGGGAGATCCAATGCAGTGTAACACCATCCCACAGAATTCTGTAAGCAATGTTCTTATATTTTCTCAGGGTTACGTATTGACTGCTCCAATAGATGTCACTCTTGCAAAAATAGAAACAAAGGGAGAGTTTACATGACGGATCTCAACGGTCTATACTGATTGTGTTTTGACTGCGCATCAGGTCAACAATTCTGGAGCAAGAAGAATAAAAATGTATCATAAAAATGTATCAACGCAAACTTTTATTTTCATAGATAAATTAAATTTGATTTTCCACCCACTTTGCATCTAATTGTGTTATCTTTGGATGGTATTCTGCAAGTGCTAATTGTAATTATATGGATAACCTCAAATTTGCACAGACCATCAATGCTCCAATTAAAGCATACTTTTCCTGTTACGCAAGTTGCAGTTAAAGAGATGATGGGATGAATGTTCTGAACTAGGGTTCTGTAGATGCAAAAGGATGTGTAATCCTGAAATTCCCAATGTGTCATGATGTGGAGATGCCGGCGTTGGACTGGGGTAAACACAGTAAGGAGTCTAACAACACCAGGTTAAAGTCCAACAGGTTTATAGCAAAACCCACTAGCTTTCAGAGTGCTGCTCCTTCGTCAGGTGAGTGGGAGGTCAAGGAGCAGCGCTCCGAAAACTAGTGGCGTTTGCTACCAATTAAACCTGTTGGACTTTAACCTGGTGTTGCTAGACTCCTTACTGTGATTCCCAATATGTTGCAGGAACGGTGGCACAGTGGTTAGCAGTGCTGCTTCATAGTGCCAGGGCCCTAGGTTTGATTCCCAGCTTGGGTCACTGTCCGTGTGTAGTCTGCATGTTCTCCCCGTGTCTGCATGGGTTTCCTCTGGGTATTCTGGTTTCCTCCAACAGTCTGAAAGACGTGCTGATTAGGTGCATTGGCCAGGCTAAATTCTCCCTCAGTGTCCCCGAAAAGGTGCAGGAGTGTGGCGACTAGGGGATTTTCACAGTAACTTCATGTAAGCCTACTTGTGATGCTAATACTTAAACTTAAAAAGAAACTCCTGGAATTCCACATGATAAATTCTACTCCATAAGCAAGAGTTAGAATCATTGCATTCCTTTGCTAGTTTTAGTTTTTTTTCCCATTGTAAATGTCACTGTGTAGCAGTAGATCTTGCACTATTAGCTAATCTTAGCCCTAGGTCACTAACAGTTATTCATAGATAGGATGCAGATTTATGTGTCTGCCGGTAAATATTGAAATGGGTATTTAAAAATATTTCTGGTGTGCTTTTATACCTGAAGGATATGGCTCTGGCACATCAGGAAAAATAGCTAAAAGGAAGAGGAACTTAAAGGAAACATGTTATTTCCTCCTCTTGAGGCCTCCTGCTTCAGGTTTATGAAATTCAGAACCCTCATTTTTGCTAGCCAGGGTTATGTTCTTTTTACATGCAAGCTGCAGTATAGCAGCTGCACATTGTCCAAGTGGTATTTTAATTCAACAACAGTAGGGATTATGCAGCTTGACAAACAATGCACACTGGTCATTGAATGGTGCTTGATGCACAAGGATAAACATGTTTTCTGATTTTGGGCGTTGCAGGGCTCTGTGGCACTATGGTCCTGCCACCTTGCTGGAGATACAGATTGCAGATTATTTTGACAGCATTGCTAAACAGCTGTAGCATTGCACAGCATGTCATAAGATTTAAGACATTTTAACTATGGTTAGTTTGAAGCTGCAAGCAACTTGGACATGGGGACGGTTTTAAATCCTACTATAGAAAGCCTCTCCACAGAGAGGATGACAATAGCACTTGTTAGGGCCACATGAAGAGGGGGGTCAGATATGACTCCCCTGGTTTGCCCACTCTAAGTATGACTTGGGGTTTATTGTGAATTTAGATGGATGAAGGTATTTATTCAATTGGCAGGATTTTCTGGCCCTTCTGCTGCAGGATCTTCCAGTCCTGCTGAGGTTAATGCCCTGTGGTGGGTTCCCTGGCAGCTGGGGAAGGTAAGCCATACAAAAACTCATAGAATTTGGCGGAACCGAAAGATTCCACCATACCTGCCGACAGTCCCGGCTAATGTCTGCGTTTAACCATTTATGTGCTAATGGCAAAACAAAAATCTGATAGGCTTTCTTGAGGTTTAAAACAAAAACAGTAAGTTTTTATTGAATTAAAAATCCATCCAGAAGAAGATAGAAAAATATTTTTATTTATCAATATATTGATAAATATACTTCTCGAACCTGTGCAACCCACATTCACAAACAAAATTTACAAGTTTTTGCTTTGTTGGTAGTTACCTTCTTAACCAAATTAAATATCAATGCTGAAAATTAAGAAAATTGAGAATTCACTGTTTATGAGTCCTTGGCTGGTTACTGCGGCTGTTACGGAAATGTTTCCAAGTTTCTTTAGATACCAGGAGATGAATTGAAACCCATTGTAACTGAAATTGCTGGGGACAGGTTATTTTTAATCTGTAGTCAATCACTTTTAGAAGTCGATGAGTTTTTCACCTGAAGTTCCTTTTGATGGAAATTCATTATCTCTGTGCTGGATTTTTAAACTAACAGAGATGGGGCGTTAGCTTGGGCGAGAATATTGGGAGCACCTTGTTGCTTCATTGTCAGCCTCTCCAGACTACTCACTGCTTCTGTCTGCAGCAGCTTGTAATTAAAAAAACCTAAATCAGTACTTCAGTCACATGGTCTCTCTCTGCCCACAATGTTTCAGAATTGGGTTGCTTATCTGCTATCTGAACCAATGTGCTGTTGCTTCAGGACAGGGGTGGGTAGATTATATAATCTCCTCACAATTAATCCCCGGTACGAGTCATTCTCCATCTTGATGAGCTGGGATGACATATTTCCATGTAACTATTGTTTAAGCAGACACCTTGTTTTTGCTGGAGAGAGCAGTGTTATAGAAATATAAATGTTAAATCCAACATATTTAACAGTGAGTTCCTTTGAAGTAGTTGTTGATATCGTCAGGTATAAAATTCCATAGGGATGTTTGGGTATGTCTGAATTGTAGTTCGCATTGGAACTTTCCAGAAGCTGGTTAACTCGCAATGCCAGTTGTGAAGTGACTTGTGGCAGCCATGTTTAGTCAGTGTCTTCTCTTGCCTTTAAAAAGACCTTTTGAAGCAGTTCAGTATATGTTTGGTCAATCAGTGAAATTACAGTTTAAAATCACTCATTCACAAGTCACATTATTGGAAAACACTTTTGATGTAAATACAGATGCCTTGAATGACAATAATTCTTTTTTTTAACAGAGTCATTCTGTACATGGCCATTCTGCGATAAATCAAATAATATCTTAAACAGAAACCAAGAATTTTCCTTGTTTTATTGGACATGGATTCAGGATGGCCTTTGTGGTATTTCTCATTTTAAAGTTTGTTCATAATTTCTCTCTATTTTATTCTTCATTTCTTGCCTCCTTGGATCAAGCAGCTCTAGAATTGGAAAGAAAGGGAGCTGTTTATTTACATTTGGGATGGTGCATTTATATTGTCCAAAGTGCGGTAAAGTGCGTTTTGCCATAAACTGAGAGGAATAGAATTTACTCCAAAACTGTTTAGGAAACTGTACATTTGAACAAAGCTTTGCTGTCTCCTGCTTTCAGCTTCCTTCACAGTGTTTTGCTCTCACATTTTACAAGCAGTGTTATGGCACTATCAACTGCACGGTGAAAGGCCACAGCTGCCAATAAAGTACTTTTAATTATTTTCTCCCTTTTTAAGTTCATGTGTGAGATAACATTTCTTGGAAGAAAAAGAGATATGACGTCCTCTGGTGGCCTGCCCGGCTTTTTGCTTTTGTCGTCCAAATACGTTTAGTGCGTTTCAGGGACTTACATTGTTGATCTAAAACCTGCAACCAACTAAGCTGTGACACAGTACATTGAAAGGCCACCGTCCCGCACCACTACAGAGAGGGATGTTTACAGTGACTAACATATCCATACATATATAAATAGACGCTGGGACAGAAAAAGAAATTAGAAGAGCTTTAATCCAGAAAATACTTGAAAATTAAAACTGCCCCCCAGGTTTATTATTCATAGAGGTGAATTCTCTGTCAATCACTGTGCTTTGCACTTTTCATAGCATGCATGAGTCAATGAAATAATTCAACCAAATAAGCTGTGCCAAGGTAAAAACACATTGCAATAAAATGGTGCCATTGGAACAAATATCAATCATAAAATTAGTGTCATGCTTTTACCCTCAGTTTATCCACCATTCCATTTGTCAGAGTTTGCTAATAGGGTACCATGTGCCTGAAACTTAACCTGTCCCTTTTACATCCCTTATTTTCGAAAGAACTACCAGACAACTAATGTGATATAATTACAGAATGAACAATTAAAGAGGTTGATAGATTAAAAAATAGATTAACTTCTTTTGCATTTATATATGTCTTTAATTTTGATACAGATACAACATAAGAGAAAAAGTGAAGCTGGAAAAATACAGAATTTATATCTGCTATATTGGCCAACAATTTGGCATACTTTAAACAAGGGAAAAATTACGACAACACATTCTCGTCAGATGCATACACCCGTGTGTGTGTCATAACTTTTACACTAAGCCATACTTCTTTAAACAAGGAATGTACTTCCACTTGACATTAGGGTTAGATCATTCCATTTTGAATAAGATTTTAAAAATAAACTAGACATTTATCTTTAAGTCATGTCTCTCACAGAAGTACCATTGAGACTTTGGAGAACCATGTGATTGTAGCTGTGGATTCAGCCTTCATCTGCTGACTTCACAGTCCTTAGTTAGAGCCAAATTGATAATTTCACGCTTAGGCCCCTATCTGCCTCAAAGAACAAGGCATCTCTGTTGACTTTAGTCCAGATTTAGGCCACCACACAAGAAAGGCCTTTCTTGTAGGCCTGACGACATGGAGCCACTTTTTCTTATTGGCCTCCTGGTAACTGTTGAGCCAGCTTTCAATCAAAAGACCTGAAATGGGGCAAGGATAATGAGCATGGAGCATATCAAAAAAGGGATGAGTATTAAGGCTGAAAAGAAAAGCTGTTAAAGACAGCAAGCAGTCGCCACTTCAAAGGGAGGGTGGACTGCCTTGTCAGCAGCCTCATAAAGCATCATTTGTTCCCACTTGACTTATGCAAAAGGTTTGGCATGTTAAACTCCCGTCTTGCAGACGCAGGCCCTGTTGTTCGTGTGTCAGGAGTTAGGCAGCTGGGTACGTTACTCTAGCGGGAAACCGTATAATCGCTTGACTCCATCGTAACAAAGGACACTTGTAGGGGGCTGGCTAAGGGGCGGAACCCACTTACAATGGAAACACAAAATTGCAGCTGCACTGAGAGCAATAATTTTGTATGGGGAATGGGACTGGGCTCCCCACACTGACAGATTCAGTTTTTTTTTATTCATAAGCAGATTTTTAACACTTTCAGCTGGCGGTAGGGGTCCAGCAGCTGCTTGTGCTCAGAGGATGTTCAGATTGTACATTCTGACGGAGGTCATTTTACTTTTGACCTTTTACTTTATGATTACAGAAGATTTGTGGACAACTGTGATGTGTGGAAGGAAGTCAATAGAAAGGCATTGATTCTTAATTAATCGCAATAAATTCATATTAGTTACTGCTTTCTGCAAAGCGTCCGGCTCTGTTATAAGGTTGTCCTGACTTTCTACGAATTATTCTGCAAAGCTGTATTGTGGCGATGTACACTGACTAATGCACAAAAAGTGCAGTTTTACTCTGCGCATTTTACTGCCGGATAGAAATATCATTATCAATCAAGTACTTACTTTTATGATATATATATATATCTGGTTTTTGAATTTTTTGCCTAAGGGTAGCTGTTCTCTTTGACTACCTTTCAGAGCAGCGATTATTGTTCCATCTCTTTGATGAACAGATTTCCTTTCAGAAAATAAGTTAAGATCTTTTCATTTATAATTCTTTCTTTATTTTACTTCATCCACTTCCACAGTCCCATTCTACTGAGGAAGCACTTCCAATGACAATTACAAAAAGCAGAAGTGTAGACATTGTGGTTTAGGCAACTGAGGATTGAGGAGCAGAGTTAAGCACTCACTAAATGCTGCCAAACCTAAACTTGTCTTTTTTGTCACACAATTTAAATCATTTAGAATAGTGTCAAACCAAGCTTGTGCCCAAGTCAGAAGCTCACCAAAGAGGGTGGGTTCAGGAATTAAATGTCGCGCTGGTGGTAGTTTTAGGAGAAACTGTTCATTCCTGTATTGAAGTAGCAGCACTAGAGTTTTCTTAGTGTACAATACCCACTGTATGCTATTGTCTTGGATTGCATTTTGTTATCACTTGCTCTCCCTATGGTTTCACATTCCAACCTCCTCAAATCAAGTAAAAATTCAAATTTAACTTGTTGAAATTGAATTGGAACCAGCACGAACAAAATTCGTCGACCGATACGCCAGGGTAGATCATAGAAGCATAGAATCATAGAATCTCTACAGTGCAGAAGAGGCCATTCAGCCCATCAAGTCTTCATCAAATCTCTGACAGAATATCTTGCCCAGGCCCTCTCCTCCGCCCTATCCCTGTAACCCCATACATTTTACCATTGGCTAGTACCATCTAACCTGCACATCTTGGGACACTAAGGGGTGATTTAGCATGTCCAATTCAGTGAATCTGAGCATCTTTAGAGTGTGGGAGGAAACTGAAGCACCCAGAGTAAACCCACACACACACATGGGGAGAAAGTGCAAACTCCACACAGTCATACAAGGCCGGAATTGAACCAGGGTCCTTGAAACTGTGAGGCAGCAGTGCTAATCACTGTGCCACCATACTGCAACAGTGCTAACTATTGTGCCACCGTGCCACTGTTAATCCTTAATTTGACTCACCACTGTCTTGTTATGTGTCCCTCCAAAATCAAAAAAATGGTTGATTAATACTCAGATATCTTCTAAATTGCTTATAACTGGACTCAAGATCTTCAATGTCTTTTTTCAATTGCAGGAGTTCCAGGTATGTAACATACACTTTAATACTGAATTCCAACTAATACTAATTCACTAATCTCACCGAATGAGATTAAATAAATGCTAGTCTGAAAGGCTTATGATCATGGGAATACCATTACCACTAATATTTGATGTATCATCACCACTTTTGTGAGCAACTAAGGTGCTCACAAAAGTGGTGAGCAATAAATGTGACTTTTCCAGTGTCGTCCAAATCACAAGAATAAATACATGCTTTAAAAATGATTATTTTGGCTTGATTTATCTTAATTATTAGAGCAATCTATGACAACCTGCATTTATATAGCACCTTTGTTGTAGTAAAAAAATGTCCCAAGGCACTTAACACAGAAGGAGCTCTGTAGTATGTTTGACACATGGCATAATCAGACCAGGCCAATATACGTATTTCTAGCATGGTGATATTATTTGCAGGGTATTTGGATTCACTGAACATGCAAATGCTCCTTTACTATACAGATTGTGATGAGAGATTATAGGGTATTCATAGTAAACACCTCCGTTGTAAAGTGTGAGAAGGACAAACGAAGTAAGTATGATCCACTTAATAAAATTGAAGTTGCAGGGCAAACCTTTAAAATTCATGATTTGAGATCTAATTGAAAATTGTCACCAAGAAAATGAACAGAAAAAGTTAGGAGCAATACCTTTACGAGGGTGGGGTAATTATTAAGAGCGTGGAAAGCATTGCCAGAGGGAATAGTTGAGGTGGACATCATTATGTCTTTTAAGTGAGGAATAGATAAGTGAAACAAAGGAAGACACAGAGAACGGTATTCAGTAGGGCAATGTGATTAGTTATGCATTACTTTAGCAAAGTGCTGAATGGCTTTCTTCTATGCTGGAAACTTCTGTGGTTCTATGGGGCACCAGCCTTTCTTGTTCGTTGGCAAGGTTCACTGAGCCTGTTGCATCTGGACTATTGTCCGTAATGAAAATAGAGAGAATGAAGAGGCTATTTGGTTTATCAATCCAGTTCCACCACAGACTAAGCATTAAGATTAATAACATTAACCAATCATTTATTCCCATGGCTATGTTTTTATACAATGTTTTTCTGGTTCCAATTGGCATTGAGGAAAACTCCAGGTTATTTATGTATCTCTATATTTGCCCTATTTCACAGTCGGCAGTTATTTTACACAAGCAACATTTCCTTGATATCAACTGGCAGAGGAATCTTTGTTTCTGCATGGATAGTCATAAATGCTTCAAAATTGCCACATTACACTTATAATAGTACTTATTTAAAAATCCTTTCCTGCGAGCATTTCCGTGTGGTCTTCACCCTTGTCCTGGTAGAGAGTTGCACCAAGGTTGGGATG
This sequence comes from Mustelus asterias, assembly GCF_964213995.1. Taxonomy (NCBI): domain Eukaryota; kingdom Metazoa; phylum Chordata; class Chondrichthyes; order Carcharhiniformes; family Triakidae; genus Mustelus; species Mustelus asterias. The sequence goes on from NC_135805.1 coordinate 52,823,225, forward strand.
GACATGTGCTTGCACCTGCAGATACTGCTATTGTATTGTCAGGTATCTTATAGAATAGCCTCCATTAAAACTAATTAATTATACTTCAGAAAAGGAAAGTTACTGGCCATGAAAATCCTCTCGTCAAAGAAGATATTTTTTCATACTGAAATTTAAGGGAGAAAATTTCTATGAAAGGTGTCAGATAAGTGATAACATTCAGTCGCTTAACACGATTATTAAGATTCAAATTGCTATTGATTGCAACATCCTTTAAGGGAAGAAAAGCTCTTTTTAAAATTAAAAGAAAACTGTGATTACTCTTTCAGCCAGAAAGCCAAAGCCAGAATAAAAAAGTTTATTTAATTTAGCTGTTTTCATTCAGTTTCCAAACTTCTATTGAATTGAATCCACAAACAAAGACACGTATGGAATCCACTTAGTGGAAGTTTGATTTAATTTGATTTGATTTATTATTGTCACATGTATTAGTATACAGTGAAAAGTATTGTTTCTTGCATGCTGTACTGACAAAGCATTTCATACATAGAGTACATGGGGAGAAGGAAAGGAGAGAGCGCAGAATGTAGTGTTACAGTCATAGCTAGGGTGTAGAGAAAGATCAGTATATATGGTCAGTCCATTCGAAAGTTTGATGGCAGCAGGGAAGCTGTTCTTGAGTCGGTTGGTATGTGACCTCAGACTTTTGTATCTTTTTCCTGATGGAAGAAGGTGGAAGAAAGTATGTCCGGGATGCGTGGGGTTCCTGATTATGCTGGTTGCTTTTTAAAGGCAGTGGGAAGTGTAGGCAGTGTTCAAATTCTGAAACACAAATCATGTTTGTTGTTTGCTCTTCTCAGCCCAAAATCTATAGTGATATGAATATATTTTAACGAAAAATCCTATGGAGAAATTCAAAATAGTTTGGGAGACATATTTACTGCTGTTCTTATTTCCATTCTGGAATGTTTTATGCAAATATAATTCAAATAATAATCCTGCTGAATAATTGAAGAACACACTCCGAGCATTACCTTTTCTGCAATGCTTACATTTGTATCTGCAACTAAATGTCGGCAATTCCCAGCGCTCCGACTTTAGACAGGCTCTGGTATGTAAGAAAGGCTGAAAAATATACAGGAGGTCCTTCACACCTGTTAAAGGCTGCCTAAGAAAAAAAAATTGTTTCACTTTTAAATGTTGTCGGGTCTGCTATGTATTTTTCAACAAGCTCTCGGTTTATTTCAGAATTGCAGCAGTCAGAATCTATCTTTTTGTCTCTATTTCAATTAGCTTAGTGGTATATGCCACTTGGCTTTGTTCTCACCACTCTAGCTGTCACAGACGCTTGTGTCATTTTGCAAAGCATCAGTGAGAGTTTGTGAGTCTCGAGGCTGAAATTGTTGCATGTTGCAATAGTTGCCCCAGTTGTCGTCCCATTTTCCTCACGCTGTGCAATTGGAGTAAATACTATACTAAAATCCCTCATCGAGGCGTGCCATCACGAGTGAGAACATCAACAGGGGAAATCCTACTGGAAGTGTTGCTGCTTCTGTGTAAAGTTAAGCTCGTATCTTACTGTGTTTCATTAAAATATGCTCATATTACTGTAGATTTTGGAGTGAGAAAATCCTTTGCATTTCAGAATTTGAACAATATATGAATTCCCCCTCTATGGATTCCATACCTGTTTTTGTTTGTGGATTCAAATCAATAGAAGATTGGGAACAGAATGAAAGCAGTTAAATTAAACTAACATTTTATTCTAGCTTTGGCAGAAATAGTTTTGCTAATACTATTTTTGCTAATACTAGTTTTGCTAATAGTATTACAGACTATGCCCCAATATTGATTCTGAAACATGTGAAAGTGACCGATTCAGCCCAGTACAGATTCAGATACATGCTATCATGGCATGAAAACCTTGAGAAGCCATTTTATTCATCAGGAACAATGTTTACTAACATACTGGTAAATGTTGACTGAAAAAATAGTTGTATTTTTCTTTATTTTTGTTTCTGTTTCCCAGTGATGGTTAAACAGTTTTTAGGATCTTTCATGTTAGTTCAGGTCTCATGAATCTGACTTTAAGTGATCTTCAGTGGAAGTGGTAATGGGCTTTCTTTCCATACGAGAGGACCAAGGAAGACCTTCAAAGACACGCTGAAGGCTTAGCTCAAGAAATGCAACATAGATGTCAATGCCTGGGAGACCCTTTCTCAGAAGCAACCTACCTGGAGGAACCTCCAGATCAAAGGGACACAATTCTTCACGAACACCTGGCAGCAAGAGGAGGCTCAGAAAAGGAGCCTGAGAAAGGAATACCAGGGATCTCAAGTCCAAGGGCCAATTCCACCTCCCGGAAACATCTAGCAAACGTGTGGTCGGAGATGCTGCTCTATGATCAGGCTCATCAGCCACACAAAGACCCACAGAACCCATCAGCAGTGACAGGGGGTTTCTTAGGTGGACAAGCACACTTGTTAGTGAGTGATCGCAGAAGAAGGACCTTATCCTCATTAAAAATGCAAATACTGAAAATCTGAATTTAAAACTGGACATTCACGTGAGGACCAACTTGATAGGCTAACATCATAAATGGAGATCCTTCTTTTATTCTGGGTTGACATAAATGATTGTTGTAAATTCCAGTGAATATTAGGAGTAATTTCTTAATCCTACATTTCATGGCCTGGAGATGGGGCAACAGCATCAAAACCCTGATTCTCTAATTTACTTTTTCTTTGAATTCAATTCTCCGCACAATTACCCCATTCATGGAACATATACAAGATTCCAGTTACAGACTGATTACAAAGTGCAGTCTTTTACATTCATTTCACGAATCTGTTCTTAGCCTCCCTTAACCCGAATATATCTGAAACTGAGCAATTAGTCCCTCAACCATACTTAATAGCACTTGGATAAGAATCAATTTTACAAGACTAGCAATGAAGAGATTAACTTAATCTAGTTCATAAAAGAAAGACAACTCGCATACAGAACTGAAGAGTGCAAGTCCTCTCTGTTTTTAGAGGAAAATTCAATAAGACACTAGCTTAACGTTATATAGAAATAGTAACACTTGCAGCGAGATTTCTCCTGTCGATGTTCTCACTTGCGATGGCACGCCTTGATGAGGGATTTTAGTCTGATGTTATACTTTGGCTGCATGGCAACTGCTCTTGTGCTCAATCCTCTGGGCCACTTGATTGGCAGTCCCTGGTTGTATTGGCTATAGTGAGTCATGATAACATGTTCCACGAACTGACAACTCATTTCCACAAAATTTAAACAAATCTTAAAAACATATTCTTGCAAAGTGGTTGGACGGCAGCCAAGCTTTTCAGTTCATAACTTAAGTTTCAAAACGATTAAATGGAACTTAAGGTTATTGATGAAATATATCCATTATCATTTGGACCACTAGGTGGGGATGTCTTGTATGAGTCAAAATGTAAAAAACCAAAACCTGTTGATATATATTCAGTGATGAGCAGGAATGAATCTACCAAGATGCAGATAACTTATTAACATCAACCTTCCCCTCGTGAATAAATAAAGTTTGAATTGAATGAACTGTTTTGTTTCTATCAAGGTTAAAGGTTCTGAAATTTAATATATGCTATTCACTGAGTTTTGTAATTTACCACTCCATAGTTGCACTCTATTCAGATATTCTTTCTTCTTCCTGAGAGTGTCTCCCTCTTTTTACTTACAACTAAGGAAGTTGACTTCTCGTAGGGGTGTGGACTAACTCCAGCTGCAAGGCTGGCCATCTCTTGGTATCACTTTCTAATTGTCATTAATCAAGGGTGGACCACAACAACCAGTGTACCTGGGTTACTGTTTAACTTCAAGGGGAATCAGAAGCAAACACGATTCTGCCCTGGCATTGTGTGTCCAGCAGGGATTACTGGATAATTGTCAGAAATTGAAGCCCGAGCACATTTTCACCTCCATAACCTAGGCTGTTTAACTTGCATACTTGCAGATTTTATGTTGCCCCAGTTTAGTACACCTTGAGACCTTGCTGGCCTTAATGGTTCAGCTATTTGGTGCTTTAAACAGTTGAGCACACTTTTTTAGTTTAAGACCATTTTAAACTATCATGAAGGTGAATTCTTCCAAACAATATCTGCAGTAGACCTGGGGAAGCTACAACACAGGACTCCATGCAGCAGAAGCAGTATGCAATAGGCAGATCAAAGCGAATCAACAATCAACAGATCAGATCAAAGCTCTGCAGTCCCTCCACATCCAATATGAATGTTGGTGGACAGTTAAACAACTAATTGGAGGAGAAGGAAGCTTCAAAAACATCCCCATTTTCAATGATGGGGGAACTCAGCAACTCAGTGTAAAAGACAAGGCTGAAACATTTGCAACCGTCTTCAGCCAGAAGTGTCAAGTGGATGTAACATCTTCTCCCGGGGTCCCCAGTATCACAGATGCCTAATTCAATTGACTCCATGTGAATTAATAAATGGTTGAAGACAGTGAATGAAGTCAAGGTCCTGACAACATCCAAGCAGTAATACTGAAGCGCTGCGCTCCAGAATTAGCTGCGCTTCTAGCCAAGCTGTTGCAGTGCAGCTACAGCACTAGACTCCACCTGCCAACGTGGAAAACTGCCCAGATATGTTCTATCAATAGGACACATCCTATCTGGCCAATCACTTCCCCTATCTGTCTACTCTCAATTATCAGCAAAGTGATGGAAGTCATTGGTGAAAGTATAATCAAGCGGCATTTAATCTGCTTACTGATTCTCAGTTTGGCCACTTGGTTACTGACCTCATCACAGCGTTGACACAAATATGGACAAAAGAGCTGAATTCAAGAGGTGAGGTGAGAGTGACTGCCCTCAACATCAAAGCAGCATTTGACTGAGTGTAGCTCTAACAAAATTGAAGGTAATCGATATCAAGGGGAAAACTCTCCACTGGTTTGAGTTAAAGTGAAGTTATTTACTTTGGTCATAAGAATAGAAAAGCAGAATTTTTTTAAAAAGATGTGAAACTTGTAAGTTGTTCAAAGAAACTTGGGTGTGCTTGTTTAAGGAATGCAGGAAGTTAGCATGCAGCTACTACAAACGATTAGGGAAGAAAATGTCAGATTTTATTGCAAGAGGATCAGAGTACAAGAGTAAAGAAGTCTTGCTAAAGTTGTGCAGGGTTTCGGTTTTCACATTTAAGAAAGGATAATACTTGCATTAGAGGTGGTATAGCCAAGGTTCTCTAGATTGGTCCGTGGGATGAGAAGGTTGTCCTTTGGTGAAAGGTAAACTGGAGCCTAATAGAGTCCAAGATCAGCCATGATCATTTTTTAAATTCATTCATGGGACATGGGCGTCGCTGGCTGGCCAGCATTTATCGCCCATCCCTAGTTGCCCTTGTTCAGAAGTCAGTTGAGAGTCAACCACATTTCTGTGGCTCTGGAGTCACATGTAGGCCAGACCAGGTAAGTACAGCAGATTTCCTTCCCTAAAGGATGTTAGTGAGCCAGATGGGTTTTTCTGACAATCGACAATAGTTTCATGGTCATCAATAGATTCTTAATTCCAGATATTATTTTACTGAATTCAAATTCCACCATCTGCCGTGGCAGGATTCGAACCTGGATACCCAGAACATTAGCTGAGTTTCTGGATTAATAGTCTAGCAATAATACCACTAGGCCATCACCTCCCCACCATGTTGGATAGTGGAGAAGACTCAGCAGGCCATATGGTCTACTCCTATTCTTATTTCTTGTGTTCTAATACCTGACACAAAGGAAGGGTAATTTAGACCCCAAACATTAACTCTGTTTCTCTCCACAGATGATGTCAGACCTGCTGAGTTTATCTAGTATTTTCTGTTTTTATTTCAGAATTCCAGCATCCCCAGGATTTTGCTTTTATTGAGTTGTGAGTGCTGGAGGTGAGTCATTTCAATCCCAGTGCATTGCTGCAGGAGTTCCTCATGGTAGTGCCTGCCCCAGATCCAGTCTCCTTCAACTGCAATGACTTTGCTTCCATCATAAGGGCAGAAGTAGTGATGTTGACTGATGGTTGCACAGTGCCATGTATAACTCACCAAGGACTGGAGTACTCCATGTTCTTTTGCAAAAGGACCTGGACAACATTCAGGCTTGGGCTGATAAATGGCAAGTAACATTCATGGCATACAATGATTAGCTCCAACAAGAGAGACTCTATCTACCTGCCTTTTATGTTCAACAGCATTACCATCAATGAATCACCCACCATTAACATTCTGGAGATTATCATTGACCTGAAACTGAACTGGATTTGCCATAACTCTATTGTGGGTACAAGAGCAGGTCAGAGGCTGATAATTCTGCAGAGGATAACTCACCTCCTGACTTATCAAAGTTTGTTCACCATTTACAAGGCACAAGTCAGGAGTGCGAGTGTATACCCTTCACTGGGTGAGTACAGCTCCAACAACATACAAGAAGCTCAACACCATCCAGCACAAAGCAGCCCACTTGATTAACATGCCATCCCCCAATTTAAGTGTTCGCTTCCTCCACCATCAGCCCAGTGTGTACCACCTATACGTTGCACTGCAGCAACTTGTTCAGTGTCCTTCAAACCCATAACCATTACCCCTTAGGACAAGGGCAGCAGGTGCATGGCCATAGCACAACCTGGAAGGTCCTGTCCAAGCCACACACCATCCTGACTTGGAACTATATTGCTGTTCCTTCACCATCACTGGGTCAGAGCTGTGTAACTCCTTTTGTAATGACACTATGGATGTCCCCACACTACATGGACTGCAACAGTTCAATAAGGTTCCTCAGCACTATGCTCTGAAGGTAAATTGGGGATGGGCAATAAATGCAGGTTTTGCCAGTGACGCCTACATCCAATGAAAGAGTAAACAAAATTATGGAAACTTTGGAAAAACAGCAACAAATGGCATTTATGATGTTTTTCCAACATTTCCAAGATTCTTGTTGAAGTTATTCCAGACAAGTGTGGAAATTTACCTGTGTGTGTGAAACTACACTGATGTAAAGTTTAAGACTTGATTCCTGTTTTTGAAAGGCACTAACTTATGTTGCCATATAAGAACAAGCATCCTCCTGCATCTTGTCCAAATCACCAGCTGACGCTGAGGAGTGGGGGGGATGGTGGTCAGCAGGTTATGTGTCTGGAGAATATAGCCATATCCAATTCCATCCTTGGCGAACACCTTCATATGCTCACTCCCAATGAGGTTTACTGGATAATGGAAGAAGAGCTTAGAATTTTAATTGTCTTTCAGTAGGTAGCTTTATTCATAAGAGTAGAATTCCTGCTAAGCTGTTGTGGTTTGTTAACAACATCTTTCACCCCAAATTGAGTAAATCAGAGAGAAAGATCAAGGAATTCCAGACTCAAGTTCCATCCAAATCGAGATCCTGTGACCTTTTGTATTGGTTTGAAAAAAATTGTACTGGAGGCCGGTTCCGCCCATTAAATTGGGCATGTCCCCAGGTCGAATCAATGAGGTGAACTTCTACATGTGTTTAATTTGGGAACCTTAGACAAGGTTCTTAAAATTACGTTTTTTTCAGATGTAAAGCAGTAATGAACACCTTTATACAGCTTTTTAAAATCAGCAAATATTTAAATTATAAAGAACCTGACTGGTGTACACACCAGTGTAATTAGCAAATGATTCTGCATCATTCTTTCAAGTCATTTTCAACTACTTAAAATTGGGCTACTCACGGGTGGTGGAACAGACACACTGATTAAAATTAATTTTTATTTTTAATTGCGTATATTTTTGTGATCAACTCATTTTCAGCTGTATTAGTAAAACTGCACCAGATTACCATCTTACATATGTCAAGAAATACTTTTTAATGCCAGAAAACACAAAATAAACAATTATGCATCTTGATTGCATTGGTTCTGGGGAGAATCTGCTTTCCAGAATATGCGATAAGTTTAAATGGAAGTTTAATTCAGAAAACGACGGCAGTTTTGAGCACAATTTGTGTCTAAAGCAGAAACTTTATATGTTTAATTATCAACAGCTTTATTTTGTTTTGTAGGTGCTATAATTTACTCCAAAAACTTTATTTGATAAAACAGGGTATTCTCAGAACGCGCTGCAGAGTAATCAGATGATGCAGGTTAAACTCAAGACCGCTGTGATTGTTGGCTGTAATCGCCTGGATGGAATTAACATCGAAGCTGGAATATACTGTAAGAATTCTGATGCTAACAGAAAAATGTTACATTTGAAGTGATTCGCAATTAGATGTTTTCTGAAGAAGATTTTGTGGGACATCACATCCTTCTCTACATTTAACTTGGATTATTGTTGAAACAGAACGGGTGGAATTTTCCCGTCCTGTCCACAATAGGAATCATGTGGAGTGCGACAGGACCATGCAAATATCCTGGGGAGGGATTTTCCAGTCTCGGGACGAGTGTGGCTGGAAAATCCGACAGAACATCTGAATATCTCTCTATAAAGTTGGGAATTGGGTTCATATGTTTGCAAATTGTTTCCAATAAATTGTTGATCACCTTAATTCACAAAGATGAAGAAAATAATGAAGAATGGAAAGTGAAAATGCGATTAACACTGGCACATGAGAAAGTCTGCTCTGAAACGGAAAGAGTGGAGACTTGAATTAAAAAATGCATTATGCTTTTGATATCTTTGCTAGGGAAATTAAGAAAAATAAATTGAAGTAAATCGCTGAATGACCCTCATCTTGACTCACAAATGAATAATTATTTGACCATTAGGCTTTTCCTGTTTTATGATCATGTTCTGTTAGTATTGTGCTGTCATCGGTGTCACACCACCTTCGTCCACAATGAATATGATCAACTTTTCTTTTCAGTGCTTTTTCAAGCAGTGTCTGTACGTATCTATAGCATAAACAGAGGCCAGGAACTTGTGCTCAAGTTTGCCGCGGGTGTACATAAGAACATAAGAAATAGGAGCAGGAGTAGGCCATCTAGCCCCTCGAGCCTGCCCCGTCATTCAGTAAGATCATGGCTGATCTGAAGTGGATCAGTTCCACTTACCCGCCTGATCCCTATAACCCCTAATTCCCTTACCGATCAGGAATCCATCTATCCATGACTTAAATGTAAATGGTGATGGGAGCGCCAAATACTACGAGAGCCGAAAATCAGGATTTGTGCCAGTGAGATCCCGTGATGCCATTGTCCCCGCCCCTCCTGCCATTGACATAATGCAATTCATGCCCAGGAAGATCGGGAATCTCATTATAATATATTAGCATGTCACTAGAATGTCCGACCCCTCTGTCTGGGTTCACAGACACTTTTTAAAAACTGGAACCTGGTGAAAAGAACATGCCGAGGGCACATAGGTAAGTACAGCCCCCAGTGATGAGACATGCCTGGGCGGTGCCGGGGAAAGTGACCGGCCACTGCCAGATGGTAGTGGCCAGGGATAGTGGTCAGTGGGGGCTTCCTTTGGGGAGGTTCATGGAGCGGGTGTTCCCTATGTCCATGGGGGCTTCCCTGTGTCCATGGGGGTTTCCCTGTGTTTGTGAGCGGTTCCCTATGTCTGCGGGCGGAGTTTCCATGTGTCCGTGGGGGTTTACCTGTGTCAGAAAGGGGGTTTTCCTTGTGTCCTTGGGGCCTTTCCTGTGTCCACAAGGGGGCAATTTCCTGTGTCTATTGGGGGATCCTTGGTTTTATTTTTATATCTGTTAGTTTGGGGCGCTCCTTAAAAATGGCATCCCAATCTCTTGAAGGCCGAGGTTGCTGGCAGGGCAGGCTCATTCAGACACTGTCCTGCCAGCATGATGGCGTGGGACACACCTCCATCATTTTTTTCAACTAAGTTTCAAGAAGTATGGTGGAAAAAGGCGTCAGTGGAGCTGGCAGGCTATTCACCGCTTTGTCCACCCAAAGCAACACTTCGTTATAACTATGGAAAATTCTACCCAGGATATGTAATAGTCAGTCACTGAATATGACTGAATATCTTATCAAAAATTGGGTGAAATCAGAGAGTGAGCTCTCTGGCTGTCTTCCTGCTCCAACTTCGTTTCTCTTACATTGAACGCACTGGCAGTGATACCGGCTACACCTTTCTGGCTTACCACAACTAAAGGTTAGCAGGGGAGGGGATGGGCAAGACCTGCTTTCTCTTCCATTTTTTTCTGTCTTCTTACTGTCTTCTTCAAGTTTGCTGACGACACCAAGGTAGGTGGTGTTGTGGATAGTTTGGAGGGGTGTCAGAAGTTGCAGCGAGACATAGATAGAATGCAAGACTGGGCGGAGAAGTGGCAGATGGACTTCAACCTGGATAAGTGTGTAGTGATCCATTTTGGCAGATCCAATGGGATGAAGCAGCAGTATAATATGAAGGGTACCATTCTTAGCAGTGTAGAGGATCAGAAGGACCTTGGGGTCCGGGTCCATAGGACTCTTAAATCGGCCTCGCAGGTGGAGGATGCGGTCAAGAAGGCGTACTGGCCTTCATTAATCGAGGGATTGAGTTTAGGAGTCGGGAGATAATGCTGCAGCTTTATAGGATCCTGGTTAGACCCCACTTGGAGTACTGCGCGCAGTTCTGGTCACCTCATTACAGGAAAGATGTTGATGCCATTGAAAGGGTGCAGAGGAGATTTACAAGGATGTTGCCTGGATTGGGGGGCATGCCTTATGAGGATAGGTTGAGGGAGCTTGGTCTCTTCTCCCTGGAGAGACGAAGGATGAGAGGTGACCTGATAGAGGTTTACAAGATGTTGAGAGGTCTGGATAGGGTATACTCTCAGAGGCTATTTCCAAGGGCTGAAATGGTTGCTACGAGAGGACACAGGTTTAAGGTGCTGGGGGGTAGGTACAGAGGAGATGTCAGGGGTAAGCTTTTCACTCAGAGGGTGGTGGGTGAGTGGAATCGGCTGACGTCGGTGGTGGTGGAGGCAAACTCGTTGGGGTCTTTTAAGAGACTTCTGGATGAGTACATGGGATTTAATGGGATTGAGGGCTATAGATAGGCCTAGAGGTAGGGATATGATCAGCGCAACTTGTGGGCCGAAGGGCCTGTTTGTGCTGTGGCTTTCTATGTTCTATGTTCTATGTTCAAGAAAGGTTGATGATGTTACAAAATATTCAGTCATAATGTTGGACATTTAGAAAAAACATGTCTTGCTATAATTTGGCAGACTAGAGATCTGTGCTGAGAAATCTGTGCGTTTCCTAACTGATGATTGTAAGGTCAGCAGTGAGAGGAATCATTGTGTCAATGTGGCTAAGACTGGATTTTACCAGTCCTTTAGAAATGGGCTCTGAAGTGAGGGGGGGGAGCATAAACTGGCAAGGAAAGGTGAGGGTGGAGTGTCTGTTGTCACCACAGCTTTTACCCATGGTGGGGCAGGTTGAGAATTGCTGTTCCATCCAGAAGTGAATTGTGCCAATTAAAGGCTTCTTCCTGCCTGCCAGTGGTGGTTGGGCCTTCCAGCATGGGGGAGACTGCCTGCTGAACTTTGGTGGCCCCCCTTATGGGTTAAGGGATCCCTCATATATGGAACCCTCTGATGACAACAGTAACCCTGAGGCATCATCAACCCCACCCTCATCAGCACTACCCCACCACCCAAACTTCACTGAAACCTGTCTGGTTGGCCCCAGTGGCCCGAGACCCCACTCACCTACTTGTCAGGGTGGTGTCCATCACAGTCCCAGCAGCGGCCATCACTCCCAGTTGGGACTGAAGAACTGCTGCCTCCAATTGGCTAGCAGCTCTTGGAGACGGGCTCTCATCCTTTAAAGGAACAGGAGCCCCAATTAGTTGCCAAATGGGCCTAAAATTTGGTTGAAGCTCCCCCAAATAGAGGTGGGATTGTCCGCAGTTTTCCAATCCATCACTGGGGCCCTCGGCCCTCGTGACCCTGACCAAATTTAGCTCATAGTGTGCCATGCAGCAATACTATTATGTTCCAGTGATGTTGCAATTATAAAAATCAGATTATAGCCATGGATTTGTTTGCTAAACACATTTCCGTGAAGGTAATCCTCTTTTTAGTGAATAGGGTAGATATTGAGCATGATTGCTGCCAACTTATCTACACCTTGTACTCTTACAACTCATTGCCCTCAACAGTGGTTTTGCTATTATCATGATGGCTGCTTCTTTTGCTTTTCCCTTATCAATTTTGACTTTGGCTGGTACTTATAATAATTTTTGCCCTGTATCAGAAATTATGCATGATTGTGCACTTGTGTGAGCACATTTGGGTATAGGTCTATTTTATGTGCACAAGCCCATTTGGTGTGTCTGTTCAATTTGCTGGATCCATTGCACAACAACAACAACAATAAGATTGAAGTATGCCACTTTGGAAAAATTGACAACCAGAATAAGTGACAGTAAAACTGCTCGAGCAGTTTAAAACTTGGCAGAAAAAGGGCATGTTTTTAGGCCGTGTTATTCGGCTGTTGATGCATGATAACATTTATACTATAATTAACACCATAAAGAAATGGGGTGAATGAAACTCATCAAAAAGGTGGTTTCATTTACACACTTGATTTTTATTATCCTTTTTTAACTGTAGGTGAGGGAGAAGAATGTCCAACTTACCTCAGTTATGAATTTTCTTGTTGTCTTTAAAGAACTTTAATGCTTTGAATTTAAAAGCATCATGATATGTTCTGTGCTTTCTTTTTCAGGTGCATATAGGTAATTGTAGATCTACCCTAGACAATCTTGGATTCACCTTTTGATTTGATGTTTCACATGGAAATAAGAAGTACAGGAGAGAGGTGGGAATTGGATAATGTATTACAGCAGGACACCACATAAGAGAGACACAAGCCACATCAGAAAATTATTATCTTCCTTAAAGCGAGTGGGATTTCAGGATTTCAGTTTAACATGCCCGTCCTTTAATGACCCTTTCCCATCTTAATTCTCCTTTTGTTACTTATTCATATCTAGAACATTTCACAATTTCTTTTCATATTCCTTGATATTTTTATTTCCTCTTTTTTGTCTGGTTTTTAAAAACTTTTTTCCAACGCTTGTCGTCCTCTTTATTCATGGTACAAGTGGGATTTTTGTGTCATTTCCTGAGAGTTTATCTTTCTCAAGTCTTGCACCTCACTCCTGGCTTTTTTTTTCCTTAGTGGAATATATTTCTCCTGGACTCTATTGATCTCTCCTGTAAATATTTCATTCTCTACTATACCACAGATGTTGCATTAATGATCAGTGGAGAAACAAAGAAAAGGAAGCTATACCCTCCATCTATTCTCTGTTATACCTGATTTGAATGCTTGATGTGGGCACTAGGGTCCCAAAATGAGAATCAATGAAGTTACTGTGAAAATCCCCTAGCCGCCACACTCTGGTGTCTGTTCAGGCACACTGAGGGAGAATTTAGCATGGCCAATGCACCCAACCAGCACGTCTTTCAATGCAACTACTGAGAACCGACTACAGTATGTGGAATGGTTGAGTACTTTTTTAGGGCTAACGGAATAAAGGGGGAGGATAAGAAGAAAGTTATTTTACTTAATGCATGTGGGACCCAGGCCTATAACTTGATCTGACGTTTAACATCCCTGGATGCCCCAACAGAAAGACATTTTCAAAGGTCATTGAGCTAGGGATACTATGATTCTATGAAAGCATAGAGGATTATCCTGTGGGGGAAACAAAATGTTATCTCACTAAACAATGCAGAAGTGGGCAAGGTAGCCCTCAGTACAGTAGTGTTGATAGTGAATGGTTGGTCACTAAAGATGGAGGTAGACATGGGGATGTCAGCTACTGTTGTGAGTGAGCGGACCTATGGTATCTTAAAGAAGTTCGACCCCTGAAGTTGAGGAACACGACAGCAAGACTAGCTGCAGACACCAGAGAAGCCATAATGATAATAGGAACAACTACAACCTTTGTGAGTTACAGACAGCAGTTGGCACAGCTATTACTGATGGTAGTGTTGGGCCAAGGACCAAGTTTAATTGGGTGTGATTGGCTCCAGGAGATTAAGTTAAACTGGCTGGAGATCTTTAAGATTAAAGAAAAGGACTGCATGAGGTCATTTGAAAATACCAGGAAGTATTCCAAGAGGGACTTGGAAAGATTAAAGGATTGCAAGCTAGGATCCATGTATATCCAGAAACCACAGCAAGATGTAGTCAGAGCAAGAACTGTGCCTTATGCATCAGTAGAAAATGTAGAGACAGAGCTAAAATGACTGGAAGGCTTGTGCATCTTCAGGCCCGTACAATTTGCAGAATGGACAGCATCCATTGAGCCAGTGGTTAAACCAGACAAGACCATTCACACTTGCGGGGATTACAAGTTGACGGAAAACCAGGCTCTGAAATAAGATAGGTACCCCATCCCCAAAACGGAGGATCTGCATGTGAAGTTGGCTGGGGGCCTGACATATACCAAAGTAGACATGAGCCATGCTTACCAACAGTTAGAACTGGATGATGCACCAAGAGAGTACGTCACCATAAAGACACGTTAACAGGCTATAACAATATATAGGTATATGGTTTGTGATTTCATCGGCTTATGCCATCTTTCAGAAAAATATGGAGAGTTTGCTGTAGGGTTTGCCCAAAGTTGTCATTTATTTGGATGATATCCTAATAATTTGGCAAATTTGGATGCAGTTTTGAGGAAATTTTAGGAGGCAGGAGCGCACCTAAAAAGACAAAAGTGCACCTTCCAAGCAAATGAGGTGGCTTATCCTGGTTACTGGGTAGATGCTCAAGGGTTACACCCAATAGAGGACAAAGTGAGAGTGATTAAGGAGACCCTGGCCTCGAGGACACTTTAGAACTCAGATTCTTCCTTGGGATGAGCAACTATTATGGGAGGTTCCTCCCAATGCTACCGATATTACTAGCTCCATTGCATGTGCTGTTAAAAAAGCATTAGAGATGATGTTGGGAAACACCATAGAAAGAGCTATGTTACTCCCAGAGAAAGAGAAAGTCCCCTGACAGACTGAGATTTTGATAAATTGTATTAAAACTGTTTCTCACCACTGAAGTTTTGGGAATTGTATGAACTATTTATGCATTGTACAATATGGGGCTTAAAGGGGGAGGGAGGCATGCACCAGGAAGGTCATGTGACCCGATCGCACAATGGGGAATGTGCGTGGGATCTCCGCACGGTCCATGGGCTTTTGCAGCTAGTGTAGATCCTCGAGCTGTAAGTGTTAACATTGTGAGAGTACTCTGCATAATTATCTGCTTGTAAATAAATCATTATCGTTTGTTATAAACAAACTGCTGGTGTCCAATCCCTCCAATTACTATAGGCACTCTGTCTGATTGTGCTCTGTTTGAGTTTTAAACCCCATGTTCTATTTACCATGAAAACAGCCCTTTTTAATCTCTGCAACACTGGCTGAATTTTAAACATGAGGAGCGGGGGGGATTGCGAGTCTGTGGGAGTTAAAATCGGTTGAGTTCAGAGTACCTCAGGCCGACTGCTCCAGACTGATGATATTCATGTTTCACTGTACTGAGTTAGGCTGCCAGTACACAACACCCTCAGGAAAGGCAACTTGCCAACTACTATATGTTTTCACCTCACTTCCCCTTGTCGCCCATCAGGGAGGCGCCAATGAAAGGAGATGCAGCCTTTTCCTGTTTCAACTCCCACTTCTTCAACTTGTACACTTGCAGCATCCCTTTAAATATTGGAGTTGGGATCACATCATGCAGTCCCACATCACATTCACTGCTGTTGTTTGGGTGGGAAACTTGGAAGTAAAACCATAATGAGGCATTGGAGATTAAAAAGAACCGCTGACAGATTAAGTTTTAAATTTATTTAATAGTGGCACAAGTAGGCTTACATTAACACTGCAATGAAGTTACTGTGAAAATCCCCCAGTCGCCACACTTCGACGCCTGTTCGGGTACACTGATGGAGAATTTAGCATGGCCAATCCACATAACCTGTGCTGGACTTAATTCCATGGTTCCCACAATCTTTTGAAACACTCTCAGCCCTGTCCTCCCACATCCCATTTCCATCCAACCTCAAATTTAAAATCTCTCCATGTCACATAACCTAGAGAGGAGGCTAGAGAGGAGATTGCAGAGCCTTTGGCTTTGATCTTTGGGTCGTCATTGTCTACTGGAACTGTGCCAGAAGACTGGAGGATAGCAAGTGTTGTCCCCTTGTTCAAAAAGGGGAGTAGAGACAACCCTGGTAATTATAGACCGGTGAGCCTTACTTCTGTTGTGGGCAAAGTATTGGAAAGGATTATAAGAGATAGGATTTATAATCACCTGGAAAGGAATAATTTGATTAGGGATAGTCAGCACGGTTTTGTGAAGGGTAGGTCGTGCCTCACAAACCTTATTGAGTTCTTTGAGAAGGTGACCAAAGAGGTGGATGAGGGTAAAGCAGTTGATGTGGTGTATATGGATTTCAGCAAAGCGTTTGATAAGGTAAGCTTTTGCAGAAAATACGGACACATGGGATTGAGGGTGATTTAGTGGTTTGGATCAGGAATTGGCTAGCTGGAAGAAAACAGAGGATGGTGGTTGATGGGAAATATTCATCCTGGAGTTCAGTTACTAGTAGTGTACCGCAAGGATCTGTTTTAGGGCCACTGCTGTTTGTCATTTTTATTAATGACCTGGATGGGTGCGTCGAAGGATGGATTAGTAAATTTGCGGATGACACTAAAGTCGGTGGAGTTGTAGACAGTGCGGAGGGAAGTGGCAAGTTACAGAGGGACATAGATAAGCTGCAGAGCTGGGCTGAGAGGTGGCAAATGGAGTTTAATGCGGAAAAGTGCGAAGTGATTCACTTTGGAAGGAATAACAGGAATACAGAGTATTGGGCTAATGGTAAGATGCTTGGTAGTGTGGATGAACAGAGAGATCTGGGTGTCCATGTGCATAGATCCCTGAAAGTTGGCACCCAGGTTGATAGGGTTGTTAAGAAGGCGTACGGTGTGTTAGCTTTTATTGGTAGAGGGATTGAGTTTCGGAGCCAGGAGGTCATGTTGCAACTGTACAAAACTCTGGTGCGGCCGCATTTGGAGTATTGCATACAGTTCTGGTCGCCGTATTATAGGAAGGATGTGGAAGTGTTGGAAAGGGTGCAGAGGAGATTTACCAGGATGTTGCCTGGTATGGTGGGAAAATCGTATGAGGAAAGGCTGAGGGACTTGAGGTTGTTTTCGTTAGAGAGAAGAAGGTTAAGAGGTGACTTAATAGAGGCATACAAGATGATCAGAGGATTAGATAGGTGGATAGTGAGAGCCTTTTTCCTCGAATGGTGATGGCTAACACTAGTGGACATAGCTTTAATTTGAGGGGTGATAGATATAGGACAGATGTTAGAGGTAGGTTCTTTACTCAGAGAGTAGTAAGGGCATGGAATGCCCTGCCTGCAGCAGTAGTGGACTCGTCAACATTAAGAGCATTCAAATGGTTATTGGATAAACATATGGATGACATTGGAATAGTGTAGGTCAGATGGGCTTTAGATTGGTTTCTAAGATTGGTCGGCACAACATCGAGGGCCGAAGGGCCTCTACTGCGCTGTAATGTTCTATGTCCTATGTTCTAACCACACCTTGTTAACCATTTTCCATACCTCCGTTACTTCGTGACCGGAAGTCATAAACTAGAAGCTGGTATTCCATTCTCCAAGTGCTTTATCGGTATCTAGTTTTAGAATTGCCTTACCTGCAAACTTTCAAACCCAGCACTGATGTCAGGTGGAAACCCTGGATCTTCCGATTTGGTTCCGACCTGAACCGTCTTGTATTTAAGCTGAAATTGCTTTCTCAGTTAAATGTATTTTGTTTCCACAGCCTGTACAGGTTACAACAGAAACATGGCATTGTCCTCTCTATCTCCTGAGTTCAATCCTGTATAAGTTCCATCTTGTTCAAAATACTACTTCTTTCTATTCTACATGATGATTTGCTCACTTTGACCCAGTTTTATTGAGTTCCACTGTCTCTTTGTATCCTGATGCACTGATTTTGAAGCATCAGTCTTCATATCCTTCCAAGGTGTCACTCTTTGTTATTTTTTTTAATCCTCGGAAAAGCAGCCAGCATAATTAAGGACCCCACACACCCTGGACATTCTCTCTTCCACCTTCTTTCTTCGGGAAAAAGATACAAAAGTCTGTGGTCACGTATCAATCGACTCAAGAACAACTTCTTTTCTGCTGCCATCAGACTTCTGAATGGACCTATCATATATTAAGTGGCAGCATTAGGGTGGCACAGTGGTTAGCTGCCTCACAGTGCCAGGGACCCGGGTTCGATTTCCGGCTTGGGTCACTCTCCGTGTGGAGTTTGCACACTCTCCCCGTGTCTGTGTGGGTTTCCTCTGGGTGCTCCGATTTCCTCCCACAGTCCAAAGATGTGCGGGTTAAGTTGACTCGCCATGCTAAATTGACCCTGGTTTCAGGGGGATTAGCACAGTAAATATGTGGGGTTACGGGGATAGGGTGGGATCATTGTTGATGCAGGTTCAATGGGCCGAATTGCCTCCATCTGTACTATAGGGATTCTATAAGCTGATCTTTCTCTTCCCCTGACCTGTGAGTGTAACACTATATTCTGTATCCTCTTCTTTCCTTCTCCCTGATGTACTCTATGAACGGTATGTTTTGTCTGTATAGCGCACAAGAAACAATATTTTTCACTGTATACCAATGCATGTGACAATAATAAATCGAAACAAATCCTTTATTCATGATTTCTGATTCCATTCTTCTGACTGTGAATCCTCCCCACTGAGAGTAAACACCATCATGCTCTCACATCCTGGCACTCACTTCCTAACTTCCACAAATATCTTTGACCTCCCCTAAAGTGTCCTGCATCTGCTTGATGGCCATTACTGCCCTTTGTTATGTTGACCTATGTCTTGCCGTGAGCTTCTTAGTCACAGATAACATCACCTCATGGGACAGTCACAAGAAAATATAGTTTAAATCAATAATGTAAAGCTTCGATAACAGCTAAATCACTTGAATAATGCTTTGAATTATTAAACCTGCAACCTGCAGCTCACCAGTTCTGCTTTATAAGCATCATTGTTACTATTCTACTGAATCTTTTTGTTGGTAGGAATCATGAAGGAGTATTTTGAAAACCGTGAAGGTCTTTCATGACTCTAAGGGATCCACTCGATTTTGCCAAAGGGTGGAAGTACTACACAGAGAGCACAAAACATGTCTGGACTCAAATCACAAAGTAGCTTGGATGACATCGCCAACGCTAACGCTTGTTTCAAGCTCTGATTCCCACATTCACTATTCCTTTGGTGATAACTGCAGTGTGTTTATTGGAACATAACGCAAAAAAAAAATTGCATCTGGCATGACCTGGTTCGAACTGAAATGTATTGCAACTGTAAGGAAAATTTCTGTACAACAATCGTGACGGGAAGACCTTTCTCCTTTCTTTCATTGAACAGGATTGTTTTGGAGGATGATGTCAGTTGGCATCTTGGGGACAATATTGTCATAACATTCTCTTCACATAACGCTATATAACCCTATAATCATATAAAATGGAGTTTGTCGCAGTGAGAGGTGCCCAAGGTCAAAACATTCAACTGTGAGAGCAGTTAGTATACCGACACATTGGTATGAATTCTGGTCTGAAGTATTGAGGTTTAATGATACAGATTCTACCAACCATTCTTTCTGTGCTCTCAGAACCCAATTTGTGAGACGTGTATTCTTGTTTTCAATGTCTCCAACTGCAGCTGCTGATATGCCACAAAGTAAAGGTTGAAGGGAAACTTTAATTGCCCTTTTAGTGATGCAAGAAAAGTTTCACATTTCTTGACAAAGGATCATCCAGAGTCGAAACATTAGCTCTGTTCTCTCTCCATAGATGTGGTCAGACTTGCTGTGACTTTCCAGCACTTTCTGTTTTTGTTCCACATTTTTTTGCATAGAATCATAGAATCCTTACAGTGCAGAGAGGGCCCATCGAGTGTGCACTGACTCTCTGACAGTGTATCTAACCCAAGCCCTTTCGCTCACTTTCTCCCTGTAACCTCACACATGGCTGATCCATCTAACTTACATATCGTGGGACACTAAAGGGCAATTTAGCATGGCCAATCCACACAGCCTGCACATCTTTGGACTGTGAGTGGAAACCGGAGCACCCGAAGGAAACTCACACGACACGGGGTGGGAGGGGGGTGTGGGATTTTATGGGCATGAGGGGGCATAGATAAGGTGAACAGTTGGAAGCTTTTTCCCAGGGCAGAAATTCCAATTACAAGGGGCCCCAAGTTCAAGGTAAGGGGGGAAAGATTCAGTAGAGATGTGCAGGGGAAATCTTTTACACGGAGGGTGGAGGGGGCCTGGAATGCACTGCCAGGTGAGGTGGTTGAGGCATAAAAGCAAAATGCTGCGGATGCTGGAATCTGAAACCAAAAGAGAAAATGCTGGAAAATCTCAGCAGGTCTGGCAGCATCTGTAAGGAGAGAAAAGAGCTGACATTTCGACGCCAATTCCTGTGCTGTACTGTTCTTTGTTCTTTGTTCCCCAACATTGGGAACATTATTTCCACATCTAGCCTGTGCAGTCCCATCAGGATTTTATATGTTTCTATGAGATGCCCTCTCATTCTTCTAAATTCCAGTGAGTACAAGCCCAGTCCTGCCATTCCAGGAATCAGCCTGGTGAACTTTCACTGGACTCCCTCATTAGTAAGAATGTCCTTCTTCACACTCAAGGTGTGGCCTCACCTGTATAACTGCAACAAGAATAGTCATGATAGTCATGGTTGCCATTGATAGTGCAAAAGGCCAGGGGCTGCACAGTGGCTGTCATATGAAGTATTATAGCAGTTGGAGAGGATTCAGATAACTGTCGGAGGTTACAGAGATAGGAAGGGGTGAAACTATGTAAAGGGTTTTGAACCTAAGGACAAATGTTTTAAATTTGCCTCATTGAAGGCTCCATAACCTTTCACTCCAGAAGTGTTTTCACAAAATCTATCCAAAAACCTGAAAGACAGAATGGTTACTGGTTGTTTTTACTGAGGAAGAAGTGATAATTACAAGTTTGAAAGGAGACAGAAACAGTACCTTCAGAGAGGGAACCATTTACAACGTTAGCTAATATGGGGCCAGGAGAATTTGTGTGTGAAGAAGTTTAATGGAAGAAGCCTCAAAGAAGCAAGAGCTGGGTTTTGTGGATGAAAGAACTTGGGGATCATATGGTACAGGGGTGGGGGGGGGGGGGTGCGTGGAGCGGGGTGGAGGCGGCAGTGATGTATTGAGATAGAATGGTGTTCAGAACTTTGGCAGGGGGGTACCTGGGGAAAGCCATGGTTTGGCATACGGGTTTGTGCACCCAGTGTAAAGATTTGTATGGCAGAAATAGAATCATAGAATCATAAAATCCCTACAGTGCAGGAGGAAGCCATTCGGCCCATCAAGCCAGCTCTGCTGACAATCCCACCAAGGCTCTATCCCTGTAACATCATGTATTTACTCTTCTAGTTCCCATGCCACTAAGGGGCAATTCTGCATTGCCAATCAACCTAACCCGCACATCTTTGGAGTGGGAGGAAACCGGAGCACCCGGAGAAAACCCATGCAGACACAAGGAGAATGTGCAAACTCCACACAGACAGTGACCCAAGGCTGGAATTGAACCTGTGTCCCTGGCGCTGTGAGGCAGCAATGCTAACCACTGTGCCACCGTGCCATCCCAATGCATAACATTGAGCATTTATACCATATTCCATTGTGATAAGATTTCAAATCGTGATATTGTACAGTCTTATTGGCCTGGATTTTGCATTGAGAATAATGATAAGGGTAACAGTGCTCATCATTTTTACAGAACTTAGACTGCAATTAACTTTCAGAGTGTGCACATGTACAGTTACGTACAGAAACCTGGAACTTGCTGTCTAGTTTACCCTGTCCCTCCATAGGCTGCACTACACCTCACCATTAGATTGAGAATGAAGTTAATGCAACTGTTTGAGCTTTCAGTACTTCTTCTCTAGTTAATCATTAAACTGGGGAGTCGGATTAGCTGGGCAGCTGGTTCATGATGCAGGGAGATGCCAACAGCATGAGTTCAATTCCTGTACCGGCTGAGGTTATTTATGAAGGCTCCACCTTCTCAACCTTGCCCCTTGCCTGAGGTGTAGTGATCCTCAGGTTAAATCACCGTCAATCAGCTCTCCCCCTCAAAGGGGAGGGCAGTCTATGGTCATCTGGGAATATGGCGACTTTACTTTACTCATTAAATATGGCAGGAAAACGTTAGGGCTGGTGCATTCAGGTGCAAATGAACTGTTTGTTGGATGCTTGTAAAGGCTGCACCATCTCAACTCTGCTCACAAATGCCTTCCAAGGATGAGCACATTGTGATTGTAACTCCTTATTCAGAGGTGGATGTGCTGCATTGAGGTGCTTAGGATCACGACCAAGATGTTAAGATGGACCCAGCATTGAAGGCACTAGTCAAAGAAGATCACATGAGCTGCTCATCAACATCCTCCAGGAACCTAGGGACTATAAGCATGTCACACACACACGTGCCTCATCTGCCCCATGCTGTGGGTTCTTCTTCTGGAGTCTCAGCCTCATTCTTGCCCTCACCGAGCTCAGCCCTGTTGATGCCCTCATCATTGGAAGAGATGTGCAACTCCTCCATCTCTCACTCTGGCAAGATATCGCCCGGTTGGAATGTCAGGTTGTGTGGCGTGTAGCAAGTCACGATGATGCACACAACTCTTTAGGGAGAGTACTAGAGTATTCTGCTTGACGTTTCCAACCTTTCCAGGCATCAAAAATGCATCATCAAGATGCCTATAGTCTTCTCAGTCAAGGAACATGTTTCAGATTGTGCAATCTTATACCTCTCCTCTGAGGCACTCTGTGGCCACTGAAGGGAGAGGACATCAATCTCATCCTTTGTGGATAGCCTTTGTCACTGAGCAGCCAATCCTGGATGTGTTGAGAGCCCTCAAACATCTGTAGCATCTGTGGGTAACTCAAGATATAGGGATCTGGTAAATACTGCCATAATCTGTTTCTGGTGACTGCCGATCGGCTGCACATTGAGACGATGGAAACTTTTCCTGTTGATGAGTCGTAGAGGCTGCTGCCAGGGAGCTCTGAAAGCTACATGGCACTCTGCAACCATGGGAACTGAGATCTCTGTAGATCCCACTGCTCTGGCAGGTGGGCTGGATTCATCTTGGGAGAAATGGATTGATTGTGTGCCTTGCAAAATAGAGCATCCCTAACCTTTCAAATGCACTTGTGAGCAGATGTTTGAGAAACCCCGCAGAGGTCCACAGTGGAGCCCTGGAACAAGCCAATTGCAGAGAAGTTCAGGGTGGTAGTTAATATTAAATGGCCTCCCAGTCCCTGCGGTGTAAACTCCTCCCAGGGAATGCAGCAGATGTGAGTCACCACATCCTGGACATGCAAAGGCATTCACAGCACTGTCTCTTGCTCATCTGAAAGTACAAGAGGCGTCTTTTATACACCTTTGATCTTGCAAGATGCCTCTCCTCAATGGCTCTGTCAGCCTCACCTTTTCGCTCTTGAGAGAGCCTTGAGGGTGAGGCTGTTCTCTGAGCCCAGCCCAGTGGTAATGGACCTTTCTTCTTAGTTGTTTGATTGCAACATTGCTTGCTCCATCCATGAGGCACTTGTGCTGTGACATGGATGAACATAAGCCTGCAATGGTCACCTTCCAGTCTCTATCCATGGAGTCAATATGGAGCCCTTGGATCACTTTCATCCCGGCCATTACATTCCCACTTAGTCCCTTGGAATGCTAATGCAGTCTTCTGGATCACCAGTAGGGGACCCATTCCTCAACCACACCCCCACCCGCTGCCCTAAATGACACAGTCACCACAGGGCTTTGACACAGGGGCATGGATTTGACTGAGTTCTTCTAGGCACTCAGCATTTCCCACAAGAGGGACAAAGGGTCTTTATAAGCTAATCCTACAATGGCCCCAGTTGGATTGATACTCTCACAAGAATGTGCAGCATTGGTTAAGGTGTCACATTCCCTAGATTGGCATTTGGCTGTTCCTAACATGCCTCGGCTGTGCCTTTGCCCGCGATTTTGCATCCGCGTTCGCACTGAGCCCAAACGGTGATATGGGCGCAAAATATCACGAGAGTCAGAAAACAAGGATCTTGCTGAGGTTCCTGACCTGCATTTCAATAAATTAATGTATCATTAAAGGGCTTCCCCGTCTTTCTCCATCACTGTCCCATCAACATGACAGCATGGGCCGTACCTGCAGACTTTTCCTACAGGATGGAACGGGAAAAGCTGACAGTGCAGCCTGGGAACCTCATGCCGGTTTTCTTTCCACAGCCGGCACTCTGTACATGGAACGATAAGTCCCTTTCCTGTGGAAAAGCAAAGATTCGCAGGGTACCTCTTCAATTGGCACACAAGCCAGGATTCTGACAAGCTGCCTTTTTAAAAAGTATTCAAATCAATGCAAATACGGTTCCCAACGAGGCTTGATGGGCTAGCCAATCGGCCACCAAAGTCAGAAACAGAAAATTGCAAACTTTTTTACATTGGTACATTGGTTGAAATCTGACTATGGGCCGTTCTCCGCATTTTCCCATCTCACCGCTGATGAGGTTGGAAAATCCCACCCAATGTCTTGCTCCAGACCCAGAGCATTGTGGTAAATTTTTAACTGCCCTCTGACACGTTCTAACCACTCATAGAATCATAGATCACAGTGCAGAAGGAGGCCATTCGGCCCATCGAGTCTGCACCGACCACAATCCCACCCAGGCCCTACCCCCTTGCATTTACCCAAGCTTGTCTCCCCAAAACTAAGGGGCAACTTAGCATGATCATACCACCTAACCCGCACATCTATGGACTGTGAGAAGAGACTGGGGCACCCAAAAGAAACCTACTCAGACACGGGGAGAATATGCAAACTCCACACAGACAGTGACCCAAGCCAGAAATCAAACCCAGGTCCCTGGCGCTGTGAGGCAGCAGTGCTAACCACTGTGCCACTGTGCCGCCACCCCTGTTGGATGTGCAGTATAACTGAATGAACAAGAATTGTTGTGCTATCACTCCCCTGAGGTTGGGAAACAGAGAATTCGATTCATTTCCAGAATTTGCATCAACATTGATGCCAGCGTTGAAGCTAATTACCAGCATTCAATTTTATACCAGTGTGAATTACATGCTAGAGATGCCATGTGAACATAACAGCAGTGATTTAATTAAAACTTCCAGCATGCTTTTATGGCGTACTTTAATTTGTGTTGCAAAGTGGAGATACTGACACTGCATATCAGTGCTAAAGGAGCAATTCCCTGGAAGTGCACAGAGACATCTTTGTTAAGTTGTGAGGAATGGCACAAAAGCATGTAATCCCCGTGTCACTGAAAAGACTTTCAAATTTCAGTTGACAGCACTTGAGGCACAACAATAATGATTCTTTTTTTCATTCAGTTATACTCCACTTAGGATGAGTAAAGAGAAAGATCCTACTGGGCAAATCAGTCACACAAGGGAAGGTCAAGTAGTATTCATCCAAGAAAGTATCTTAGAGGGATAGACCTATTCGAATCTCTGAGACATTTATTTTGCCTTATGCCTGGCATTGATGGAGTATAGCTTCATCTGAAGAATGACACTTGCAACAATCGCAGGGCATTGTTTTACTGCCTTTCTTCCGTTTCCACACGACTGTTAAAATCTTGCACCCGTCTGGGGGCCCCTTTAATGGGGCGATCCCTGAGGGCCACGTGATCGGGCCGGTCCCGATGGAGAGACAGTGTGGGAAACCGAGCCAATTGGGAGCAAGAGGGTGTTTCCTGGGTCGGGGAGGAACCACAGTTGGAGTCAGGGAGGAGAAGATGGTAGACATATTGCAGTTCTGTCAGACTCTTGTTTGTACAGATATAAATCTTGTTGGTAATAAACGCCTTCATGGGTTTGGAATTAAATTATTCTGTTTTTGTCTTTAAAACAGTTTCACGAAACAAGAGGGTGAAAGCATATTTCATGGGGATGAGGATCTGTACTTACCAAGGTGAGGGATGTCAATAAATATAAGCATAAAGTTGGAAATAGCTTTATGCTTATTGCTTCTGTTGTGAATAATATTAAAGTTGGAACTAAATAGGTGGACTGAAATAGGTGGGGAGAGTATGTATAATTTTCCTGTACGTATTTGGAAAATTTGTCTACGATGAAATGCAAAATTACTTAAAAATGTAAGTCAGAATAAGGCAATTGTTGAGAAACCTTTAGCAGGAAAGTGAGAAGTATTTGAGGAAATCTTGATGCGGCTGCAATCTGAATTCAAATGAAAACAGGTTAAAAAGATAACAGAGACAATGACAGCGATTCTCCAAGAAGTGCTGAATTGGTGGGAAAACTGTTCTAAATCCCGACTGTTTTGTCAGTTCAGCTTCTTACCTGAATCTCCGCACTCTGTGCACTGCAGAGGCCCCAATCGTGAATCTCGTTAAAAACCCAGGGGGGTGGGGCGGGGCCTATTCACACCGGAGTCTGACAGTTCTGGAACTCTGCGCATGTGTAGTGGCCCCGATCTGTCAGACTCCCTGATCGCTGGCCAGCCTAGGACCCCTGCAATGCTGCCCCTCCAGCACCCCCCCATGGCCCGATCGCAGCCCCCACAACAATTCCTGGGCCAGCCCTGACCCCCCCCCCCCGTTCCAGAGCACCCCGATGCACAGCCCGCCTCCCCCTGCCCCCCACAGTAATGATCCCCCCACCCTCCTCACCCCGGCATGTGCGGAGGAAAAGAATGTCCGCTGCCACTCTGCCTGAGATCAGTAGAGGGAAAGGGGGGTCTACTACCACTCTATTTGAGATCAATGGGGGGAAAGGGGAACTGGCCGTGGACCTCTGCCACTCTGCTTGAGATCGGTGAGGGGGAAGGGGGGAGGGGCCCGCGATTGGTCTGGGTGGTGGGTGGGGGGGAGGGGGAGGGGATAAGAGGATCAGTAATGTTATGGGGCTGGGGCAATGTCTATGGGGGCCAGGGGGAGGCATTATCCGGCCCAGGAGGGATGTGACAGGGGAGCCGCATTCTATCATTTTTTTTCTGCGCATGCGCAGCTGGAGGTGCCAATCGGAGCTGCAGGATTTTGGTTGGGTTAAGCCCCGCCCACGAGCTTGTTAAACCTGATTCGGAATCGCTGATATTTTTTGTAGGCAGAATGCGTATCGGGTCTAAACGTTGGATCTGAAACACTCCCAGTTTCAAGTTCGCCCAGCATTTAGAATCAAAATGGTAAAATAGGGCCCTCCCAGTCAAACTCTGAGTTTAACCTGGTGTGAGATTTAAGTATCATAACATGGTTCTATTCCTGCAACTTTCTTCTTGACATTTGTATGCATAGACTGGGGGGAAAGTTTCACCATCCCTGTTGCATATTGTAAATCTGGGCTCTGTGTAGGATGACACTGTGGCTGGAATCTTCTGTTCTGGACTATAAGTTCAGTGGCGTGCACTAAAGTGACATTGATTCCAGCTGTTGGCAGGACAACAGACTATGTATGACCTTGCACTGATCAGCTCATCACCTATGCATTGCAAGGAGCTCACTGAATCACATGGCAAGAAGCCGCCATACTCGTCATTATCTCATGGGCTTGAAGGTCCTTGCACCATATTTAAAGGACGGGCAGACAGCCATTCACTCACTGCAAGCCAGGAGCTCTGGACTTTGCTGAGACCAGGAGACCAGACATTGTGTGGCTCCACCATTCAGCCAAGTCTTCCTGCAGGCCATCATTGGAGGTGCTGTTCTCCAGCAATGGCATCTGACCATGGCAGCCTGGACTGAGGTCACAATGGAGGTTAGTGCTCATGAGGCCCATAGGAGCAGGAAGAGGGTGATCTGGAATGCTCCAACAGGGTAAGTGGCACTATGTCCACATGGCAAAATGACACTTATAAGACATCAGGCAGTGTAAGTGTGCGAGTGCACAGGGATGTCAGACAGGAGTTTGGGTTGCATGACTCAGTAGCAGGTAGGACATGCTCACTGAATATGTAGCAGCCACTTCATGCTCTCTGTTCCATGTTACCGATCAGTTACAGGTTATGCTGCTTATTAATCGCTCACTGGGGAGGGCCCATAAGGAGCATGCATGTTCCTAAACTGCAAGCAACCTTTCTGTTTGTCAACAGGATAAAAATGTCCACAATGAGAGGGAGTGGGCCAAGATTGGAGGCTGCATTCCAGACATTCGAGTCCTCACCCTTTCGAGGAGGAAGACACCAGCTAACCGGGGAGGAGCAGGACCATGTCTGTGATAAAGGTGAGACAGGACTCACCAGTGAGGATGCCTCCAGTCTGCCATTGCTAAATGTGCCCACAAAGTAACAGGTTGCTTTAATTAAGGTACCTGCTTAGGCATACTCTAAATCTTTCTTTTCTATATTGCAGATACCATCAACAAAGTGAGCGGGCTGTGGGGAGGGCACGATGGAGCTCCATCTCCACAGCTACAGCTCCACCTCCAACCCCACCCCTCAGAGGATGCACCGTCACTGTGTTCACTGCACCCTCCACCAGCGTACCACATTGGTGAATGCACATTCTAGACTAGGCTTGGGTGAGCACATCATTGGCGTGGGTCCACAGCTGGCAGAGGCAGTGACAGCCAAGGTCTCTGCCATTCAGAGCGGGGGGAGGGGGAGTCGTGGGGTACCTCAACCTCGCTCGAGGTGCTCCTTCTCCTCAAGGAATTAGGGACATGCATTAGGCACTGAAAGGGAGGAGGAACAGCAGCTAAGAGAACAGAAGTGGGGGGTGATGTTAGATCTGAGACATTACCAGCCTCTCAGGGCTAAAGGGTGAGATAACAGGGATCATCTGTGAGCCTGAACTGATCAGTTATTCATTAGGTTTTTGTGATGTATGTGTTAAAAATAATTGAAGGATATATCAAGCTATGCAGTGAAATGTGATATCTAAAAGGTAGAAATTGGTTCCACGGACTTGCTATTGGAGAGAAAGATCCTGAAGCCCAACCAGGATACATCTCTTCCAGCATTGGCTTGGTTTAAAATCTTTACTTACTTGAAGCTCACAGATTCAGATATTGGTCTATTGTTTTTAACCACATCAGTTATCACTGAAAAGCAGGCAGATCATGGGTATCAATCTGTCATGTGATGTGCAGGGGAAGTATTTCACACAGAGAGTGGTGGTTGCCTGGAATGCGCTGTCAGGGGAGGTGATGGAAGCAGACACATTAACAACATTTAAGAAGTCTGTGGATGGATACATGAATAGCGAGGGAAAGAGGGACTGAGTAAGGGCAGAAGGTTTTTTTTTAGTTTAGTTAGGGCATCATAAGACCATAAGACCATAAGACATAGGAGCGGAAGTAAGGCCATTCGGCCCATCGAGTCCACTCCACCATTCAATCATGGTTGATTTCGACTCCATTTACCCGCTCTCTCCCCATAGCCCTTAATTCCTCGAGAAATCAAGAATTTATCAATTTCTGTCTTGAAGACGCTCAACGTCTCGGCCTCCACAGCCCTCTGTGGCAATGAATTCCACAGACCCACCACTCTCTGGCTGAAGAAATTTCTCCTCATCTCTGTTCTAAAGTGACTCCCTTTTATTCTAAGGCTGTGCCCCCGCGTCCTAGTCTCCCCTGCTAATGGAAACAACTTCCCTACGTCCATCCTATCTAAGCCACAGGCTTGGAGGACCGAAGGGCCTGTTCCTATGCTGTACTTTTCTTTGTTTGTTTGTAATTGTATTGTTTGGACTTGCACAGGAAAGTTTATCTTGGAGATTGCTATTCTTCTACATTTATTCTGCTGATACTGAGCTTAATGAGGTCACAGGTTATTATGGGGATCATCCATGCAAATCAGTTGCAGGAAGATGAGGAGGATGAAGAGCAGGAGCCATGTTGCCCTGTGACAAGGAGCAGTGGGAGAGAATAGATGTTGGGCAAGTGTGTGCGTGTGTGCTTGTGCGTGTGTGCGTGCGTGTGTGCTTATGTGTGCGTGTGTGTGTGCGAGTGTGCGTGTGTGTGTGCTTGCGTGTGTGTGTGTGCATATGTGCGTGTGTGCGTATGTGTGTTTGTGCGCGTGCGTGTGTGTGCGTATGTGTGCGCGTGCGTGTGTGTGTGCGTGCATGCGCAGGGGAGGGTGGCGGGGGAGGTGATGGTGTTGGTGGTAGGATGCTGCTTGAGAAAGCTATACCACACCTGCAGTCAGAATGAGTTTCCGAATCTGGGGAGCGGCGTGTGCAGAATCCGACCGCTGCAACCCTGCAACAAATTGAAACCAGTGAGCCAGCGATCAAGAGGAAGCAGAAGAATGGCATTTCCAGAAGTGAGAAGCTGGAATCTTTAATGTCCATGGCAGCACAAATTGGGCGTAATTTCTTACCCACAGTGATTTTTTCCAATGCTGTTTCTTTATTAATTCCATTCCTACAAGACAAAGCTGCCGATTGGTTTCTGCATGCCTGGTGGAGGATTTCTTGTTGCTTCAGCCTATGAGGATCCAGTTGCAGACTGCTGCTGGAATAGCTTGTCTGATTGAACTCTCTGCCAATATGGTCGGCATTCATTATGAAGTTCTCAAGGGTACAGATATGCTCACATTCTGAGAGAGGGCAATATTTGCCATCCCCATGGACCACTACCCATCCCATGGGTCAATAGCTCAGCAGTAAGTCATAGAATCCTTACAGTGCGAAGGAGGCCATTCAGCCCTTCAAACGCTTTTCTTTCCCTTGACGGATCCATGATCTTGAAGGCTGTCTGCTCCATCTTGCTAATGGCTGGTGTTACTTGTCTCCTATTTTGTGGTGTGATACATCTTTTTCTTTCCTGCAGAAAAAATGGGAGTGATTCAATGAGTGGTCAAGGGATATGCTTGTGTGTGACACTTATTCACATACTGCCTATTCTGTGAGGGAGCAGCAAGTTGTGACAATGATGAGAATGTGGTCATTGGGACAAAGAGAGGCTGGATTATGAAGTTAGTAATGGGTCATCAGTAGGTTTCAATGTTTTGGAATTACTGTTAGTGCCTGCTGTTAAAACAGCAAAGAACATGTCAGTGTGTGTCTGGAATGAGGAGGACAATCCCCTGTGATTGTTGGAGAAGGATGTGGTGCAGGGAGAGAAGTGTAGAAAGGGAGGGCTGTCACCAGGCACAAAGCAGAGAATTGGTGATGTGAAAACTTCTACTCACCTTTGCTACTCTGGTCAGGTCATTGAACATTTCCCGGCATTGAGTCTAGGACTTGGAGTTGATGCATCTAGCATTGACTACTTTTGGCACCTTCCTCCAAGCCTTTTGAATGTTTTGTTTAAGTATCTTTTGGCATCTGTCTGCAAGAGGACATCCCTCTGTCTGGGACCTCCATAAATGTGTCAGAAAACCTGGGGTTTGCTTCTGAATCAGCTTCGAGATTGAACTATCTCCAGCAAATGAAGATATCTGCCGGGACTCAACCACTCCGATTCCATTGCGGGCGAGAGCCCGACAACAGAAATCTCCGTTGACCTTGGGTGGGAATTCCTGGCCTTGCCCGAGTGAGGCTGTAAAAACCTGCCCATCAATTCAGCCGCCCTTTAAGGGGTGTTTATGCACCACACGGCCCTGCAAGTGGAAAGTTTGCCTGCTCATCTGTCCTGTCACTTATGCAATCATGGTGGGCAGCATTTTAATCGTATGTTGATGAGGCCTGGCAGATAAACTCCACCAGGTCTTGGAATTATGAGTCTTGTTACCTCCTCAAAAATTCACTGCCAGTTAAAATTCCTCCTTTAGCATTTTCATTCTGTTTTATTATTTCCCCTTACCCTTTTTTTTTCTCCACAATGTTTAATGCACTCTGTCCCTCGACCAAGCACTGAAATATAAAGAAAAATGTATTTGGATTTGTTTGGATTAGGGGTGGGCAGATTCCATACCACCACAACTGCACCATCATAGAACTGGAATATTCCTGACATGCTTTACCGTAAAATAGCATCATGTAGAGGATGAAAATGTAGCTAACAAAGCAAAAAAGGGCAATTTTGACACTTTTGTCCTTTCACCTCTAAAAATTGGGTTGAAGTTCAGCTCAGCTAGAAAGATTGAGAGTCTTCTCATCTCATGTGCATTAAGGTCCTATCTGATGGAGAAAATTGGGACCAATGTAATTCAGTTTATAATAAAGTAAAGGCAAATAACCAGCCACTATCCAGTAACAATGAACAAATTATTGATTGTCAATTTTCTCCACGAACAGTCAAGTAACATCTGAACGAGTTGCTTCTTCCTGACTGTAAGATGAAAATCATGTCTATAACCTGAGGGTAATAATTTAACAATTAAAGTCTGAAAATTGAAGTAAATATTTGTTTCATTATCCATTTGGGATAAATTAACAAAAGAACGAAGAGAAGCCTTCATATGCTTGCCAAGAAATAATCTCTGCCAGTGGACAATGATGTTTGTTGTGTTGCTTGTTCCTGACACTTGAATAAGACTGGAGCCTGCTGATGTCAATTAGCCGGGTAACTGAAAACTATTCAACTTTCGAAAGAAAGTGGACTTTTAAAAAAAAGCATTTGCAGATGCCAACTAATTGAAAACAAGTGCACTTTATGATTGTTACAAGGACTATGCACTGCTTAAGGGATTAATGTTGAAGATTTGATAGAATAGCCACTTGCGGTTATGTGACAAAAACATATAGCGTTGTGAATTCTTATAATTTTAGTCAGGATTTAATTTACCATCTCACTTCATCCCTTGCA
Source organism: Mustelus asterias (assembly GCF_964213995.1). Classification (NCBI taxonomy): domain Eukaryota; kingdom Metazoa; phylum Chordata; class Chondrichthyes; order Carcharhiniformes; family Triakidae; genus Mustelus; species Mustelus asterias. The sequence continues at coordinate 52,855,996 of NC_135805.1, forward strand.
GGAACTACTGAACAAGACAACGGGGACTAAACTGAGTAGCCATCCCAAAGATGGTTATCAAGATCCCCGTGCGTGATTGCCCTGTGCTCCATTCATCTTAATGCAAGAAATATGGCATCTTCGGGTTGCCTGCTCATTATCATGATTCCTGTGTGCAGTCCGTGCTAACCGCACTGTTAATTGGCTACATGCATCAGCAGAGGCCCAAAATCATAATTTGTTAACACCGCTTAAAGCTAGTCTGTGCAGCTTAAAGCTAACTAGCGCCTTTTAAAGAGGATGTGCATTGTGGCTTGAGTCCATGCTGGATTTCCTGGGGAAGAGAGAAGAAAGGTTGGTCATAGAAACTTCAAAGTTTTTAGACGCTTCACCAGAGGCCTTTTTGTGCAGGCAGTAGGAACAGATAGTTGTGGGGGTTAATGCCAGGAATGCAGCTAAAATGACCTGGATGCGGAGTCATAAGAAGTTCAACAACCTCACATGAATGGTCAAGGTCAGCGAATCCATCTTCAAATGCCATATCTTACCAACTTTATCACTAGCCTCAAACACTGTTCACATTGTCACACTTCTAGGGCTCATTCCTAAAATTCATAAATTTTACATCAACGTCACACGTTTGGTGCTGTTGCCACCCTCACACCCACATCTCATAGGTTGTGTGAAATGCCAGCTACTCAATGGGCGGCACAGTAGCACAGTGGTTAGCACTGCTGCTTTACAGCTCCAGGGTCCCGGGTTCGATTCCTGGCTCGGGTCACTGTCTGTGTGGAGTTTGCACATTCTCCTCGTGTCTGCGTGGGTTTCCTCCGGGCGCTCCGGTTTCCTCCCACAGTCCAAAGATGTGCGGGTTAGGTTGATTGGCCAGGTTAAAAAAAAAAAATTGCCCCTTAGAGTCCTGAGATGCGTAGGTTAGAGGGATTAGCGGGTAAAATATGTGGGGGTAGGGCCTGGTTGGGATTGTGGTCGGCGCAGACTCGATGGGCCGAATGGCCTCCTTCTGCACTGTAGGGTTTCTATGATTCTATGATTCAACCATGACAGCAACATCACCCGAACATATTCGATGTCACGCACTGGCGCACTTCCTTCCCTCCTACAACGTGAGCACAATCGGAGGTTACAGGGGTTAACCAGAGGGGAGAAGCACCTACATACTCCAACCCCTAGCCTAGGGAGGAGGTCATTATTAGAAAGGCCATTGCTGAAGCTGGGGCTGAATTCATTGAAAGTGGTGTTGATGGTGTAAGAATACAATTCCATCCCAACTTCCCTCATCACAATATTATCAGTGTGTCTTATTCCTTTTAGAAGCCCAAGAAATGCAACTTGACCAGGCAGTAGAGGAAGACAATGAAGAGGATGGCGATGACGATATATTGGGCGGATATTCCCATCCCGCCGGCTGCAGGAATCGTAGCAGGCAGGACAAGCTAGTTGTCAGACCATTTAAAGATCCGTTGACCTCAGGTGGGAATTTCCGGTCTTGGGGCGAGCGCAGCCAGAAAATCCCGCCCATTGCTTCTTGTTTATATATTCACAGCCACCAGCACAAATACTGACATTATGGGCAGGACCCTACGGCCTTGCTCATCCCAAAACTGTAAAGTCCTCCCCGAGATCAACGGACCTTCCCATTGTCTGCCCCTCGCCCACTCCGATTCCTGTGACAGGAAGGCTTGCATGTTTCTGAGAGTAAAGCCTCATATAAACCCACCTGGTTTATGCAGCTGGTGACATAAAAAAGAGGATATATCTTTCTTCAATCCAATAATGCGACGTTGGACCTCAAGAACATCTGCGTTGCCTGAATTCGACCAGCCTGAGTCGGAAGGCCAGGCCACACAGGCATGGAAGAAATTCCACAAAGGCAATGGGGCACAGAATGGCAATCCAATGCGGATTGCCTCTATTGATATCAGACTTGAATGAGTTATTCACGTACAGTTCAGGTAAAAAGGGGCTCTTTAGGTTGCTGCCTCCCTTCCTCTTCTGCTTCTTCCACCTTCTCTTTTTTTAATTCATTCGTGGGACATGGGCGTCGCTGGCTGGCCAGCATCCCTAGTTGCCCTTGAGAAGGTGGTGGTGAGCTGCCTTCTTAAATCGCTGCAGTCCATGTGCTATGGTTGACCTACAATATCGGTAGTGAGGGAATGCCAGGATTCTGACCCAGCGACTGCAGAGGAATGGCGATATATTTCCAAGTCAGGACAGTGAGTGCCTTGGAGGGGAACTTGCAGGTGGTGGTGTTCCCATGTATCTGCTGCCTTTGTCCTTCTAGATGGAAATGGTCGTGGGTTTGAAGGTGCTGTCTAAGGATCTTTGGTGAATTGCTGCAGTGCACCTGCTCCTGATCTTCAGCTTCTAATCGTATATGTGATGGTAAGGACCATTTACTCCTCATGGAAAGGTAGTTCTGCATGCAGCGGAGCCACCATGAATATGGAGACCTGCTCTCAGCTAGGGATCCAGGGTGAGGTATCTAAATGGATACAAAATTGGCTTCTTGACAGAAGCCAGAGGGTGGTTGTAGAGGGATGTTTTTCAAACTGGAAGCCTGTGACCAGCGGTGTGCCTCGGGGATCAGTGCTGGGTCCACTGTTATTTGTCATTTATATTAATGATTTGGATGAGAATATAGGAGGCATGGTTAAGTTTGCAGATGACACCAAGATTGGTGGTGTAGTGGACAGTAAAGAATGTTATCTCCGATTGCAACGGGATTTTGATCAATTGGGCCAGTGGGCTGACGAATAGCAGATGGAGTTTAATTTAGACAAATGCAAGGTGATGCATTTTGATAGATTGAACCAGGGCAGGACTTACTCAGTTAATGGTAGGGCATTGGGGAGAGTTACAGGACAAAGAGATCTAGGGGTACATGTTCAAAGCTCCTTGAAAGTGGAGTCACAGGTGGATAGAGTGCAGTAGGAGGCATTCGGCATGCTTGGTTTCATCGGTCAGAACATTGAATACAGGAGTTGGGACGTCTTGTTGAAGTTGTACAAGACATGGTAAGGCCACACTTGGAAAACTGTGTGCAGTTCTGGTCACCCTATTATAGAAAGGATATTATTAAACTAGAAAGAGTGCAGAAAAGATTTACTAGGATGCTACCGGGACTTGATGGTTTGAGTTATAAGGAGAGGCTGGATAGACTGGGACTTTTTTCTCTGGAGTGTTGGAGGCTGAGGGGTGATCTTATAGAGGTCTATAAAATAATGAGGGCACAGATCAGCTAGATCTGTGCCCCTCATTATTCTTTTCCTAAAGGTAGGGGAGTCTAAAACTAGAGGGCATAGGTTTAAGGTAAGAGGGGAGAGATACAAAAGTGTCCAGAGGGGCAATTTTTTCACACAGAGGGCGGTGAATGTCTGGAACAAGCTGCCAGAAGTCGTAGTAGAGGCAGGTACAATTTTTTCATTTAAAAAGCATTTAGACAGTTACATGGGTATGATGGGTATAGAGGGATATGGGTCAAATGCGGGCAATTGGGATTAGTTTAGAGGTTTAAAAAAAAGGGTGGCATGGACAAGTTGGGCCAAAGAGCCTGTTTCCATGCTGTAAACCTCTCTGACTCGAAGTACTGCAGGACTCTGCCACAATATTGCAGGCCACAGAATTGTGGCTTCAATGTATCAGTGGCCTGCTCGAAACATTTTTTGCAGCTGCATGTCTTTAACCACGATGTGAGTGGCGTCAGCAAGGTGAACTTGTGTTGCCCATCCCTCATTGCCCTTGAAAAGATGGTGGCGGGCAATGGTGAGGAGCGGTTAGCTTAATTGGCTGGATGGCTGGTTGGTGATGTAGAGCGACACCAACAGTGCGGGTTCAATTCCCGTATCGGCTGAGGTTATTCATGAAGGCTGCACCTTTTCAACCCTGCCCCTTACCTGAGGTGTGGCAATCCTCAAGTTGAAATGACCACCAGTCAACTCTCCCCATCAAAGGGGAGCATAGCCTCTGATCATCTGGGACTATGGCAACTTTATCTTCAATTCAATTATATCCTTTTCAAAATAAGGAGGCACAACTGTTGTGGTCTGACCTACTGCAGTTAAACTTCCCTACTATTAAATTCCATTTCCTTTGCAATAAACACAAATAATCCATGTGCCTTTCAAATCACTTGCTATTCCTGCTTACTACTGATTTATGCACCAGGACATCCAGATCGCTTTGGACCACTGGGTTCTGCAATCTAGCCTAGAAGAAACCAGACGAACAGAATTTCAGTGCCATGGTCACCTTGGTAATGGTAATGTGATCATTGCCTTTCTTTCAGGCTGCAGTTGGAGCTGGATTAACTGGCAGGTTTCAGTCAAAAACTGCTTAATTAAGCAAGTTTCCGATTGGAGAATGAATCGCTGAGCAGCTGAACACCCTGGGTTGTTTTGGTCGCCTGCTGTAAGCACTTCTCCCCTTCTCCTTTCAGCAGCTTGGCCTGCTCTGTTGTTCCTCTCCTCATTATCCCTTCAGGCTCAGTTCCAAGACGAAAGATGTCTTGGAGCAACTAGTTTGCACAAAAGCTTTGAAATTAGCAAAAAAAGTACTTCAACCTTGCCACACTACTACTAGCAGACCTGTGAACTCGAAGCAGCGCTTGTTTTAATACGTTTGTAATGGAAAGCAGCATGATAATACTAGGAGTGAAACCTGTCAGGTGACTCAGTCTTAGTTTCACTTTTTCTTTGAGCAGAGCACACACTCACAGCTCTTATGTCTTCAAGCTTTATACCAATGCATAACAGTGTTTATGTGTCCAGTTTTAATAAATTAACCCAAAATGTGTTTGCCCAATCTCTTATGAGTAATTGGTGCCTTGTGTCTCATACACTTCCCTCCATATACATCTTCATGGGTGGAGCTTCAGAAAATCATGTGAAAGAGACTACAGAGGCACTTATTCCTGAAGGAAGTGCATGGGATATTGTTAGAATGTCCACAATTTTCCCCAGCTTTAGTTAAGATGCAAGTGACCTACATCCTGAATTCAAAATGTTTAAACAGTGTGCAGAGCTATGGTTTCTTGATTCAAGTGCATTTGAACCAGATAAACAAGCCATTAAAATACGTATATCAGGTAGGAATGAAGGTCTCTACAGGCTGAAAATGTCAAGATTAACAGCAGAATAGCTAAATAATCCCCAAAAAGATACGGATTACATTGGAAGATCAGTTTAAAATCAGATTCAACCTCCATAGTCATTGACAAGAGTTCATGTCATTTTAACAACAGTCTACAGAATCCATAGACCACCATGTCAACAGATTCAGAGAAAAGGGGTACACAATGTGAATTTTCAAATACAGTGCTAGCAGACAGTTGGTGATTGCATCCATTCCCATAGAAATATTCCAGAAAGTTCTGCACAACAACCCTAATATCATAACATCAAAGAGTGACTCAAGGATGAATCTAAGTGCTGTAGGACTGCAGCAGGCAGTTCATAAATTTTATAATTTTATTTTTGCTTCACTTTTGGTTTTTAAGTGAACCATTATTGAATCTAACTTTGTAGACATTGATTTAAACTTAGATGTGATTGTGCTTTGATTATTATATCATCAGTAATATTATTAACTGTAGACTTACTCATTTTCCCAAGGATTTTTCTTGTGCATCATATTCACAGCTGTTGTTTTGACTGAGCATTGTTTTTTTTCTAGATGTGCCTCTAAAAAACAAAGTTGTTTTTCTGACGTTTAGAAAGAGGAACTGTTTTTACTGTATTGATCCCAATGATCTTCGAACTACAAGCTACGACAATGAGTAGCATTACATATGGAATGGTCAACTATGGTATGGAATCAAGAGATGGAGTTTGATTGATGGTCATACAAGCTGATTGATGGCAGATGGGAGACCCCATCAAAAGATGCTTGAACAACATAAATATTGTGAAGTTTGCAAAGCTTTGCAGTGCCTGCGAGGAGAATTGATACGGACTCGTGCGTTTACAGACTTGTTTTGAGAATGCCTGAACAAGGCCTCAAAAGGCTGGAATGGAGCCAGAAATTTGGTTTTAAAGGGACACTGCTTCCTGGATTTGGGGTTGCAGCCAGAGTGGAATTGTCAACCACTGAAGACGATGGAGGAAGGGACATCACAGTGATTGGCCGAAAAGTCCACCCCTATGTAACGTTACTTAGAGACTTGATAATGTATGTATTAAGGGGAAATTTTTACCAACTTAAGCTCTTGTCTTGGAACAAGCTATGTTGGGGTTATCCATTTTGGGGGGCTGTTGTGCTTAGAAAAGACTCTGTTGTCCTTTTCTTCTGATATATATGAAGAGCTTTCTCCTTTCAATAAATTATCTTTTTGCTTATTTTATATTCTCAATTATAATTGTCATATTATTATAATTATCATTATTCAATAGAATTGTTGGTTTAACACATTATTCGGCATTGTCACTCGGAGTATGGCTGGAACCTAACTGAGACTCCAAAGGGACTCTTATACCCTACTGTACAACGCTCTCCTACTGGTCGACAAAGCTTACATGTCGTAAGTACAACTTCAATTGTTGATGCATGGGCTGGAACACCCAAACCTAGCAAGACATGTGGGAGGTGTGACTTCTGCACGCACCAGGGAAATGTTGAGTTTTTCATCAATTCTGCAAGGCAGAAAGAGCCATTGGCAGTGGCAGTGCTCTGGAGCAAAGGCTGATGCAGTTGTAAAGAGCTGTGCACTGATCCAAACAGACCTTGCACAACAGGTACCTTCAAGCAATAAGAATAACCATCCCATCCAAAGCATATACATGAGGTGATTGACTAATCAGAAAATGACGATGATATGCTTAATGACACAAAGCTCATGGAAAACATAGATTCCATTGCATCATCCAAAATGTTTGCCAGGATTCGAATTATCTGCCTATGAAAGTTGGTAATTATTGTTATTACAGACCTGGAAGGCCGTGGCGAAATCAACTACTGTGAAACTTTCAGCATTCAATAGGTCACTAATTTCATGTGCAGGATCCAAGTCCTGGAATGCAAGTACAATTAATCTCCTGGATGTCACAGAGATTCTACATCGTGGCAACTAAAGGCCCAGCGATTGCAGATCAGTCAGGTATCACAAGACAAATAAACCTTAAAACCTACTCATTTTAGCTCAGTTCATGACCTAACAACAAAATATCCAATTTTGTTGACAAAATTGGCAGTTTCAAGGAAGCTGCAATGTTGCACTTGCAGGAGAATGCAACTCTGTCAATTGATCCAACACTTAAGTATAGCATCAACATACAAGACTGATTAAAGGTTGAATTAGACAAAATAGAGAAAGATTGCATTGTTAGGAGAGCACAAGAGCACACCTTATGGTTCAACTAAATCACCTGCATCATAATGAAGGATGGAACATTGAGAGTATACCTCCAGCCATGATGATTAAACATAGGTGTGAAATATTATCCTGACATTGGAAGAGTTAAGTTTGAGATTTGCAGGTGTAAAATTCTTCTCGAAACTTGATGCCAAGCATGGTTAGTGATCAATATTTCTTGTGGAGAAATTCTAAGAGTTGACTACATCTCATACCTCATTCAGGCAATACTGCTCTCAATGACTCTCTTTCGGGCTATCTGAGAGCCAGGATCTCTCTCAAGCTCACATGTATCACATTACATGCACTGTATCATGATGCATCTGTAACACAGATGACATAGCTGTTGTGGGAAGTACAAAGCAAGAACATGACCACAATCATCACTTATTGATGCATGCAGCATATAGTGAAGGATTGGTGTTCAACAGTCTGAAATGTGACACCAATGTGCAACAAATCAATTTCTTTGATTCTATTTATTGCAGTGTTGGCACGTGTCCCGATCCAAGTAAACTACAAGATATTAAGGCCACGCAAATTCCTCAAGGTAAGGGCAATCTTCAAAGATTTGAGTCTTTTTAATTTCTTGTCTTTATACATTCCCAAATTCAATCAAAAATCTTCATAATTAAGGGAATTGTTGAGAAAGGAAGTGTCTTTCCTGTGGTACGAAGATGACCAATACCTCTTCGAAACACTGAAATAGTCATTATCGGAAACATTGACATTGAATTTTACGACCTGAGGGAGGCAACTACTCTGGAAAAAGGTGTCTCACAGAAAGGTCTGGGAGCATGTATACTACAAAAAGGCAAACCAGTTACATTTGCTTCAAAATCTCTAGAGATTTGGAGTTCAGAAGAGTGAGGGCTGACCTTATTCAAACATATAAGATCCTGAGGGGGCTTGACAGGGTAGATGGTGAGATGTTTTCATCAGTGGGAGAGTCCTGAACAAGGGGACATAGCTACAAGACAAAGGGCTGGTCATTTAAAACTGAGGTGCGTAGAAAATTCTTCTCGCAGAAGGTGGTGAATCTCTGAAATCCTCTGCCCCAAAGGGTAGTGGAGACTGGATCATTAGAAGTATTCAAATTGGAGGTGGATAAATATTTGATAGATCAAGGGCTAGAGGGCTATGGGGAAATGGCACAGAAAAGGAGTTGAAGCCGGCATTGGTCAGCCGTGACTGTATTGAATGGTGGGGCAGGATCGAAGGGCTTGGTGGCCTACTCCTCCTTCTATTCCTTGCATTGTGTTCTTGTGCAACACAACCAACTTCTCCAAATTTACACGAGAAACATTAGCTTCAGTGTTTGGAATCATACCCATCTATTTGATAAAAGGTTTGTAGTACAGACTGACCCCAAGCCACTGGGGATGATTTGATGAGAACCATTACAGCTGTGAGATTAGATAAAAACCCGGTAACTTGACGGTCACACTGGATACACTTAGCAGATTTTGGTGAAATGTTTACCTTGATTATGCCAAGATTAAACTTGTGAGCGACTCCAGGGCATTACTCACAGTGGGAAGTTTTCTAAGAATATGTGTGTTTTGCCAAAGTAGTTATGGTGGACTTCAGTTGTGCCTTTGTCCTGCCCGGACCACCGTTGTGTGTTTGTTATGCCTGGACACATCCCCTCCCGGCTCGGCTCCTCCCCTTGTCACCTAGTATAAAGATGGCTGTCTCCTCCCCCTTGTTCAGTTCGGGTCGGTTACCTGTTGGGATGTGCTCCTGATTCTGTTATGAATAAAAGCCTACAGTTGTATTGGCACACAAGTAGTCTTTTGCCTAATTGATAGCGCATCCATTTTATTCATAACATTTGACCGCCACGGAGCAGCTTTTAAAACCCGACAAGTTAACATTAGACCCTCAAGAGGTCGGAGTCTCTGATAAATTTGACCATTGGCTGGACTGCTTTGAAGCATTCATCGACGCCGCTGCGGTCGTCGACTCCGACGGCGATAAGCTCCACGTGCAGTCTACGGTATCTTCCGGGACGCTACTACATACGTGGACGCTATAGAACTCTTAAAAGGGCAGTTTCGAAAGAGCCCTAACGTGGTCTACACCAGACATCTCCTGGCTACTCGCAAGCAGCAGCCAGGAGAATCGTGCGCCCAATTTCTGCGCGCCCTGCGGGTTCGAGCTCGAGCTTGCGACTGTAAGGCTGTTTCAGCAGCTCAGAACACGGAGGACCTGATCCGGGACGTCTACATCGTGGGTGTTGAGTCTACTTACATTCGGCAGCGCCTGCTTGAACAGGGTGGCCTGGATCTCCAGAAAACGGCCACAATGGGTGAATCGCGAGAAGCGGCCTCCCGCAATCTCGGGGCCTACCCCGCATCCTGTTCCATCGACGGTTCCACCACGACGGCTGTTCCAGCGGGGCCCAAATGCTACTTTTGCGGCCTATCCAAGCATCCTCGGCGTCGCTGCCCGGCGAAGGATGCGATCTACTCCGGATGCGGTAAGCAAGGCCACTTCGTCAAAGTCTGCCGGGCGAAGCCGATCGTGAAGCCGATCGCGAAGCCTCGTGGTGCCACGTGTGTTCCGTGGGCGCAGCCATCTTTGATGCAGTCGCCGGATGCGTGGGAGTCGCCATCTTTGATGCAGTCAGCGGATGCGCGGCAATCGCCATCTTGGATGCCGTCATCAAGGCGCGCCGAGCGGGAAACTTTATCCGTGATGTCATCAGACGTGGACAAAGATGGATTCTTACTGGATTCAATGGTGGCATCGATTTTCCTGGACCAGTCGCAGCCTCACCAACTCTCCAAGTCAATAATGGAGATCAAGGTAAATGACCATGCAGAAAACTGCCTGTTCAACTGTGGGAGCACAGAAAGTTTTATACACCCTCGCACAGTGCGTCAATATGCCCTTCCCGTGCGGCCCTGGAGACAGACTATCTCCATGACTTCGGATTCCCACTCAGTGGAGGTCCTCAGGTGCTGTTGGTAGCACTGACAATACAGGGCACAGTCTACGAGCGTTTTCGGCTCCTCGTGCTGCCGCGACTCTGCGCAGCTGTACTGCTGGGGTTAGATTTCCTCACCCATCATAGAAGCGTCACCCTGCAGTATGATGGCCCTTATCCCCCGCTCTCTGTCTGCAAGGTGCCGTCACTGCAGCGCCCCCCGCACACCACCTGCAGTCTCTCGACCGTCAAGATCACCCCCCCACCTTTATTCGATAATCTCACCCCGGATTGCAGGCCTATAGCCACCAAAGGTAGGCGCTATAGTGCGGAAGACCGGGCCTTCATTCGGTCCGAAGTATAACGTTTGCTCAAGGAAGGGATTATCCAGGCCAGCACCAGCCCCTGGAGGGCGCAAGTGGTCATAGTTAAATCGGGGGAGAAACACCGCATGGTGATCGACTATAGCCAGACCATAAACAGGTATACGCAACTAGATGCGTACCCTCTTCCCCGCATCGTGGACATAGTCAACCGCATCGCGCACTATAGGGTTTTCTCTACGATTGATTTAAAATCGGTTTACCACCAACTCCCTATCCGCTCGGAGGATCGTCCATATACTGCCTTTGAGGCGGACGGTCGCCTCTACCAGTTCCTCCGAGTCCCCTTTGGTGTCACCAATGGGGTCTCAGTTTTCCAGCGGGCCATGGATCAAATGGTGGACCAGCACGGGCTACGGGCCACTTTCCCGTATCTGGATAATGTCACCATCTGCGGCCATGACCTGCAGGACCATGATGCCAACCTACAAAAATTCCTCTGTACTGCCACTCTCCTGAATCTGACATATAATGAGGCGAAGTGTGTCTTTCGGACACGCCGCCTCGCCATCCTTGGGTACGTGGTAGAAAATGGTGTCCTTGGTCCTGACCCAGCCCGTATGCGTCCCCTTATGCAGCTTCCCCTCCCTACTACTCTCAAAGCACTGAGGAGATGCCCAGTGGGTTCCCTGTTACGCGGATAAAGCCCGTCCGCTCCTAAAATCGACCTCTTTTCCCCTGGCGGAGGAGGCCCGTCGGGCATCGCGAAGGCCGTGATGCACGCTGTGGACGAATCCATCCCATTCCAAGTGGAAAGTGATGCGTCTGATTTTGCCCTAGCTGCCACCCTTAACCAGAGGGGCCGTCCGGTGGCCTTTTTTTCCCGGACCCAACAAGACCCTGAGATTCGACACTCTTCGGTTGAGAAGGAGGCCCAGGCCATCGTGGAAGCCGTCCGGCACTGGCGCCATTATCTTGCGGGCCAACGGTTCACCTTAATTACGGACCAGCGGTCAGTTGCCTTTCTGTTTAACACCAGGCAAAAGGGCAAGATTAAGAATCACAAGATCTTGCGGTGGAGGATTGAGCTCTCCACCTACAGATATGACATCATGTACCAGCCTGGGAAGCTCAATGAGCCCCCAGATGCCCTGTCCCGTGGATCATGTGCCAGCGCCCAAATGGACCAGCTACAGTCCCTCCATAACGATCTCTGTCACCCGGGTGTCACCAGATTTTTCCACTTTGTCAAAGCCCATAACCTGCCCTACTCCCTCAAGGAAGTCCGGTCGATTACCAGGCAATGCAGGGTCTGCGCTGAGTGCAAACCGCAGTTCTACCGGCCAGGTAGGGCACACCTTATAAAGGCCACTCGCGCGTTTGAGCGCCTCAGCATTGATTTTAAAGGCTCCCTCCCTTCCTCTAACCGCAATATTTATTTTCTGAATGTCATCGATGAATACTCACGTTTCCCTTTTGCCTTCCCCTGCCCGGACATGACCACGGCTACGGTGATTCGGACCCTGAACACGCTCTTCACCCTGTTCGGCTTTCCAGCCTATATTCATAGCGACCATGGGTCCTCATTCATGAGTGATGGGCTGCGGCAGTACCTACTCGCCAAAGGCATTGCCTCCAACCGTACCACTCGCTATAACCCCAGGGGTAATGGTCAAGTAGAGCGGGAGAACGCATCTGGAAGACTGTTCTATTAGCGCTACAGTCTAGTGGCCTTCCAGTCAGCCGTTGGCAAGACGTCCTCCCGGACGCATTACATTCTTGTGCACAGCGACCAATACGACCCCTCACGAGCGGATGTTCACTTTCGCCAGAAAGTCCTCCTCGGGTACTTCGCTCCCAGCTTGGCTGATGTCCCCGGGGCCCGTTCTCCTTCGGAAGCATGTCTGGACCCATAAGGCAGACCCCTTGGTCGAGGAGGTCCAATTGCTCCACGCTAATCCTCAATACGCTTATGTAGCGTACCCTGACGGGCGGGAGGACACGGTCTCTGTCCACGACTTGGCACCCGCAGGTGCCCCTGAGGCCACCACGTCCCTCCGCCCCACTGCCCCACTGTCCCTTGTGTTGTGCGCCCAGAGACCGCTACGCCCCTCCCCCCTTCAGTCCCAGTCTCCCATATTGTGCGCCCAGAGCCCACTACGTCCCTCCGCCCCCCAGCCCCAGTTTCCACTGTTCTCCATACGCCACCAGGGCCACTGCTCACTCCTCTCACCCCTATGCACAACTCGCTTGAGTCGCTGGTGCCGTCGCCAGGCAGTACCCGACGACTGGACGGGACGACGGATGGGTCCGCCTCACACCACCTGGCGCCTCCTCTCAACGCTCACTGCATGGAGCCTGGGCCAACTCCGCTCTCTGCTCGGACGACTCTGCAACCTGCCCTACGACGATCGCGACGGCGGATCAAGCCACCAGATCGTCTGGACTTGTGATATTGTTTCCGCTTCACCCCGTGTTGTTTTTTTTTTAAAGGAGGGGTGAACGTGGTGGACTTCAGCTGTGCCTTTGTCCTGCCTGGACCACCGTTGTGTGTTTGTTATGCCTGGACACATCCCCTCCCGGCTCGGCTCCTCCCCTTGTCACCTAGTATAAAGGTGGCTGTCTCCTCCCCCTTGTTCAGTTCGGGTCGGTTACCTGTTGGGATGTGCTCCTGATTCTGTTATGAATAAAAGCCTACAGTTGTATTGGCACACAAGTAGTCTTTTGCCTAATTGATAGTGCATCAGTAGTATTATTTGGAGATGTGATTATGGGATCTGGGAACAACATTGGGTTGTAGACTCAGGTCCTGCAATGCTACAATGGAGTTTTGCTCCAGCAATGCATCTCTGCAGGAGATCAGCAACTCTAGTATATAGCAATAGGATAAAGGAAAAATACTGCGGATTATGGAATCTGAAACAAAAACAGAAAATGCTGCAGAAACCCAGCAGGCCAGATAGCATTTGTGGAGAGAGAATAGAGCCAATGTTTTAAGTCCAGATCCAAACTCGAAACGTTGGCTCTGTTCTCTCTCCACAGATGCTGCCAGACCTGCTGAGTTTCTCCAGCATTTTCTGTTTTTGTCTCGTACAAAGGACATTACTTGAAATAATCCAGAAACTTAATTCTCAAGTCTTATACCATGTTTACTAACTTACTTCTCACATTGCAAACCTCAGTCAAAAATGAGGGAATTTCATCTATAATAAAGCAGGTGATGCATATTGAGATTTCTACTTTTTTTGAGTGTAAACATTAATAACAATTTGAAACTGCTGTCAGAATCATGTACCAAACCTATAATTTTGTGATGTATTCCACAGGCAGTTCTCATAAGGTTGACAAAGAACACCACATTAGTCTGCTGGCAGGAGTTGGCCTGCTGACCAGAAATGTTCAAATGGGGATTGCTCCACCTAAGTTGTTGCCAGGCAAAAGAAAAATGTCAAAAGTGGGGAATTGTTCTCAGATATGTGTATGCTTGCTGCATATAATGCTGTAATAGTCATATTTTTAGTTGGATTACCTGAAACTAACAAACAGGTCACAATCTTGTACCATGTAAATAATCACCTTAGTTTGAAATGCAAATCCCCAAGAGTTGACATCTGATTATTATGTAGAATCGATATAGGCTTCTTTGACAGCACCTTCAAAGCCCGTAACCTCTACCCAGAAGAATATGGGCAGTTGACAGCTGTGAACACCAACATCTGCAAGTTCATGTCCAAGTCATGTACCAACCTGACCTGGAACTATATTGCCATTCCTTCACTGTTGCTGGCTCAAAATCCTGTAACCCCTTCACAGCACTGTGGGTGTACCTACACCACCTGGATTGCAACAGTCAAGGAGACAGCTCAACACCACCTTCTGAAGGCCGATTAGGGATGGTGACAAATGTTAGCCTTGCCAGTGACGCCAACATCTCATGAGTGAATAATAAAAAAAAATTGTCGTCCAATTTTGGTATTCTTGCATTGCATTTTAAAAAGTTTTTAAGTTTATTTATTAGTGTCACTAGTAGGCTTACATTAACACTGCAATGAAGTTACTGTGAAAATCCCCTAGAATAGCATCAGACTATTTGAAGGTGACGTCACAGGTGGAGAAGGTGGTGAAGAAGGCATATGGCATGCTTGCCTTTATAGGACGGGGCATAGAGTATAAAAGTTGGGGTCTGATGTTGCAGTTGTATAGAACGTTGGTTCGACCGCATTTGGAATACTGCGTCCAGTTCTGGTCGCCACACTACCAGAAGGACGTGGAGGCTTTGGAGAGAGTACAGAGGAGGTTTACCAGGATGTTGCCTGGTATGGAGGGGCTTGGTTATGAGGAGAGATTGGGGAAACTGGGGTTGTTCTCCTTGGAAAGACGGAGGATGAGGGGAGACTTAATAGAGGTGTATAAAATTATGAAAGGCATGGATAGGGTGAACGGTGGGAAGCTTTTCCCCGGGTCGGTGGTGACGTTCACGAGGGGTCATAGGTTCAAGGTGAAGGGGGGGAGGTTTAACACAGATATCAGAAGGACATATTTCACACAGAGGGTCGTGGGGACCTGGAATGTGTTGCCGGGCAAGGTGGTGGAGGCGGACACACTGGGAACGTTTAAGACTTATCTAGACAGCTATATGAACGGAGTGGGAATGGAAGGATACAAAAGAGTGGTCTAGTTTGGACCAGGGAGCGGCGCGGGCTAATTGTTCCTGGTTTCTCGTTTCAAGGCTTCATTCTATGATCATCTTGCTGGTGCCAGTACAGAGTGAGACTGCGGATAGTTGGGAACCTGTCTCGGGGGCAGGGAATTCATATGGTGTTCGTGGAAGTGGAAATGACTAGGGTTGGGAAGCATTTTCCGATCGGGGCCATTGTGATCTCCTGGACTCGTTTCGATCGCCTCAGGGGGTCGGAGAGGAATTTCCCAGATTGTTTTTCCCCATATTGGCCCTGGGGTTTTTCACTCTGGGTTTTCGCCTCTCCCTGGAGATCACATGGTCTGGAATGGGGGGGTGGGGGTAAGTTAATAGGTTGTAATGAACAAAGCATCGTAGCTGTGAGGGACAGCTCGGTGGATAGGATATTGGTATGTAGATAGGCTGGAAAATTGGGCGGGGATCCTGGATTCAGGATTCAATCCTGGACCGGGGAGCGGCGTGGGCTTGGAGGGCCGAAGGGCCTGTTCCTGTGCTGTATTGTTCTTTGTTCTTTGTTCTTTGACTATTGATTGCCACGTTGTCAGGGTTGTGCCTGTTCAGCGACTTTAGACATATGCAGAGGACATATCTGGATGTGGCAGTGTAATTGAGTTTTTCTCCATTGCGGGGAGTGGCCGGGGATGTATCACACACCTCAAATCTTCAGTGATACCTTCCTAGCGCTGCTATAAACTGGCACTACGTGACTGAATTTTGCAACCATTAATTTTGTTTTGCTCCAACCTTCTCCTTTTTCAGATCCTCACAGTGCTGCACATTCTATCCAATCGTGAAGTATGCAAAAGTTATTTTTAAATTCGTCAAGAGATGTTGCAATCTTGGTGGTGTAGTGGTCAATGGTTTTTGCCAAATCATTCCTAATGGTTTGTGATAACATCTCTATCACAAATCTTTTGGCAAATAAATAGGTGTGAAACAACATAAATCCAAACACTAAGGCTTATGTTTCCTGTTCGACGTTGGGATCGTAAGGCATGCGACAGGCACAATGCTGTAGATTTGCCTTTTTTCAGTGTGCATGCTCACAGATTTTTCCGTGTTTCATCCATTTCTGGGGTAGTTGTCTCCCTCGGTTCTATAATTGAATTGCTGGTGCTGCAGATAATGTTTGATTTAGTGCTTCAAAGAGGTATTGGTAGTCTTCATGCCACAGGAAAGACACTTCTCTTCACAACAATTCCATTAGAGATGAAGACTTTTGTGCGGAAGCGGGAATGACAAGAAATTACAAAGAGACCGTGGCATTTTTGAAGATCTTCCTAATCTTGTGGTGTTGACATGGTTGGAACATCCTCTCATTTACTTGGATTGGGACCTATAGCAGCACCTGGATAATTAGAGCCAAAGAAATTGACCTGCTGCAAGTTAACATCACACTTCAGACAGCTGAACACCAACCCTTCTTTAGGTGCCACTTGCATCAGTAAATGTAAATTGTGGTCATAGTCTTGCTTTGATTTTCCCACAACAGCTGTATCAACTGTGATACTTATTCATCTTGGTCCAGTGCATGTTATGCAGTTCATGTCAGCTTGAAAGACATCCTGGATAACCGAGAGCCAGATAGGAAGTAATTGAAAGCAATATCATCTAAACAGGGCACAAAATGTAATAAACTCTTGGGACTTCCCTGCAAGATGTATTGATCAATAACTATGCCAGGTGCCAAATCACAGAATTGTTATAGCGCAGAAGGAGGCTATTTGGCCCATTATATCTCCACCGGCTCCCCAGATGAGCATCATGTCTTAGTCCCATTTTCCTGCCTTTTCCCTGCACCCCTGGACATTGATACTATCCAAATAATCATCTAATGCTCGACTGAATGCCTCGATGCAACCTGCCTCCACAACACTTCCAGACAGTACAGTACAGACCAGAACTACTTGTTGCATGTCGCTCTAATGGAGGCCAGTGTAAGTTAGAGAAAATTGTGAGTTAGTATATGAGAAGCAGAGTTTTGGATAAGTTCAAGATTATAGTGGGTGAAAGTTGGGAGGCCAGCTAGGAGACCATTGAATTAGTCAAGTCTAAAATCAGGCAAAGTTTTTCGGAGATATGCAGAGATGACGGCAGCCTCAATGTGCAATGGGAGTTTTATTTAAAGTGATTTTCAAAATGTCTGTTCTCAAACTTACCTCTACTTGCTTTCAGTTTAGTTTCAGTTTCTGTGTAACCCACACCCAGGCTTGACTAAAAGCACACAGAACAGAGAAAATCAACAAACACATGTAATTAAACAGTATCACAGAATCATTCCAATGCAGAAAGAGACCATTTGGCCCACTGTGTCTGTATCGGCTGTCCAAACTGAATGCCATCTCCCTGCCTTCTCCCTGTAACCCTGCACATTGTTTCTATTGATTAGCATTTCCCCTTTGTAAACCAAAAGTACCTTACTCTAAATTAAACTATCCTTAACAACAAGCGTATGTACATCGAGTCATTTCTGATCGGGATCATATGCGTTTGTGGTTGCAATATGGCGGTTTGGAACCCAATTTCCAGCTTCAAATCTTGGTCTTCTTGTGCATGTTTGTTTATTGAAGTACACTTTTGCTTCACTTTGTACTTTGCGGTTTCTTCTGCTTTCACTCTGCCATTCTTGCTGTGACAACAATGACAGCTTAATAATGGTCAGCAGAATGAAAAAATTGCAACCTTATCATACATTCAGCCGGTGTCTTTCCAGTCAGTGTGTGTAGGATGAATCAATATGTGCAAAGTATGATATGAATGGGTTGATCAAATGCCGCCCCCCCCCCCCCCCCCCCCCACCCCCTGCCCCCCCATACTGGCTCTCAGGTTGTCTTTGATCACCCTGTTGAATTATTCAATTACGGATTCTATCGAGATGAAATGGTAAATTTTGTAGCGTGCTAGGAATCCTGTGAACTGATTGGAAACAAGCTGCAGTCCATTGTCTGTAGTGATAGATCCCGACAAACTCTATTTTGTAAACATCTTGTCTAAAATCTCAATGACTGAAGTGATGGCTATGGAATTTGTTGCAATGATTTATGGCCATTTGCTATTCAGATTGTGAACAACAAGCAAAAATGGTCCCTTGGTCTGTAAGGAGAGGTAACGGCACATCCTCTATGATTATCCTCAACACCAGTGCCCACAAGACTGTGTCCTCAGCCCCTTATTCTATCCCTTATACATTATGACTGCGTGGCCAAATTCCGCTCCAACCCCATTTTCAAGTTTGCTGGTTACACCACTGTAGCGGGTCAGATCTGAAACAATGATTAAAAGGAGCACAGGAAAGAGACGGAGAATCTGGTGAAATGGTATGACAACAATAATCACTCAATGTCAGTAAAATGAAGGAGATAGTCATCGACTTCAGGAAACGTAGTGAAGAACATGACCCTGTCTACATCACCGGTGGTGAAGCGGGGTTTGTCAAGAGCTTTAGGTGTCCTGATCACCAACAACCTATCCTGGTCCCTCCATGCTGATGCCATAGTTAAGAAAGCCCACAAACACCTCTATTTTCTTAGAAGTCTAAGGCAATTTGGCAGGTCCACTACGACTGTCACCAATTTTTACAGATGCACCATAGAAAGTTTCCTTTCCAGATGTATCACTGTTTTGACCAAGACTGCAAGAAACAACAAAGGGTTGTGAACGTAGCCCAGTCCATCATGCAAACCAGCCTCCCACCCTTTGATTCTGTGTAAACTTCCCGCTGCCTCAGGAAAGTAGACAGCATAATTAAGGACCCCACGCACCCCAGACATACTCTCTTCCATCGGGAAAACGATACAAAAGTCTGAGGACATATACCAACTGACTCAAGAACAGCTTCTTCCCTGCTGCCATCAGACTTTTGAAAGGACCTGCCTCACATTAAGTTGATCTTTCTCTACACCCAAGTTATGACTGTAACAGTACATTCTGCACCCTCTCTTTTCCTTCTCTATGAACAATATGCTTTGTCTGTATAGAGTGCAAGAAACAATACTTTTCACTGTGCACTGATACATATGACAATAATTAATCAAATCAAATCAAAGTTACTGCCAAGCTACTAAAGAACACTTTGCTGTGATTTTATAAAATCATACCAGGAATGAAAGTGTGGAAGAGGATTAGAGAAATTAAGTAGAGTAACGATAGATAAGGCAGTAGTAGTTGGTTGAACTCAAAGTGAAGAAAACCAAGCTCATCATGTTGACCAATGGAGGATTTGTGACTATAAATATCCTCATGAGCACCCATTCTCTACCTCCCCTCCCATTCTGTCTGTTCATTGACGTAGTTTCATAACAAAGGTTTGGTGCCTCAACTCAGTTTCCATTATTCATAATTGTAAAAGAGTTTAAATCTAGAAAATAGAAAGGCTTAGAATAAACATTGGGTGGAATTTTACCGGATGTCCGCCCGAGTTTCGCACGATCCCGCCTGAGGCCAACGGAGAATTCCATTCTCCGAGCCTCACCCGCCCCTGGAATCGGGGTGGATGTGCCGGTAAAATTCCGGCCATTGAATCAAGTGCAAGAGAGAGAGAGGGGTGTTGTTCAGAAGAAAACTGAACTATAACTCACCAGATGTTGCTTGTTGTAAGCTTTGCTTTACCCATCGTAAACAAATCGGCAACTGATTTCATAATGGTTTTGCCACAACACTTCCTAAATAAGATAATTTAATCAATGGCACCCACATTTGTATAGAATAACCAGAGGCCCAACGCTAGGTTATTGACTTATCGACAATTTGCAAATATTTGTGGCAGTAAATAACCTGAAGAAATGGACATTGTCATCGTGCCATTTAGAAAACATGCTGTGCATTAAATTTCACTTGACATCAATCTGTGTAATCTCCCAACCTAACAATGTGCTACCTACGACAGTTAGTCTGCCTCTTATTATTGTATTATCTGCATTTTTAGCATTGTTCCCCCTTTACTTGAGTCCAGATCAGTTAGATATATGAATCAAAGCTTTGTTCTAACAATAGCCCTTGAGCAATATCATTGGTTACATCCCTCCAGTCTGAAAAATATCCATCAATCACTGCAATCTATGTTTTCTATGTTTTCCCATGTATGCTGTCACACTTCCATTAAGAAACTGCACCTTACACTTATGCACTTTTTTGAAAATCCATGTCTGTAATATCCACTATATTCCTTTTATAAATTTATTCTGTTATTGCCTCAAAGAGCCCTTATGTTTTTCTGACATAAGCTATCTTTTACAACTCCATGCTAGCCACATTTAATTAGCCATGTACTTCTAAGTAAAAAATAGTTTTCTCCCCATGGTAGCTTGTGGAACATTTCCCACCAGCAATATTAGGCTGTCTGGTCTATAATTATTTGATTCATCTCTTCTGTAACAGCTATAGGACACTGTCACAACATCCAAAGATTTCTTACTGAATTGCCTCAGCATTCTGAATCACGTACAATTAGGGCGGGCTTGAACTTAGGTTTGTTAGGTTTATTGGTAGAAGAATGATGCTGTGTGCTACAATAGAACCTTTAGCATGTTTAGCTGGCTTTTTGAGATACCAGATAGTCAAGGCAAGGTCTTAAAACTGCAGGCATACTAAGGGAAAGTAAGAAATGGAACTATTCCTCTTCAAGTTGTTTTTAACATTTGTATCTTACAGCATGGATGAGGCTGGAAATGCATTCACAGCCAGGATACAACAGCTAGAGACAGTCACGGCCCCGGATGATAATGTAATAGGAGTTCCTCCTCCTTCATCTGTGTCCCATGGTCAGACTTTAGCTGGAGCCAATCCTGCTTTTACACAGATAATACCGAGTGTTCATCTCTTAGTGCATTTGCTTTTCAGAGGGTGGATCCTTGCCGAAGCTGGTTATAATATGAAAACTCACATCATAAAGAATTCTCAGAGCAGCACATAATAAGCTGAAGCTTGAAGTTTGATAAATGAATTTCTGTGTCTCATACATAATTCCATTATGGCAGAAAATCACATCAATCGTTTATATTAAAGCAAATAAATGAAAGCTATATTTGGACAATCTTTGAAAATACTATTCCTAATTCACTGTAGGCATTGACTTGGATGGCTTTCAAGTCCAGGGGTCATAGTTCAGGGGAGGGTTGTGCCACTCCAGTTTAGTTACTGGAATTTCACGCATGCCATTACAATATGGTTTTATTTGATGTTGGGTTGAATGGGACATGAAAAAAGTGGCAAAAAGAAATGATGGAAAATACACATTTTAAATATCTAAACTTTCATTGGAATTTCAATGTGGGCAAATCTGCTGGAGTTACTCACCTGTGAGTTTATCAGTTGTGATTTCTACCCACTGGGCTGATAATATGCTGTGGCACGGCGGTATTGAATGTATTCAAGAGGCGGCTAGATATAGCACTTGGGGCGAATGGGATCAAACGTTATGGGAAGAAAGCGGGATTAGGCTATTGAGTTGGATGATCAGCCATGATCGTAATGACTGGTGGAGCAGGCTCGAAGGGCCAAATGGCCTCCTCCTGCTCCTATCTTCTATGTATGTTCCACACATGAAAGTCTATGGCCTTGTGAGGGGTGGATTTGGCCTTTCTCCCCTGCTCGAATGGATCAGAATCTCTGGAAGGAAAAATGCAACAATGGGATAACTCCTCTGTGCAAAAATGTGGAAACTGTATTCATGGTCAAAAATAAAACCGCCTTTGCTCAGTGGGAAAAGTTGAACATAGTAGAGTTGAGATAAATGCACACTCATCTCCAAAGCCTGTAAATCACTGAAGTCGCAATCAACTTCCAAATGCTGAACAATGAAAGCATCTGCTAAGTCCCCTGACATTGTCCCGTGTCAGGGGGCCCTTTAAATTACCGGCCACGCCTGATAAAGCACTAATTAGGCCACTTGAAAGGTTTGGGGCCTTCATCCTGTCCCATCAGTGCTGGAGGGCAGGATGTCTGGCCTTTCTATTCAAGAAGGGAGGAAGGCTAAAACCAGGAAACTATAGGCCAGTTAGCTTGATGTCTATCATGGGGAAATTGTTACAATCCATCATTAAGGAGGTTATAGCTGGGCACTTAGAGAAACTCAAGGTAATCAGGAAGTGTCAGCATGGTTTTGTGAAAGGGAAATCAAGTTTAACCAACTTATTGGAGTTCTTTGAACAAGTAACATGCGCTGTGGATACGAGAGCCTGTAGACGTAGTGTATTTGGAGTTCCAGAAAGCATTTTATATCTGAACCTGAATATGTCTTCCATATTTTTTGCTTGAAGGAGTTATCGTTCATTGCATTTTTTCATCTGGAGATGTCTGATCCATTAGAGCTAGGGAGAGGGAGGGAGAAGGGCCAAATCAGCCCCTTGCAAGGCCATAGACTTTTGTGTGTGAAATCCACCCCTCGCGCCAGAGTGTATTATCAATCCAATGGGTGGAAAACACACAGGTGAGTAACTCCAGCACACATTGAAATTCCAGTGAAAGATTTGATAGTTAAAACATGCATTTTCCATTGAAGGCTATTGTGGAAAATAAAAGCTCTTGGTTTAGTGGGTAATATATTAGCATGGATAGAAGATTGGTTGGCTGGCAGAAAACATGTACAAATTAATCTATTTCTGATTGGCAGGATGTGACAAGTGGAGACCCGCAAAGGTCTGCCGGGTCTCTACCTTTTACGATTTATATCAATTACTTAGATGAGGGGAGTGAAGGCTTGGTAGCTTAATTTGCAGATGATTCAGAGATAGGTGGGAAATATGTTGTGAAGAGGATGTAAGGTGGTTGCAGATGGATATGGTTAGGTTGAGTGGGTGGGCAAAATATAGCATATGGAGTGTGGATGTGGGAAATTGTGAGGTTGTTCACTTTGGCAGGAAGAATAAAAAAGCAGAGTATTGCATAAACAGAGAACGGCTGCAGAATTCCGAGGTGCAAAGAGAGTTAGGTGTTTTAAAGCATGAGTCACAAAACGTTACTACGCAGGTACAGCAAGTAACTAAGAAGGCTAAGGGAATGCGATCCTTCATTATGGGAGGAGTTGAACATAAAAGCAAAGATGTTACGCTTCAATTATACAAGGCATTGGTGAGACCACATCTTTAATATTGTGTGCAGTTTTGGTCAGTTTAATTAAGGAAGGATGTATATATTGGAGGTGGTTCAGAAGAGATTTACTAGATTAGTAGCTGGAATGAGCAATTGTCTTATGAGGAAAGTTAGACAGAGTGGGCTTGTTTCCACTGGGGTTTAGAAGAGTGAGAGGTGACTTGTTTGAAGTAGATAGGATCCTGAATGGTCTTTAAAAGGTGGAAGTGGAAATTATGTTTCCTCTTGCGGGTGAGTCCAGAACAAGGGGACACTGTTTTAAAATTAGGGGTCACCCGTCTAGGACAGAAATGAGGAGGAAACTTTACTTTCAGAGGGTTGTGCAATTTTGGAATTCTCTGCCTCAGAAGGCAGGGGAGGGGTGGGGTCGGACAATGAATATTTTAAGGAGGAGCTAGATAAATTCTTGTCAGGAAAGGGAATCAGAAGTTATCGGGGTAGATGAGAATGTGGAATTCGAAATACAAATAGAACTTATCGAATGACAGAGCAGGCTTGAGGGGCAAAATAGTCAACTTTTGCCTGTATTTCATATATCATTAAACATGATCCTGAACACTTCATCCATTCCCAGTTAGCCATTTCAGGGTGCAGGTAAAAATCAACCCTTTGGAATCACATGTAGGCCAGACCAGGTAAGGATGGCAGATTTCCTTCCGTAAAGGACATTTATGAATCACATGGATTTGTGCAATAACCAATAATAAATTTTCTTAATTGAATTTTAATCCTACCAGCTGCCATGGTGGGATTTGAAACCATGTCCCCAGAACATCTAGAATACTTAACCATTGACATTACCATTAATCCACTGCCTCCCCTTTAGTCAGTCCTAATCTCCCGATATTGCCAACTTCATAAATCGCCAGAAAAGTCGATTGCCTCTGCTTGGTGCTTGAAATAGCTCCTCAGAGGTTGGTGTCCCTTCACCAGATTCCCTTTATTTCCAAACTCTATTCCACTCCTAAGAGTACTTCAGATACAGAGCCAGAATCAGGAGTCCAGTGGACCTGACGCTCCCATATTAACATACAAGTGAGGCTCCCTGATTGGGCAGGTTATTGTGACTTTAATCAGGGAGCTCATACTCCAAGAGGCCAACTTCTCAGGCCTTGTAGAGGTCATTACAGTGCTGTGCCACTATTTTACTGATTTCAAAATTTAGAAGTGAAAAAAAAACAGCAGCAGGCACAATGAGTGATATATATGGCATTGCTGCGTTAGTAATCACACTAGCATGTCCTACTCAGCTTATAAATCTAATTAAATGTCTGCCAGGCATTTTACTTCATATGGTGCCCATTTCACCAGCTTTTAGTGATTAGGGTTCATTCTAGAACTCGGCTTCACTTTATAACAAAATTGTCCTTCCTGGGCTAATATCTAAGATTAGTTCACAGCCTCTTAATCCTGACTGATCAGTGACTGAGCCAGGTTCTTAAATCTAATCCTTTAAGGTTTCTAATTTTATTCGTCATTTGCAAAGTAGCGGTAGGAATGTTACATTAACATTATTTTCATGGAATTCTGAAATGGGAACAGGAGAGAAAGTATCAGTTACTTTTTGATGGGATTAATTTTGCTTAGAACAGTTTTATTTTTGACTTTTTATTTTTAGCATTTATTGTTGTCTTTGGAAATTTGATATTTACATGAATCTGAACCGATATTCACAAAAGGTTTTGGTGTAAATGTGTATGTTTTAGGGTGCATTTACCCTGCAGGCTGAGCACTAGCGTGAAGCAGTGGGCCCGATTTTACCATTTTAATTCTAAGTGCTGGCCAGACTTGAAACTGGGAGTGTTTCAGATCCGACTTTTAGACCCGTTCTGAGGTGCTCCCATACACACTCTGCTTGAAAAAATAACAGCGAGTCCGAATCGCGCTGCACAAGCCTGTGGGTGGGGCTTATCACGCCCAAAATCCTGCTGCTCCGATCAGCGCCTCCAACTCCACATGCGCAGAAAGAAAATGATAGAATGCTGCTCCCCTGCCACATCCCTCCTGGGCCGAATAATGCCTCCCCCTGGCCCCCACAGACATTGCCCCACCCCCACAACATTACTGACCCCCTTATTCTCCCCACGCCCCCGCTACCCAGACCGATTGTGGGCCCCTCCTCCCCCTTCCCCACACCAATGTCAGGCAGAATGACCCACCCTCCCCCTTCCCCTCCACTGATCTCATGCAGAGTGACATCGGACCCCCCTTCCCCCCCACTGATCTCAGGCAGAGTGGCAGCGGACCCCTCTTCTCCTCCACTGATCTCATGCAGAGTGACAGGCGGACCCCCCTTCCACCCCACAGAGTGGCAATAGAGCCCCCTTCCCCCTCCCCCCCCCCCACTGACCTCAAGCAGAGTGGTAGCGGACCCACCTTCCCCCCACACCCACCCACCCCACCCCCCCACCCAATCTCAAGCAGAGAGCCGTCGGATGCTAGGCACTTACTTCCTCACTAACCCTCACTAACTGGAGCGCCCGAATCGGACTTATATGGAGCTTGTCTGCTTCGCGCTGATTCTGGATGGGCGAACGCTGTGGTAAAGGGGAAAGTGCCAGTAAAGTTGGATGTGCAGCCCATTAAGTCAATTTAAATGCATGCAAATGTATTTAAATGGCCGTCGAGCCCATTTTAGGCACGGTCCTGATCACGGCCATTTTCGGGTCTTGGTAAAGGGGGAACCGGTGTGGAGGTGGGTGTGGATCACGCAACTCGCTTCATGCCTGACTTTACCAAAAATGGGCGCAACATGATGGTAAAATCGGATCCAGTGTGGTGTAAATTGAGCATGAGAAAGATCATTTGGATAAGGCTTATGGAAGAGAAATAGAGTGAGATGAGAAAGAGAGTATCAGGAGATGGAGAGGGCTGGACTGTTAGAGATAAACAGGGAACTACATCAGGGACATTGTGGGAGGCAGGGGGGATGAGGGGGAGTGTGTGCGAGAGAGAATAAAAGAGAAAGAAAGAGCAAAAGTGGAAGAGAGAGAGAATAAAACACAAAATATGAGAGAGAAAGTAGAGGAGAGAAGCAAAATAAGACAAAAAGAGAAGTAGAAAGTGATTCTAAAGTGAGATAGAAGCAGAGTAGGTGGAGAGAGAGAAATAAAATGAGAGAGAACGCAACATCAAAATGATACAGTCAGAATTTTCCAGCCCTGCCGGACACCGGGATTATCCGGACCTGCGGAGCAGTAATTCCACCCATTGTGTGAAATTGAAACCTCGTCCACCTGTTCCAGGACAAAAAAAATAAAAAATAAAATAAAAAAAACCTACACGGCATTTCATCGTCAATTGTCATGGCACCCCAGCCAACATTTTTCTCTCTGCTAAACATGGTTACCACTCAGTTATGTCATTTACTGTTGCTGGAAAGATGTCGTGCACAACGCACTGCAGCCTGTGCCCGTATATCAACACCACTTTGAACAAAGATTGCAGTAGAATCACAGAATCACTACAGGGCAGAAATGGGCCATTTGGCCCATTGAGTCTGCACCGACTATAATCCCACCCAGGCTCTATTCCTGTAACCCTACCTATCTGCTCTGCTAATCCCCTGACACTAAGGGGCAATTTAGCATGGACAATCAACCTAACCCACACATCTTTGGCTGTGGGAGGAAACTGGAGCACTCAGAGAAAGCCCACGCAGACACGGGTAGAATGTGCAAACTCCACACAGACAGTGACCCGAAGCCAGAATTGAACCCGGGTCCCTGGTGCTGTTTGAGGCAGCAGTGCTAACTGTCGTCCCACCGTGCTTTGCAATGATGAGAATCCAAAGCAAGTCATACAAAGAAATGAAAGGAGATAACACATTGATAATCTCGGCGATCGAAGAAAGTTTATTATGAAAATCTTTCTGACATCAGAATTTACAATTTATTCCTTGCACATAGACTTTCAGCATATCAAAAGCATATTGGAATTGCAACAAATATTATTTATAAGACATTCTATTAACTCATAAAACATAATAATCAGTTGTGCAATGAAACACAGGCCTGACAATTAGTTGCTATTGTTTTCTGTTAAGCAGCTATTCACATATCATTAAACTATCATTAATTCCATATGAGTAACAGCCTTTGCAGATACCAGAGGGATTTTCTTTCTTTCCTCTGCAAGAAGCCAAATCAACAGTAGCAGCCTTTGAATTATGAAGCGATCCCTGTGGAGGATTACGTTGCAAAATAACTTTTCAATATTCATTTGCTTTCTCCCTCTGTCTTGCATTAATTTTCAGCCTCGTCCACTGGCGCACTCATATCTGATTATTGGATAGATTGAAGCATTCAGACTGGGCCAGAACATCCTTGGAGTGGTAATCACCGTCAGAATGCCGCTTAATTCCTCCTTACTTACCTTAGTCGGGAGCCACACATTTATCGCCCGGATGTCTGTCACTGGTCTGCTGCAAACTGTGCGGTGCAGCAGCTCCAGGCTCCAGCACAGTATTGGCGGCAGTGAAGACCTGCCTCCTTTTCACAGCATTAGCTGCTATAGGCCAAGTAAATTTAAAGATTCTCGCCACTTTGAGAAACCAGGGAGAAGGTAAGTGTGTAGTGTAAGTGACAGTGAAAACAGGGAGACTGCACAGCTGAACGCGTGGCTAAAGGACTGGTGCATGAGGGAGGGTTTCGAATTCGTGGACCACTGGGAAGTCTTCAAGAAGTCTACAAGAAGGACGGGTTGCACCTAAACTGGAGGGGTACGAATATCCTAGCTGGGAGTTTTGCTAGTGCGGTTCGGGTGGGTTTAAACTAATGTGGCATGGGGGTGGGGATCAGAACAATAGGTCAATAAGCATAGAGGCTGGGGACGAGGTTGGGGCCAAGACAAGGCTATCTAAGAGGAAGAGCATTCTGGGGGAGGATAACCTCAGTGGGCCTGGAGGTCTGGAGTGCATCTGCTTCAATGCAAGGAGCGTCACGGGCAAGACAGACGAGCTTAGAGCCTTAATGCTTGCGCGGAATTTGGATGTGGTTGCAGTGACAGAGACTTGGTTAAAAGAAGGACAGGACTGGCAGCTGAATATTCTGGGGTTTAAGTGTTTTAGGCGAGACAGAGGAGGGGCGAGGAGAGGTGGGGGAGTAGCAATGCTGGTTAGGGAGCATATTACAGCGGTACAGAGGGTGGACAATATGAAAGGGTCAGGTAACGAGTCACTGTGGGTGGAGCTCAGAAACAGGAAGGGTGCAGTCACTATGCTGGGGGTATACTACAGGTCTCCCAACAGCCCACAGGAAGTTGAGGAATGGATATGTAAGGAGATTCTGGACAGGTGCAGAAAAAATAGGGTTGTTGTAGTGGGAGACTTTAATTTCCCTCACATAGACGGGAAATCGCTTGGGGCTGGGGGCCTGGATGGGGAAGAATTTATAAAATGCGTACAGGAAGGTTCTTTGGAACAATATGTTGACAGTCCAACTAGAGAGGGGGCTATACTGGACCTAGTACTGGGGAATGAGCCCGGTCAGGTCATCAAAGTTTCAGTAGGGCAACATGTGGCAAATAGTGACCACAATTCTGTAAACTTTAGGATAGTAATGGAAAAAGATGAGTGTTGTCCTATGGGTAAGGTACTGAATTGGGGGAAGGCCGGATTAGGCAGGATTTGGTGGCTGTTGATTGGGAGAGGCTGTTCGAGGGTAAATCCACATCTGGCATGTGGAAGTCTTTTAAGGAGCAGTTGATAGGACTGCAGGATAGGCATGTGCCTGTAAAGAGGAAGGATAGGAAAGGTAGGATTTGAGAGCCGTGGATAGCCAGTGAAATTGTGGGTCTAATCAAAAAGAAAAAAGAGGCATACATGAGGTCCAGGCAGCTAAAAACAGATGGAGCACTGGAGGAATAAGAGAAAGTAGAAAAGAACTCAAACAGGGACTTAGAAGGGCAAAAAGGGGTCACGAAATGTCCTTGGCAGACAGGATTAAGGAGAATCCTAGGGCATTTTATACATACGTTAGGAACAAGAGGGTTGTTAGGGAAAGAATTGGACCTCTCAGGGACAAAGGAGGGGAATTATGCTTAGAACCAAAGTAAGTAGGTGAGATCCTAAACGACAACGGTGACAGAGACTTGGTTGAAAGAGGGACAGGACTGGCAGCTGAATATTCCGGGGTACAAGTGTTTTAGGCGAGTCAGAGGAGGGGCCAAAAGAGGTGGGGGAGTAGCAGTATTAGTTGGAGAGCATATTACAGCGGTGCAGAGGGAGGACAATTCAGAGGGGTCGTGTAACGAGTCACTGTGGGTGGAGCTTAGAAACAGGAAGGGTGCAGTCACTATGTTGGGGGTATACTACAGGCCTCCCAACAGCCCAAGGGAAGTGGAAGAACGGATATGTCAGGACTTACTGGATAGGTGCAGGAAAAATAGGGTTGTTGTCATGGGAGACTTCAATTTCCCTGGTATAGTCTGGAAATTGCTGAGAGCTGGGACTCTGAATGGGGAGGAATTTGTAAAATGCGTACAGGAGGGTTCTTTGGAACAATATGTAGATAGCCCGACGAGAGAGGGAGCTATACTGGACCTAGTACTGGGGAATGAGCCCGGTCAGGTCTTCAAAGTTTCGGTAGGGGAACATGTGGCAAATAGTGACCACAATTCTGTTAGCTTTAGGATAGTGATGGAAAAGGATGAGTGGTGTCCCAAGGGTAAGGTGTTGGATTGGGGGAAGGCTAACTTTAGTGGGATTAGGCAGAAATTGGCAGCTCTTGATTGGGAGAGGCTGTTTGAGGGTAAATCCACATCTGGCATGTGGGAGTCTTTTAAGGAACAGTTGTTAGGGCTGCAGGACAGGCATGTGCCTATAAAAAAGAAGGATAGGAAGGGTAGGATTCGAGAACCATGGATAACCAGGGAAATTGAGGGACTGGTCAAAAAGAAAAGAGAGGCGTATGTTAGGTCCAGGCAGCTAAAAACGGAGGGAGCTCTGGAGGAGTACAAAGAAAGTAGGAAAGAACTCAAACGGGGAATTAGAATAACAAAAAGGGGTCACGAAATGTTCTTGGCAGACAGGATCAAGGAGAATCCCAAGGCATTTTATTCATACGTTAGGAGCAAAAGGGTTGTCAGGGAAAAAATCGGACCTCTCAGGGACAAAAGTGGGGAATTATGCTTGGAGCCCAAAGCAGTAGGGGAGATCCTAAATGAATACTTTGCGTCGGTATTCACAAAGGAGAGGGATGTGTTGACTGGGAGTGTCTCGGAGGGGAGTGTTGAACCGTTGGAGAAAATCTCCATTACAAGGGAGGAAGTGTTAGGTTTGTTAGAGAATATAAAGACTGACAAATCCCCAGGGCCTGATGGAATCTATCCAAGGCTGCTCAGGGAGACGAGAGATGAAATCGCTGGGCCTCTGACGCAAATCTTTGTCTCGTCACTGGACGCAGGTGAGGTCCCAGAGGATTGGAGGATAGCCAATGTGGTCCCGTTATTTAAGAAGGATAGGAAGGATAACCCGGGCGATTATAGGTCGGTGAGCTTGACGTCCGTGGTGGGGAAGTTGTAGGAGAGGATTCTTAGAGATAGGATGTATGCGCATTTAGAAAGGAATAAACTCATTAACGATAGTCAGCATGGTTTTGTGAGAGGGAGGTCATGCCTCACTAACCTGGTGGAGTTTTTTGAAGAAGTGACCAGAATGGTTGACGAGGGAAGGGCCGTGGATGTCGTCTATATGGACTTTAGTAAAGCGTTTGACAAAGTCCCTCATGGTAGGCTGGTGAAAAAGGTAGGATCTCATGGGATAAAGGGGAAGGTGGCTAGATGGGTGGAGAACTGGCTTGGTCACAGAAGAGAGAGGGTGGTAGTGGAAGGGTCTTTTTCCGGCTGGAGGCCTATGGCTAGTGGTGTTCTGCAGGGCTCTGTATTGGGACCTCTGCTGTTTGTGATTTATATAAACGATCTGGAAGAAGGTGTAACTGGGGTGATCAGTAAGTTTGCGGATGACACAAAATTGGCAGGACTTGCAGATAGTGAGGAGCATTGTCAGAAGGTACAGAAGGATATAGATAGGCTGGAAATTTGGGCAAAGAAATGGCAGATGGAGTTCAATCCTGATAAATGCAAAGTGATGCATTTTGGTAGAAATAATGTAGGGAGGAGCTATATGATAAATGGCAGAACCATAAAGGGTGTAGATATGCAGAGGGACCTGGGTGTGCAAGTCCACAGATCCTTGAAGGTGACGTCACAGATGGAGAAGGTGGTGAAGAAGGCATATGGCATGCTTGCCTTTATAGGACGGGGCATAGAGTTTAAAAGTTGGGGTCTGATGTTGCAGATGTATAGAAAGTTGGTTTGGCCGCATTTGGAATACTGCGTCCAGTTCTGGTCGCCACACTACCAGAAGGACGTGGAGGCTTTGGAGAGAGTACAGAGGAGGTTTACCAGGATGTTGCCTCGTATGGAGGGGCTTAGTTATGAGGAGAGATTGGGTAAACTGGAGTTGTTCTCACTGGAAAGACAGAGGATGAGGGGAGACTTAATAGAGATGTATAAAATTATGAAAGGCTTAGATAGCGTGAACGGTGGGAAGCTTTTCCCCAGGTCGGTGGTGACGTTCACGAGGGGTCATAGGTTCAAGGTGAAGGGGGGGAGGTTTCACACAGATATCAGAAGGACATATTTTACACAGAGGGTGGTGGGGGCCTGGAATGCGCTGCCAGGCAAGGTGGTGGAGGCGGACACACTGGGAACATTTAAGACTTATCTAGATAGCCATATGAACGGAGTGGGAATGGAGGGATACAAAAGAATGGTCTCGTTTGGAGCAGGGAGCGGCACGGGCTTGGAGGGCTGAAGGGCCTGTTCCTGTGCTGTATTGTTCTTTGTTCTTTGTTCTTTGAATACTTTGCATCAGTATTCACAAAGGAGAGGGACATGTTGACTGGTAGTGTCTTAGAGAGATATGTTGACCCGTTAGAAAAAATCTCAATTACAAGGGAGGAAGTGTTAGGTTTTTCAGGAAATATTAAGACAGGCAAATCCCCAGGGCCGGATGGCATCTATCCTAAACTCCTCAAGGAGGCGAGAGATGCAATTGCTGGGCATCTAACAGAAATCTTCACTGGACACAGGTGAGGTCCCAGAGGATTGGAGGATAGCAAATGTGGTCCCATTATTTAAGAAGGGTAGCAAGGATAACCCGGGTAATTATAGGCCGGTGGGCTTGATGTCCGTGGTCGGGAAGCTGTTGGAGAAGATTCTTAGAGATAGGATATATGCGCATTTAGAACTGAATAATCTCATTAGCGATAGACAGCATGGTTTTGTATGAGGGAGGTCATGCCTCACAAATTTGGTTGAGTTTTTTGAGGAGGTGACAAAAACGATTGATGAGGGAAGGGCCGTGGATGTCGTTATATGGATGTTAGTAAAGCGTTTGACAAGGTCCCTCATGGCAGGCTGGTGCAAAAAGTTAAATTTCACGGGATAAAGGGTGAGCTAGCTAGATGGGTGGAGAACTGGCTTAGCCATAGAAGACAGAGGGTAGCAGTGGAGGGGTCTTTTTCTGGTTGGAGGTCTGTGACTAGTGGTGTTCCGCAGGGCTCTGTACTGGGACCTCTGCTGTTTGTGATTTATATAAATGATTTGGAGGAAGATGTAACTGGTGTGATCAGTAAGTTTGCGGACGACACGAAAATTGCTGGAGTTGCGGATAGTGATGAACATTGTCAGAGAATACAGCAGGATATAGATAGGCTGGAACATTGGGCGGAGAAATGGCAGATGGAATTTAATCCAGATAAATGCGAAGTGGTGCATTTCGGTAGATCTAATGTAAGGGGGAGCTATACAATAAATGGCAGAACCATCAGGAGTATAGACACACAGAGGGATCTGTGTGTGCAAGTCCACAGATCCTTAAAGGTGGCAGCACAGGTGGAGAGGGTGGTAAAGAAGGCATATAGCATGCTTGCCTTTATTGGACGGGGCATAGTATATAAAAGTTGGCATATGATGTTGCAGCTGTATAGAGCGACGGTTAGGCTACATTTGGAATACTGCGTCCAGTTCTGGTCGCCACACTACCAGAAGGACGTGGAGGCTTTGGAGAGAGTACAGAGAAGGTTTACCAGGTATGGAGGGTCTTAGCTATGAGGAAAGATTGGGTAAGCTGGGGTTGTCCTCCCTGGAAAGACGGAGGGTGAGGGGAGACCTAATAGAGCTGTATAAAATTATGAGGGGCATAGATAGAGTGAACAGTGGGAAGCTTTTTCCAGGTCGGAGGTGACAAACACAAGGGGTCACGGGTTCAAGGTGAGGGGGACAAGGTTCAACACAGATGTCAGGGGGACGTATTTTACACAGAGGGTGGTGGGGGCCTGGAATGCACTGCCAAGCAAGGTGATTGAGGCGGACACGCTGGGATCATTTAAGACTTATCTAGATAGCCACATGAACAGACTGGGAATAGAGGGAGACAAAAGAATGGTCTAGTTGGGCACATGAGCGGCGCAGGCTTGGAGGGACGAAGGGCCTGTTCCTGTGCTGTATTGTTCTTTGTTCTTTGTTCTACCAGGCACCATTACTGTGCCAGGGGCATTGCCAAGGCGGTGGAACCAGAGAGTGGAACCATGACGGCAGGGTGGGGAAACGACAAGCAAGGAGCTCTACTAGGGTGGGAGGGAAAACTCTGCTGGGGTGGGAGGGAAGGGGAACTCTGCCGGGGGGGTGATCGACTGTGGGGGACAATTGGCGATCAAGGAGGGAGGGAAATTTGCATGGGGAGGCAATCAGTGATCGGGGAGGAAGGGAAATCTGCATTGCGGGTGATCAGCGATTGGGGAGGGAGGAAGTGAACTGTGTGGGGAAGTGGGGGGGGGGGGGGGGGATGTCGTTGGGGGGTCCTGATGGCTGAGGGGCAGGGTGGGAGGGTAATGGCAGGAATGCTCCCAGTACACTGAGATCAAGGTGCTTGCGGAATGCGTCCCTATAGCTCAGCATCTGGCTTCACTGGCAAGCTCAGGCTCCATGCAACACCGCCCCCCCCCCGCCTCCCCCCCCCCCCCCCCCCCCCGCCCGCCCCCCCCCCCCCCCCCCCCCCCCCCCCGAGAATCGCATCCTGGCACTTCTTTTGCACTAAGTGCCGTAAGATTATATTTTCAAATTTGCTCAAAAACGAGTCTGAAACTTTCCTGTTTTCTCATTCAGAACTCAGAATATTTTTCATAAAATTCCGCTCTAAGACTCTATGACATTTGTTGCTCCTGAGAAGTACTGGCAGAAGACAAGATAGACATTTGAGGAAGAGATCCCTCGGCATGTCCTCATCTCGGTGGCAGCAGTGTTTACATCATTAAATTACAGTGAAAGATCCAAGTGTTCTCTCGCACCACTCTTGTTCCTCAGTGGACCTTCAGTTCCCAGAGTGAGGGCATTCACAGGGCACCGTGGACTAAAGCAGAGATCATGGCCTGGCGATTCGTGAGGCCGAAACATGCAAGTGTGAATGCTGGACTCATTCTCATTCTGAGCGGTTGGAGATCCCCTGTAATAAAAGGAAATGGCATTGAGGGTGAGGAGAGATGTGGCCATATGCCCTCCCTTAACTTAACCCCTTGTTTGAACCTGTCAGCAATTAAAGCATCACGGGTGTGTCTCCCACATCTTCCTCCCTCCATGGCATTATCATGCTCATACTGTCCCTCAGCAGCTTCCTGAGTTTCCTGGGTCTCTAGATCTTCATCCTCTATGCACTCTCATCCCCCTCCAGATCACCCTCTGCAAAGGGATCACTCCTTTATATTGCCAGGTTGTGAAAGGCGCAATACACTGCGATCATGTGGATACCCTATCAGGAGTGTGTTGTAGTGAGCTGCCTGAGCAGTCCCAGAATGTGAAGGGGTTGCACAGTGGCACAGTGGTTAGCACTACTGCCTCACAACACCAGGGACCCGGGTTTGATTCCTGGCTTGGGACACTGTGTGGAGTTTGCGCATTCTCCCCATGTCTGCGTGGGTTTCCTCTGGGAACTCCGGTTTTCTCCCACAGTCCAAAGATGTGCGGGGTTAGGTGGATTGGCCATGCTAACTTGCCCCTTAGTATCAGAATGACTAGCTAGGATAAATGCATGGGGTTATGAGGATAGGGCCTGGGGTGGGATTGTGGTTGGTGCAGACTTGATGGGCCGAATGGCCTCCTTCTGCACTGTCGGATTCTATGACACCTTTAGAAGTCCCATGCTGTGCTCTGTAAGAGTCCCATGCTCTGTGTTGCTGTGAGCATTGATATAACTTATCTCAGAATAACTCTGGCTCCCCTTGTCCAGGAAGGGCCTCCAGCTGGAGTTGCACTCGGCAATGCCTCTCTCTCCTTTGTCTCTTCCATTGCATTAGGACACTGACAACGGCAGCATTGAGTCCTGGTCCCATCAGTCCCTTTGTTTTCTTTCTGAAATGAATCATTGAAGTTAAGACTGATTAAAGGGCCAAGGAAATGGAATTCTGAATAAGAAACCTATGGGAAACATAAGAGTCCACAACTTTTCCACCTGTACTTGCATGGTGGCTGATACAGCCTTTTCCCTGAGATGCTAGCACACACATTGAGATGACCAAGATTACATCCCAGAAATGTGACATCTGGAGCACTGCACGGGATGATAAGGTGAAAATGAGATGAGTGACCCAAACAAACTCTGAACTCCAATCTCTGATGTGGATCTCTGATAGTGACCAATCAGTTGCTCAACGTCAATCTGTGGGTGCCCTTTGGCCTGTTTTGAATGTCAATTCTGGCGAATGTGTGATTGGCCTTCATTGATGGAATGTCATGTGCAGCTGTGCCTCCTTCACTTTAGCCTGCACTCTCAAAGTCTACATTCCCAGGTGTTCAGCCATGATTGAATGGCGGAGCAGACTCGATGGGCCGAGTGGCCTAATTCTGCTCCTATGTCTTATGGTCTTATGGTGTTACTGTTGAGATGCAGCAACTGTGATGTGAAGCCACTGAGATCAGCATATCCCTTTAACAGTGTTAATGAAGACATTGCTTTCAGGTAGCTTGCTTACCAAGGAGGTCTTCTTCCTTTGTCTCTAAGCTGACACTTGTTCACTGTTGATGCACAAACAAGTGAGAATGCACTCCCAGAGAAGCCCCTTAGCCCAGCAGCCTCCATGAAGCCCACCCATCGTGTGCCACACTAAAAGTCAAAAATGAGCTATCCCTTTGACCCATTTGTTTGTCAGCATTTCATGTACCCTGAACAGCCTCCAGCTTCCTATTCCTCAGTCTACCCTCTGCCTTCCATTGTTCCTCACCATCTTTGCCCCTCTGCTTTCCACCATACCCCTTCCCCTCCCCCCCCCGCCCTCATAGTTCTTGCACAGCCTTCCCCCCCCTTTGCGGCCCTGGTGTTCACACTTCCCCCTCGCACCCCTTGCATAGCCCTTCCCCGTTACCCCCCATGTGTTTGTCATAGAATCATAGAAACCCTACAGTGCAGAAGGAGGCCATTCGGCCCATCGAGTCTGCACCGACCACAATCCCACCCAGGCCCTATCCCCACATATTTACCCGCTAATCCCTCTAACCTACGCATCCCAGGACTCTAAGGGGCAATTTTTTAACCTGGCCAATCCACCTAACCCGCACATCTTTGGACTGTGGGAGGAAACCGGAGCACCCGGAGGAAACCCACGCAGACACGAGGAGAATGTGCAAACTCCACACAGACAGTGACCCAAGCCGGGAATCGAACCCGGGACCCTGGAGCTGTGAAGCAGCAGTGCTAGCCACTGTGCTACCGTGCCGCCACTTGTCATCCCCACTTTCCACTCACACTCCACCCCTGGTTGAAATGCTCATCTCTGTAAGTGGAGTTCTACCCGAGTACCACAGTACAGTGGTGTCCTTGTGGACTATGTTTTCAGCTCTGGGGAGCAGAAGATCCCTGCACTCCCCAAACCCTGCTGCAGCACTGGTCAGTGTATGAAAGTCGAGGTCTGTATAATTACCACAGTAAGAAGTCTCACAACACCAGGTTAAAGTCCAACAGGTTTATTTGGTAGCAAATACCATAAGCTTTCGGAGCACAGCTCCTTCGTCAGATGGAGTGGAAATTTCCACTCACATTTCCACTCCATCTGACGAAGGAGCAGTGCTCCGAAAGCTTATGGTATTTGCTACCAAATAAACCTGTTGGACTTTAACCTGGTGTTGTGAGACTTCTTACCGTGTTCACCCTAGTCCAACGCCGGCATCTCCACATCATAATTACCACAGCACAATGGTGCCCTTGTGGAAAAACTGGCAAAGAGCAGGAGGAGAACAACCATACAGCCCCAGCAGCGTGGTGTTCATCACAATACAAGTGGCAGAGCAATATGGCAGGTAGTTTCTAAATGTTGCACTCATCTCAAAGTCATAGGTGAACTGAGGTCTGAGTTGTGCATGCCACTCATTTTCAAATGGGTTTGAGACCAACATAATTTCCCAATGGAGTGACGACAGATTGGAAGGCGTGAGGAAGTTCCAGAGAGCAGCTGTTTTAATGAGCATTCACAAAATTTAAATGAATACCAATGGTGTTCACGCCACTAGGCACCAGGATAACCGACCCGCCATCATAAGAATTGAAAACTGTTACGCCATTGGACTTGTGGCCTGCTGCTAGATTCTCCTCTCCCACCCTCCAAGAGACCCATCATAGTCAGGATAGGAGAATTCCACACATAGGTTAGTTACTGAGGAGAGGTCATATAAACTACATTATACAATTTTAATGGGGTACAGGAACTTTGAGACCTGTGAATATGTATAGCTTCTGGTGGCAGGACAAACTGAGAAATCTATAAAAAAAAGCATATAAGATTATTTGTCTCAAAAGCAAGAAAACTATATTAAACCTTGAAAGACATAGGTTAGCAACACTCGTTATGTGTTAGCTGGATTATTGTATTCAAGTCTGGACATGTACCACACTTGAGGAAGGATATCGAGGCCTTCGAGAGGGTGAGAGAAGATTTACTGGAATTGTATCTTGACTTCACTAAAGAAACTGGGGATTTTCTCCTTAGAGCAGAGAAGGTTAAAGAAGAGATGATGGTGAGTTCAATATCATAAAAGGTATTGACACAGAACCAAAGGGGGAACTGTTTCCACTGGCAGAAGGATCTGTCGCCAAAGGATGTAGATTTGAGGTAACTGGGAAAAGAAGCAGAGGTGAGATGAGGAGAGTTTTCTTTAAGCAGCCAGTTGTTAGGATTAAGATTGCACTGCCTGAAAGGGTGAGGGAAACAGATTCAATAACAACTTTGCAAAGGGAGCTTGAAAAATACTTGAAGGGGAAAACAGAGCTATGGGGATGGAGCAGAGTGTGGGACTAATTGGGATAGCAGAGTCACAATAAGCCAAATAGTGTTTGTTGATGCTTATTATCCTTTGATTCTCTGATTTTTTTGGGATTAAGTCATGAGAAATTGCTGATGAACCTGGGCCTATCTTATTTGAAAAAGATGAGAATTCCATCTGACCTAATTGTTTTCACAACTGTCAGTGATAATACAGGCAAGTTGTTTAGCATATTTCCTCACTTATAGATTGGCCACAGGAAGAAGCTTCTTCTTGACCTTCACGTTTGATTCTCCAATCGATACTCCCATTGCGTGAAAGCCAGACCTTATGTAACTGAGATATGGGGCTGAATTTTACATGGTTAGTGGTGGTGTGGGGGGACGGTGGCGGGGATGCGGGGGGGATTTGTGGTTGTGGGTGGCTGCATATTATTCACTTTCCCAGTGACAAAGTCAGTCACGAGCTGGTTTTTAAACTCTCTGCCCCACAGTAATATACTGGGAGCAGTCATAACGAGGTAATTACATTGACTTCTCAGGGATAAGAATCCCACCCATGAGAGACGCTGGCCAGTCTCGGCCAGCCGCTGAGTGGTCCCAGAACTCATTAACTACCAACCGCTGCTGGGGCTACAAGCAGTCCTGAGGAGAAGATCCCCGGTGACCAGACATAGATTAAGTCCAAGCTCCTTGATCAGCGACGGATCGGGACCCTGGGCAATGGGGAGTGTTGGTTTTGGAGACCAAGGGGTGAGTTAGAAAGGGGGGGGGAGGGGGTAACATCTTCATGGTGGGGGGAATAACATTTATTGGGAACAAGGTACTGCCACCAAGGTAGTACACTGCCTATCTTCCCGCTTTTCACCTGAGATGGTGAAGTAGTGGGCTGCCTCTGCCTTCCCCAGTGGCACGTATTGTTGTGATGGGTGCTAAACAGGATCTTAACAGGATCTTAACTGGTCAGTGGTCTGCTAGTTCGTCAGTTAAAGGTGTCAATAGGCCTAAGGGCGGGTGAGCAGGTTGGCAGATACTGTGACCCACTGTGACATGGGAGTGCGGCTCAGAGGTGGCTGGGAAAACCGTGGGCTCATCACTTGTCCTATTTTACATACAATCCCTACAGTGCAGAAAGAGGCCATTCGGCCCATTGAGTCTGCACCGATTCTCTGACTGAGCATCTTACCTGGGCTCTATCCCCATAACCCCATGTATTTACCCCATTAACTCTCCCTAACCTACACTTCTTGGGACAATCTGGGGCAGTTTATCATGGCGAGTCAACCTGCACATCTTTGGAGTGTGGGAGGAAACTGGAGCATCACGCAGACATGGGGAGAATGTGCAAACTCCACACAGGCAGTTACCCAAGGCTGGAATTGAACCCAGGTCCCTGATGCTGTGAGGCAGCAGTGCTAACCACCTCATATCCCCCCTCTGCCTTCAAATATGCCAGCTGTGGGGGACTGTCAAATTTGCCTCATTTCTGTGTGAGCCACACGCTGACTATGCACAACCTGTACTCAGA
Source organism: Mustelus asterias (assembly GCF_964213995.1). Lineage (NCBI taxonomy): Eukaryota > Metazoa > Chordata > Chondrichthyes > Carcharhiniformes > Triakidae > Mustelus > Mustelus asterias. The sequence continues at coordinate 52,896,219 of NC_135805.1, forward strand.
GATGATGTGGAGATGCCGGCGTTGGACTGGGGTGGGCACAATAAGAAGTCTGACAACACCAGGTTAAAGTCCAACAGGTTTATCTGAAATCACGAGCTTTCAGAGCACTGCTCCTTCCTCAGGTGAGTCACTCACCTGATGAAGGAGCAGCGCTCTGAAGGCTCGTGATTCCAAATAAACCTGTTGGACTTTAACCTGGTGTTGTCAGACTTCTTACAGTATTCAGAGAGTTAAAGAATTTTATACTGGATTTCAGAATATCTTTGGCTGATTTTGTAAACAGGTTCATTTTTCCACTGGCATTACTTTGCCTAAAATGCAGCTTGATTTACATTCCAGAAGGTAATTCCAAAATTCTTAAGGGCTGACGTTGCAAGGCAACATCAGGTAGCTAGATGTGATTGCAGAGTGTGGAATGGGGGAACACTCCATTGTTGTAACCCTGTCTTTGACTTATGGTGGCGTCCAGCAATGATTCTGCGCCGACAACAGAGCATTGTCATTTTTTGCCTAATGAATGAACTATTTTTAAAAGCATCTAGGCAGTGCATGTCCCCGAGCATTATATCATGTTGATATATTGGGCTGGAAGCAATTAAGGTCTTGGCCAGTCCAAACTCCATCAGGAAACCTACAAGTCAAGAAAACAAAGGTTTCAGTGTTGGCAGAATAGATTTAGAGCTACTTTTCCAAAAATAATATTTTGAATTTGAGCAATACTTGTTCAAAATGATCATTGTACGTTCTAGGAAAATACCTTCAAATGAAATTTTGACTGTCAGGTTTTATTCACATAACAAGTGTGATCGAAACATTTTCACTGCCAAACATTTGCATACAAGTTAAAGTTCTAACAGAATAAGCTCAGAGCATGTAACTATATAGATTTAAATAAATGCTCCAGAATAGCAGCAACTTACAACATAGAACTGAATAAAATACTTCCAAAATACATTAAAATGCCTGTATTACTTTGGAGATTTATTTGCCAGTAGCTAAACCTGTTCTCCAAAGGAAGTGAATCAGTTCTGCTTTCTTTCCTCTCATCCGATGTTTCTTTTGCTTGTTCAATCCCCCTACCCCTAGTTTTCTTTATCCTCTTATAGGCTGTTGTCTCTTGGTGAGATTTGGTTCCACAAATATTGGCATCTTCCAGTACCTCAGCCACCTGTTTTGCAGTGGGAAAATGTTGTAAAATCGGGCACAATGCGACCAGCGGGAATGGCACCCTTTTCGCGTCCATTCCCATTTTACCCCCAAAAAATCAGCACGATCGAGACCCTGCCCAAAATGAGCGAAACATCAATTTGCATTTTTCTGCATTCATCACAATGTCATTAGTGAGTTTCACTCCCAATCGTCCCAGCTCACCTGCCTTAACCACCTCGCTCACAGCAACCGGATCAGTCAGAAAAACACCTCTATAAAGTCAGATTCAGGCTCTTGATCAGTGAGGGTGAGTGAGGATGTAAGCCTCCACATTCAAACTGCTCCATGCTGCTCTGAGCAGCCATGTTGCGTTTCAGGTCGGGAGGGCTGCGAATGTGCATGGGGGGCTGTTATTGCTCATGGAGTCCGAACTTGGACTCTCAGCATGGACCCGGGTCAGAGCGCTGACCTCGGGTCTTAGCGTTGACTCTGGGTCCCAGTGCAGGCAGCAGCAAGCACTGTTGCTCGTGGGGGATGAGCTGGAAACTCTCTGAAATGGCAGTGCTGCACCCTCAGGACTTGTTAAGCAGCACTGTCTGTGGCCATTACTGCATGGGTTTGTGAGTGGGGAGGGAGGCTGTGTTGCCATTCTGGGATCTGTGGGAGGGTATAGGTAGTGTGTTTTGCTGGGGGTCTGTGGGGGGTATGGGGAGTGTGTGTTGCTGGGGGTCTGTGGGGGGTATGTGGAGTGCGTGTTGCTGGGGGCTGTGGGGGTATGTGGAGTGTGTGTTGCTGGGGGTCTGTGGGGGGTATGTGGAATGTGTGTTGCTGGGGGCTGTGGGGGGATATGGGGAGTATTTGTTGCTGGGGATCTGGGGGGGTGTATGGGAAGCGTGTTTTTCTGCGGGGAATGGGGGGGCTGTGTTACTGGGCTGGGTGTGAGCAGAGTTCTTTAACCTCTCCATCTGCCTCTCCCCTTCCCCAAAACCTGCCTCTTCAGATTGACGAGATGGTTTTTGCAAAGCAACCAATAGATCTAGCTGTTCTTTTGGTTGTTGCTGGAGCTGAGGAGGAGGAGCAGGAGGAAGAATTGCGGGTAGAGGAGGCCCGGGCCTTACCACTCGCAGGAGGAGAGTGACATAGCTGCCGCAAGCAGGACGTGGCAGCCATTTGCCTGGAGGGGGCAGGAGAAGGAGGGAGCGGTAGACCCCGGCAGTTCCGCATGCGAGTGTTCTTTGAGCAACAGTCAGCCATTGCGTTCCGCCAATGACTCCAGCTCCGAAAGGAGACAGTGCAACACCTGTGCCATTTGTTGCAGGACCTGGCACCTCGGGGTGGTGGGGGGGGGGGGGGGGGGGGCGGGGTGGGGGGGGGGGGGGGCGGGGTGGGGGGGGGGCACCCACTCCCGGTGGCTGTGAAAGTGACGCTGCCTTAAACTTCTACGCCACTGGGTCCTTCCAGACTGCCGGTGGAAACCTTTGTGGCATTTCACAATCATCCATCCACAAGTGTGTGAAGGAGGTCACAGATGCCCTGTTTGCTCGGGCTGGCCAATATATTAAATTTGACCTGGATCAGGCCCAGCAGAAAGTCCGGGTTATAGGATTGCGGGGATGCCAAATGGACAGGGGACTACAGACTGTATCCACATTGCCCTCAAGGCTCCAGTGAAGAATCCAGGAAGATTCATGAACAGAAAGGGCTTCCATTCAATAAATGTGCAATTGGTGTGTGACCATCAGCTGAACATCATGCACATCTGCGTCAGATACCCCGGCAGCGTGTATGACAACTTGATATTGAGGAGTTTTGATGTCCCTTAGATCTTTGAGGAGGAGCCCAGGGTGCAGGGGTGGCTCGTGGGGGACATGGGGTACCCGCTTTGGACTTGGCTGATGAAGCCTGTGTGGAGGCTTGAGACTGATGCAGAGACCTGATACGATGAGGCTCACATTGCCACCTGTTCAATAGTGGTGCATAGGACTCCTCAAAATGTGGTTTAGGTGCCTGGACCGCTCTGGCAGGGCTCTCCAATATAGCCTCCTGATACCGTCCCACATTGTGATGGTGTGCTGTGCCGTACACAACCTGACGCAGCAGTGAGGAGACATTTTGAAGGAGGAGGAGGTGGAGGCCGACCAGCTTGGCGTTGCTGGGGAGGAGGCCGCCCTGTAGGAGGAGGAGGAGGATGAGGAAGAGGAGGAGGATGATGACGAGCAACACCACTCAGGCGCTGGAGGGCTGGCGACAGCAAGGACCAGGCATGCGAGGGCTGCGAGAGAGGCCCTGATCACCATGCGCTTTGGGTATGCGTTTCTGTGGCAGGCAGGAGGGTGATGACGATTATCTATGTGCCATTGTGATGATGCCCTGGTGCAAACTCGTCTGACTCCTACCTGAGCTCTGCGTGCACGCTGGCACCTGGGCTTACGTCTGAATGGTGGGTAAGGGAGCACTAAAGCCCTATGCAGGGTCCCAGGGCAGGTTGGGTGGGGAGGGGGTAAGGAATTTCTCATGTGTTCTGGGGATGCTGTAGATGTTGTAAGTCACTGCCAATGCATGCCACCCGCTGTAGCCAGTGAATTATTTGAGCACCTTGATTTTCTCAGTCGCAGTGTGTTGAGGGGCCTCCCCCGCTGACATCAATGTGCAGGGTACTTGCGGCGATCGTCGGGGTAAGTACATCTCTGTTAGAGGCTAATTAGAGACAAGTTAGTCACACGTGTGCATTGAAATAACAGTTATTGTTGCCAATAATAGTGCTTTCAAAATAAGTGAGAATATGAAAACATGTGAATGTGAGACTTTAAAGTGCCTAAATATCCTACCCAACAAGTGTTGCCCTTCACCTGTGCAATTTAGTGCTGCTACAACTTCTTAACTTTATGTGGCCTACCCACTACGTCACGGTGTGTCCCCAGGGTGTACATCGGAGGTGGAGGTGGCCAGCTGCCTACTGCATCCCTTGGCCTGTGATGCCCTAGAAGATCATCCCCTGGAAAGCCTGGCCCTGGCTGACTTCCAGGTGTCAGGGATGTGTTCATGACATCCCCTTCATCCCGCTGCCCCTGATATGCCCCGGTATCAGGAAGGGGGGAGTCAGAAGGTGTAGTCACAACCGCAGTCTCCTCGCTGAAAGGCCCCGGCATGGGCTCGAACTCTTCCTCCTCCCTCGGGGTTCCTGTGGGCCCCTGGGTCACTCCATAGGACCGCGGTGCTTCTGCACTGAGCTCCAAAAGCTCCAGTGTCACCTGGCCCTGCCAGTCCTGGAGGATCACCTGCATTCTACCCATGGTGGTTATGCCCTCAGCGATGACTACCTGAGTCGGGGGCCACCTGTCAATGGTCGCAGCAAGTGCCCTCTGAGACTGGGCCACTTTCTCAAAGGCTGCTGCCATAGCCCGCTGTGTCTCAGCGCTGTCCCGCTGGGTCTCCTGCAAGCTCTCGAGCCTCTCAGCCATGGGCCGCAGAATCTCAAAGTCTGTTGAGGACCTCAGCTGTGGCCTGTTGTCACTCAGCCGTGGCCCTATGGGACTCCACTGTGGCCTGCTGTGACTGGGCCATCGCTTGGACCGTGTCACTCATGGTGAGGACCTCCTGCCCCAGACTTTCCACTGAGGATGCCACCCTTACAGTGTTGGCCTGGGAAGCACGCAAACGGACAATAGCTGGTCCACCTGAAAGCTTTGGGACTCCTCCCAGCAGCCTCGCAGTTGGTCCGGAGTGGCCGTCAGCCTCTCCTGCATTCCCTGGCTCTGTTGCTCCAGCAGCTGAGGGAGATGTGACCGCAGAGGACCAGCATGTAGCCTGGGGCCAGCTGAGTCCCCGCCTCCGGCAGGCCCCATGTGTGCCAGAGGCCTTGGATGTTCCCTCCTCCACCTGATGTACATTATCAGATGTGTTGTGCCCACCAGAGAGTGACCCAAATGTCTTGACGCTAACTTGACCCACCGATGTGAGAGTCTCTGGGATGGTGAGTTGCGAGTTGGAAGCTGTTGTGAAACTGGTGCCGGCCTCGGAGGTCCCTTCATCTGCTTCCACTGAAGAGTCTTCCAAGCTGTTAGGGGCAGGTTGGGTGGAAGCAACAAATGGGGGCCGTGATGTCAGATGGCCCAGACACATTGGGGTCCCTTCCTACAACACAGGACACAAGGTTAAGTGCAAGGGAGGGAGAGGAATCTGGGCTGCCTGCAACTTAGTTGAGATTTCTCCAAAAGGTGGAGGATTGGTAGGTGCTCACTTCTATGATCCAGCCCCACCATACTGTCGCTAATGGTCCACATGCCCTCTTCTCCCGCAAGCTCCAGTGCCCGCTCCTCAAAGGGGGTGAGGACCCGGATCTCAGGCCTGTCTTTGCCCTCTGTCTTTGCCCTCTCCCGGCAATTATGGGTATTCTTCTTCAGTGGGGACAGAAGGAGCCATGTAAACTCTGATGGCTCGAGTCCTGCAGAGTTTCAGGGGATGACCCGCAGAGGGCAAGGATTGTGATACTCTTGGGTGGGAGAAGGGAGGTGCTTGGGGGTCAGGGGCTGGAAGCATGCAGGGTGCTGGGGGTGGGGGGATCTGGGAGTTATTTAGGGGGAAGATGCTGGATGAGGTTAAACACTCGCCCTTGCTGCCTGGATTAGGCCATTCAGTTTTTTGTGGCACTGCTTCCCGGTTCTCCTGGCCAGTGCCTTTGCACTAATTCATGCTGCCACCACCTCCTGGGCTGCGTTTCCATCCCTTCCCTTGGGACGGCGTCCCGCTGGGGGGGGGGAAGAGAATGTCCCGCCTTGCCCCCACTGCCTCCACTGGCCAGGTCAGCATCAGAAAGACAGGGAGCTGTCTTCCTGGAGGCCATTTCTCCCTGCACTGCCTGTCTGTCTGTCCATCCTTGGGGGTTTTTATGGAGCTGTCCCTTGTTAGGGCGGTTCAGCTGCAGGCAGTTAGGGCGAGTCACACGCCCGTTAAAACATTCCAGCGAGTTTAATGCAGTTTGCCTTTTTATCATGGAGGGGAACCAAGTCAGCACTTGCAGCTGTGCTGATGGAGGGGGGGAGGGGGTGGAATTGTGTCTCTGTGGTGATCGGGGACAGGGGAGAGAGAGGGTCATGCCAGTCAGCCATCAGGGCCAGCAGGGCAATGAAGGGGCCCTGTGCCAGGGATTCTGGGGGTGGAGGGGGTTCGGGGGCGGGGGTGGGAGTTGGAAGGGGGTCAGTAATGTTGGAGGGGTCTCTGATGTCCGTGGGGGGGGAGGGGGAGGGGGAGGCTGTATCTGGCCAGGGAGGTGAGTGGGTGGGGGGGGGGGGGTGGTGGGGGGCGTTCTGTCAGCAGAGCTGTTTTTTCCCCCTGCTTTTTCTGCACATTCGCAGTTTGTGGCTCCGATCTGAACTCCTGGCTGTCTGGTGAATCAGGCCCCGCCCACTGCCTCTATGCCCCTTCTATACATGTGGCTGGACATTTGTTTTCAATGAGATGGCGGGGGGGGGAGAAAGTTTAAAGTTTGTTTATTGGTGCCACAAGTAGGCTTACATTAACACTGCAATGAAGTTACTGTGAAAATCCCCTAGTCGCCACACACCGGCACCTGTCAGGTACACTGAGGAAGAATTTAGCATGGCCAATCCACCTAACCAGCACGTCTTTCGGACTGTGGGAGGAATCCGGAGTGTCCGGAGGAAAGCCACGCAGACACGGGGAGAACGTCCAGACTCTGCACAGACAGTGACCAAAGCCGGGAATCGAACCCAGGGCCCTTGTGCTGTGAGGCAGCAGTGCTAACCCCTGTGCCACCGTGCCATCGGTTATAGAGACAAAGGTATGCTCTGCATGAGGATGTAGCACATGCTAATCACAATGTCACTATAGAAAGATGTACTCATCCTGAGAACAATGTACAATTCAACGAGGAGTCAGGTCTCCTGTGGTCAGGTCGCTCTTGGAGACAAGAAACATGGCTGATATTACCAATTGTAATATACTGAAATACAGATTCCTTACAGTTTCATGCTGGCAGAACTACAATAAGTTAAAGGGTTACTGACCAGGCATTATTCCCTTCAAGTTGGCGAGAGATGCAACTTGCACTGCAGTTCAAGTATGGATGGTTAATGAGGCCCAAATTCAGGCCAACTTCAGGCCTGTAGGTTGAGGTGCGTGCTACCTGTATAGCATCCAGACTGGAATTTCCGTATCATCCAGCTTCCTTGGTGGAAGCTTCTTCACGATCCCACAATGTGTATGAATTGGGTATCAAAGAATTTGCAGGCATAATAAAATTGTAAACTTAGATAACGGAATAAAAGGTTAGCGGCCACCACCTCATTCAACATCCAATCAGCGGGTCAGTACTGAAGAACAGCTTGTTAAGTTCTTATTCATGACATTCCTAATTGTCCATGTAAAAATTCAGGAAACTTTATTTAGTGGGTGAGGTACCTCGAGATGATTTCAGCCTAAACCAGCTCAACAGGAAAGTGGAACAAAAAGAGAAAATGCTGGAAAATCTCAGGAGGTCTGACAGCATTTGTGGAGAGAGAATAGAGATAATGTTTCAGGTCAGGATGACCCTTTGTCAAAGCTCAGGAAACTGAATGGGTTGGTCCTGTTACCAGGCTTGATTTCACTCTCTGTTGAAGCCAATGATGGGTATCAGTTTCTCTCGAGGTGAGGTTAAGCTAAAATGATCACCTTGGGTTTCCCTTAAGAACAATTACCAGTGATTGCATAATGTATCAAATAACATATTTGCTCAGTAATAGATTAACAGGAAGATTTTAGGGCATTCTGCTTGCAATGATAACCTGCAGTTCAGATTGAATCTGACTTGTTTTGCAATCTGTCCTCCAGCTAGTGCAATTCTGCATTCCAAATTGTTTGCAGCATCAAGTAAATCCCCCTCTGAGGGATGTTTCATGCTGAGACCAACTCGAGGGAAACTAAATGTGCTCTTTCACTGGACTCAGGTTGCCACTTCATGCCTGCAGTGTAAATTGAATGAACAGTTTGAGAAATGGGTATGCATAAGCACTATCTGACATATGTCCTCATGCATTGTCACAATGTATATGTAGCTGAAAGGACACACAGAACCATGGGAGTGCCACAGTGAAAGCTAGATGTGAAAACAGGGCAGCCACATAAATTCCAACACCGCACTGGTCCCAATCTTATTGGTTCTTCACACAGTGACATGTAATATGAGGAAATCAACTGCTGCCTGTAACACTGATATGACTAATGAGCCTGGACTAAGGTAGCTGGATTCAGTGCCAAGTAGGTATTAGATTTAAATGCTGCAAGCGATAAGATGAAGAAGCTACGAACCAAATATCTTGATCAAATTTTAATCTGTAGGTGGTGAAAAAAATTACAGTTTCTCATTGTGTTGCCTGCAGTGTTCAAATCATCTTCTTCTTTGTTACTGACTTTTTCAAAATGCCAACTGCACGCTTGGATTTGTCTCAAACTCATTGCAAAATGTGTGCTGCATCTCTTCTGGATAGTTTCATTTACATGTTCTTATTGTCTCCTTTAATTTCCCCAAAAACGTTTCAATGTTCTGCATTTGGGAATGCTTCAGTCCCATGCCTCACTCCTCTAGAGGATGAATAATTTATAACTTAGCATTACCTAACGCACTGCAGCTTGACTGTGTACTGTCTGGTAGATTCTGATTTCTATTTAGCTAATAACCTGGTTAATTTGATTAATTTAGCACACGCTGGCATATCATTATCATGGGCGGCATGGTGGCACAGTGGTTAGCACTGTTGCCTCACGGCGCCAGGGACTCAGGTTCGAATCCCGGCTTGGGTCACTGTGCAGTGTCTGCACATTCTCCCCGTGTCTGCATGGGCTTCCTCCGGGTGCTCTGGTTTCCTCCTAAAGTCCGAAAGATGTGCAGGTTAGGTGCGTTGGCCATGCTAAATTCTCCCTCGATGCACCCGAACAGACGCCGGAGTGTGCCAACTAGGGGATTTTCTCAGTAACTTAATTGCAGTGTTAATGTAACCCTATTTGTGACACTAATAAGTAAACTTAAAACTTAAAATCATTGGTATGCATTGTGATTTTGTTTTGCCACAAGTGCTAATTTAGCAGTGGGATAGCAATGCCCAGCCGACAGGCATTGGTCTTGCTACTAAACTCATGAAGACCACTCTTCAGCTGTCCCCGAAATGTTTTAAATAAGTAATAAGCCCCTTGTATATATTAATTAAGTGCCTGTTGGAGGACTTCTTGAAAAGTTATGCATGAACTAGACAGGAATTTGGGCCTGCCCTGCTCAGAATTCCGCAGCAGCCCTACACATCTGCCAACTAAAAGTATGTTCATTTTTTAAAAAAGGAAAATACTGGAGGGTATAAAACCTGCCATATATTAATGCAGCAACCCTCTGTGCGTGGACCTCTTTCCAGCTAGGCTAATCTCCCTAGAGTCACACTCATTAAACGTGCAATTAGCTCCTTGCTTGGATCTTACACACAAGGGTTAAAGTGGGAAATTGCACATGGTAACAACTTTTAAAGGACTGCTGGGAAATTAAGGGAATTTTCCCACTTCAAGTAAATGGCATTGTATGAGGACAAAAACTGGGATGGAGGAGTGCGCAGTTTATATTGCTCCACTGCTCTGCAGGTCATACCATGAGTTCCAGGTTTAATTCACTCACCAAAATGGCAAATTATCTACTTTTGTTGTTGTCAGACCCAGAAAAAAGAGAGACATTCAGCTGGCTTCTTTCAATAAACTCAAAACCATTGATGTATTATAAAACAAGTTGCAAGAAGTGATACACACCTAATTGTATTCTGAAAGTAGAAGTATCGACCGCTTTTTAAAAATACCCCAGCTCACATATACACACAAACAAACAAAGGACAAACAGATAATGGGGGTGATCTTACCTTCTTGTCCTGCTGTCGATGGGCGGGGTGAGCTGGTAAGATTGCGAGATAGGCAGAAAATTGGGTTCATGCTTGATTTCTTCCCTATCGCGATCTTACCAGACCCGGGTATCCGGCGAGATCAGCCTCATGCCCAAAAAGAGCGCGAAGCTAATTTCAATATTTAAATCTAGTTATGGGAAACATAATTCAGATTTTAAAACACTTGGGAACTCTAGATACATATGTTGTCAACTATATTTGTGGATATGAGGTCAAATTTGACAAGTTTTAAATGAGACTCAAGTGAAGAACCAAAAGCTGCTCACAATTGTTCAATACTTTTTAAAAAAACAATCGGAAATATCTGTCCAAGACTAGAATTGAAGATTCTAAGGATTAGGACAAACACAGGTGACCAAATGTCATATGAAGCAAGATAGTTCATCTGCAGGGAAACAAATTTGTCAACAAAGATATGCAACTAGTCCCGCACCCCGGACATTCTCTCTTCCACCTTCTTCCTTCGGGAAAAAGATACAAAAGTCTGAGGTCACGTACCAACCGACTCAAGAACAGCTTCTTTGGAATACTGCGTCCAGTTCTGGTCGCCACACTACCAGAAAGATGTGGAGGCTTTGGAGAGAGTACAGAGGAGGTTTACCAGGATGTTGCCTGGTATGGAGGGGCTTGGTTATGAGGAGAGATTGGGTAAACTGGGGATGTTCTCCCTGGAAAGACGGAGGATGAGGGGAGACTTAATAGAGGTGTATAAAATTATGAAAGGCATAGATAGGGCGAACGGTGGGAAGCTTTTCCCCAGATCGGTGCTGACGTTCACGAGGGGTCATAGGTTCAAGGTGAAGGAGGGGAGGATTAACACAGATATCAGAAGGACATATTTTACACAGAGGGTGGTGGGGGCCTGGAATGCGCTGCCAGGCAAGGTGGTGGAGGCGGGCACACTGGGAAAGTTTAAGACTTATCTTGATAGTCATATGAACGGAGTGGGAATGGAGGGATACAAAAGAATGGTCTAGTTTGGACCAGGGAGCGGCACGGGCTTGGAGGGCCGAAGGGCCTGTTCCTATGCTATATTGTTCTTTGTTCTTTTCTGCTGCTGTCAGACTTTTGAATGGACTTACCTCGCATTAAGTTGATCTTTCTCTACACCCTAGCTATGACTGTAACATTACATTCTGCACTCTCTCGTTTCCTCCTCTATGAATGGTATGTTTTGTCTGTATAGTGCACAAGAAACAATACTTTTCACTGTATGTTAATACATGTGACAATAAGAAATCAAATCAAATCAAATCAAAAGTATTTTATGACCTTGCTCAGGTGAGGCTCGTAAAATCACATCCTAGGCCAACGGAGAATTCCGTTCTGTGAGCCTTGCCCGCCCTGGAATATGTTGTTCGTATATTCTCTGGGATCTTTGCCGTAAGTTTTCTCTGTTTTTAAAGAAACTACAAATTCAGAGGATCTCAGAAGAAATAGTAGTCCACTAGTGCCTAAGGTTTAACGCCAGGCAGAATTTGGGAATGTCAGTGAAATGTAAATATTGTGCCATTTATTTTATAATATGAGAGATGTGCTGACATAAATAAACAGCAGTCAATTTGTAGACAGCAAGACGCACACACCACAATGTGATGTTGTCTACATGGACTTTAGCAAGGCCTTTGACAGGGTACTGCATGGTAGGTTGTTGCATAAGGTTAAATCTCACAGGAGCCAGGGTGAAGTAGCCAACGGGATACAAAATTGGCTTGAGACAGAAGACAAAGGGTGGTTGTGGAGGGTTGTTTTTCATACCGGATGCCTGTGACCAGCGGTGTGCCTCAGGGGTCGGTGCTGGGTCCATTGTTATTTGTCATTTATATTAATGATTGGGGTGAGAATTTAGGATGCATGGTTAGTAAGTTTGCAGATGACACCAAGATTGGTGGCATAGTGGACAGTGAAGAAGGTTATCTCGGATTGCAACAGGATCTTGATCAATTGGACCAGTGGCTGACAAATGGCAGATGGAGTTTAATTTAGATAAATGTGAGGTGATGCATTTTGGTAGATCGAACCAGGGCAGGACTTACTCAGTTAATGGTAGGGCGTTGGGGAGAGTTATAGAACAAAGAGATTTAAGGGTACAGGTTCATAACTCCTTGAAAGTGGAGTCACAGGTGGACAGAGTGGTGAAGAAGGCATTCAGCATGCTTGGTTTCATTGGTCAGAACATTGAATACAGGAGTTGGGAAGTTGTGTTAAAGTTATACAAGACATTGGTAAGGCCACACTTGGAATACTGTGTACAGTTCTGGCCACCTGATTATAGAAAGGATATTATTAAACTAGAAAGAGTGCAGGAAAGATTCGCTAGGAGGCTTCCGCGACTTGATGGTTTGAGTTATAAAGAGAGGCTGGATAGACTGGGACGTTTTTCCCTAAGCTTGGAGGCTTAGGGGTGATCTTAAAGAAGTCTATGAAATAATGAGGGGCATAGATCAGCTGGATAGTCAATATCTTTTCCAAAAGGTGTGGGAGTCTAAGAGGGCATAGGTTTAAGGTGAGAGGGGAGAGATACAAAAGGATCCAGAGGAGCACTTTTTTCACACAAAGGGTGGTGAGTGTCTGGAACAAGCTGCCAGAGATAGTAGTAGAGGTGGGTACAATTTTGCCTTTTAAAAAGCATTTAGACAGTTTCATGGCTAAGATAGAGGAGTATGGGCCAAACGCGGGCAATTGGGACTAGCTTAGTAGTTTTAAAAAAAGGCGTGGCATGGACATGTTGGGCCGAAAGGCCTGTTTCCATGCTGTAAACCTCTGACTCTATGACTCTATAATGACTAAATTAACTGGTTCTTTTAGTGATTTTGATTAAAGGATTAATACTGACCATGACATTGAGATTAACTTCTCTGTTCTTCTTCCAAATAATGCCATGGGATTTATTGGGCACAATCTTATTGCCTGTTCACACCATGCTCCCGCTGCAACGAAGACAGAAAATTTGGTGACAAGCCAAATCTCTATTCGCTGCAGCGGGATGGGAAAATTCTGCTGGCGTGAACGGTCAGAAACTTCCGCCCATTGTGTCTACATGGGGAAGTAGACAGGGCGTTAGCTTAAAGCATCATCCAAAAGATGGCACCCTGACTGTGCATGTCTCCCCCAGTACTGACCAATGTGTCAGTCTAGAGACTTAAGTCCGCAACCTTTTCACTCAGGCAAGAGCGATAGTAACATATACTAAGTATACACAATTAGGAGACATTTGAAATAGAGTTTAATATCTTCTTTCTGTTTAATAAGTATTTTGGCATAAATCTGTCACATTGATTGCCATCAAAGTTCTTTGAGTTAGAAGACCATTGGCATTTACAATGCTGCAGCAATTTTTGTTTTTTACAGACTCATTACAATAATGATATCATCGTTGATTTGATAACATTGTTATGACATTAATTAAAGTTGCACTCCTCCAAACTATTTTACTAAAGATCCTGACTCTAGGTAGCCCACATTCAGACGTCAAAGAAATTAGAAGCAGAGGTCAAACATATAGTACAGAACAGTGCACCAAATGAAAGAAATGCAAGCTTTGGGCCACCTCAAGACATTGCTTCAATGATTGTAATCTCCACCATTGAAGGTAATGTTTTCACCCCTGTTTATTTCAAAACTGAAAATGCTGGAAATTCTCAGGTCAAGTGACCTCAGTGGAGGGAATCCTCAAAAGATCCTCAACCTGAAATGCTAACTCCCTTTTTCTCCATAGATGCTGCCTGATATGTTGAGTATTTTCAGCATTTTCTGTTTACATTTCAGATTTCCAGCAACTGCAGTATTTTTCTGATGTATCTCAGTGTCCTCTGTTTGAACAGAGGGAAATATGATAGGATGAGGGATGAATTGGCTAAGGTAGACTGGGAGAGCAGGCTGGCAGGTAGGATAGCTGAGGAACAGTGGAGGAATTTTAAGGAGATCCTTTTCAGTTCTCAGCAAAAATATATTCCAGCAAAAAACAAGGATTGTAAGAAAAGGGAGAACCAGCCGTGGATAACGAAGGAAATAAAGGAGAGTATTAAAATAAAAACAGCTGCGTACAGAGTGGCCAAAAATAGTGGAGAAACAAGTGATTGGGAAAAATTTAAGAAACAACAAAGAGAGACTAAGAAAGTGATAAAGAAAGGAAGGATAGACTATGAAGCTAGGCTAGCAATTAATATAAAAAATGATAGTAAAAGTTTTTATAAATATATAAAAAGGAATAGAGTGGCTAGAGTGAATGTTGGACCCTTGGAGGACGAGAGGGGGGAGTTAATAGTGGGAAATGAGGATATGGCTGAGTCTTTAAATACGTTTTTTGTGTCGGTCTTCACGGTGGAGGACACAAATAGTTGCCAAATATTAACGATAGAGGGTTGGCAGCAGGAGAAATACTTAATACGATTAATGTTACCAGAGAGGCAGTGCTGGGTAGACTAATGGGACTGAAGGTGGACAAGTCCCCGGGTCCGGATGGAATGCATCCCAGGGTATTGAAAGAAATGTCAGAGGTAATAGTGGATGCGCTAGTGATTATTTATCAAAACTCGTTGCATTCTGGGGTAGTGCCGGTTGATTGGAAAACGGCTAATGTTACGCCGCTGTTTAAAAAAGGAAGGAGACAAAAGGCGGGTAACTATAGGCCGGTCAGCTTAACGTCTGTAGTAGGGAAAATGCTGGAATCCATTATTAAAGAGGAGATAGCAGGGCATCTGGATAGAAATGGTTCGATCAATCAGACGCAGCATGGATTCATGAGGGGAAAGTCGTGCTTGACGAACATGTTGGATTTTTATGAAGATGTGACTAGGGCGGTTGATGGAGGAGAACCGGTGGATGCGGTGTTTTTGGATTTCCAAAAGGCGTTTGATAAGGTGCCCCATAAAAGGCTGCTGAAGAAGATTAGGGCACATGAAGTTGGGGGTAGTGTGTTAAAGTGGATTGGGGACTGGCTATCCGACAGGAAGCAAAGAGTCGGAATAAATGGGTGTTTTTCCAGTTGGAGGAAGGTAACTAGTGGCATGCCGCAGGGATCGGTACTTGGGCCGCAACTGTTTACCATTTATATAGATGATCTGGAGGAGGGGACGGAGTGTAGGGTAACGAAGTTTGCAGACGACACAAAGATAAGTGGAAAAGTGAATCGTGTGGAGGACGGAGAAGATCTGCAGAGAGATTTGGACAGGCTGAGTGAGTGGGCGAGGATATGGCAAATGGAGTATAACGTTGAGAAGTGCGAGGTTATACACTTTGGAGGAAGTAATAACAAATGGGATTACTATCTCAATGGAAACAAATTAAAACATGCTACCGTGCAAAGGGACCTGGGGGTCCTTGTGCATGAGACGCAAAAGCCCAGTCTGCAGGTACAACAGGTGATCAAGAAGGCAAATGGGATGTTGGCCTATATTGCGAGGGGGATAGAATATAAAAGCAGGGATGTCTTGATGCACCTGTACAGGGCATTGGTGAGGCCGCAGCTGGAATACTGTGTGCAGTATTGGTCCCCTTATATGAGGAAGGATATATTGGCATTGGAGGGAGTGCAGAGAAGGTTCACCAGGTTGATACCGGAGATGAGGGGTTTGGATTATGAGGAGAGGCTGAGGAGATTGGGTTTGTACTCGTTGGAGTTTAGAAGGATGAGGGGGGATCTTATGGAGACTTATAAGATAATGCGGGGGCTGGATAGGGTGGAGGCGGAGAGATTCTTTCCACTTAGTAAGGAAGTTAAAACTAGAGGACACAGCCTCAAAATAAAGGGGGGTCGGTTTAAGACAGAGTTGAGGAGGAACTTCTTCTCCCAGAGGGTGGTGAATCTCTGGAATTCTCTGCCCACTGAGGTGGTGGAGGCTACCTCGCTGAATATGTTTAAAGCGCGGATGGATGGATTCCTGATCGGTAAGGGAATTAAGGGTTATGGGGATCAGGCGGGTAAGTGGTACTGATCCACGTCAGATCAGCCGTGATCTTATTGAATGGCGGGGCAGGCTCGAGGGGCTAGATGGCCGACTCCTGCTCCTATTTCTTATGTTCTTATGTTCTAACTAATTGACGGATTTCAATGAAACCGATCACATCGATATGTCATGGCCCATGGAAGAACTGATTAACTTTTGACCAAGAAACAAATCCAGATCAGGATCTTGGAATATTTTTAAAGTGATGGGGGAGTTGACTATTTTATAAATAATGTTGTGAATTATTTTATATTGTTGATTGTTTTAGAATGTTGAGGATTGTCTCAGCTGCTGTGGTGCAATTTGTCTAAAAATATGAGCAGAGTTTTCAGAGCAGGTTGTTGGGTATGGATTGGCCTGGAGACTCTTAAGTGATATGGAAGCTCTTAATAAAAAGATTTATTTTTTCAACTTTTTAGTTACAAAGCATTAACTAGACAGGGTAAAAGCCTCAAGGAGGATCTCCGTAATTGTAATGATGCTGAGTTAACACAGCATAGTAAGAGTTTTAACAACACCAGGTTAAAGTCCAACAGGTTTATTTGGTAGCAAATGCCATTAGCTTTCGGAGCCCTGCTCCTTCGGCTCCTTTCAGAGCGCTGCATTGGACTGTTTACCCCAGTCCAACGCCGGCATCTCCACATCATTAACACAGCATGACAGAGGTATGCAGTCTTCTGAGTTGTTTTAATCTGATTTTGAAATTGTAACTGGTTTTTGATATTTATGCAGAGTCTGCATAAAGTATGAAAAAGAGTGTTGAATTAATCAAATCTTGACATAAATAATAAACAAATAATATTCTTATCACCAAAAAAAGGATTTCTTAATAATCTCCCTGCTAAAAAAAACTTCTTGATATTATTGAAGAATAACTTTGGGAGGAGTCATTATTAAAATGATCCACCGAGCCAGCCTCTGAGAATACAGCTACATCAGTCATGGTGGCATGGGGCTCCATGGCCGATTACCATACCCCCCCGCCCAGACCGAACGCCACACCTCTCTCCCGGAACAATCGCCACCCCCCGCCCAATCGCTGCTGCAGAATGCGCAGCGGTCCCCCCCATCGATCACTGTTGCAGAGTGCGCAGCAGTTCCCCCCCCCCCCTCCCCACCACCGATTGCTGTGGCAGAATGCACAACAGTCCCACTCCACCGAATGACCTGTCCAGGTCTGGCCACACCCTAAGGCCCCACCTCCTCAGGTCCCACCTCCTTGATGGGTACTGCCAGTGTGCCAGACTGGCAGTGCCAGGGTGCCTGGTGGGCAATGCCAAGGTGCCAGTGCCAGGCTGCATTGCCCAAGGGGCACCTCCCATGCACATGACCTCTGGGGAGGCCTCAGTAACCTCTGGTTCTACTGGCAAGGTCATCATGCCTAGTCCTCATTGATGCCAACCATACATGATCCTCGCCAGAAAGAACCTCCTCTGGTGAGGCCACAGAGGCAAGTGAGCCTGGATGATTGCGTCCCAGGTTTGCTAATAATATTTAATTTGCATTTAAATATTACAATCAGCCTTTTTGGGTGTGATGCTGATCTCGCCGGATATCCAGTGCTGGTAAGATCGTGAGAGGTGAGTGATTTCTCAGTTCTCTTGTGATCTTATCGGCTCACCCTTTAGTCTTTTTAGTTGACGTCCTCTGCAAATTTCCAGCATTAATGTTAATAGTGTGTTGATAAAGTCTTAACTAAGTTGTCCCAGAAAGTCTCTCAATGTGTTTCAATTGCCCTCTTCAAACCTCCAGCACCAAGTAACCAATAAATGTGAGTATACATTTAAAAAGCGCTTGAAACCCTCATCAATGGGGTGGCACAGTGGTTAGCACTCACAGTGCCAGGGACCCGGGTTCGATTCCCGGCTTGGATTACTGTCTGTGCGGAGTCTGTATGTTCTCACCGTGTCTGCGTGGGTTTCCTCCGGGTGCTCTGGTTTCCTCCCACAGTCCAAAGATGTGAGGATTAGGTGAATTGGCCATGCTAAATTGCCCCTTAGTGTCAGGGGGACTAGCTCGGGTAAATGCAGTTGTGTGGGGTAGGGCCAGATTGGGATTGTGGTCGGTGCAGACTCGATGGGCTGGATGGCCTCCTTCTACACTGTAGGATTCTATGATTAATGTAAGCCTATTTGTGACACTAATAAATAAACTTTAAACTTATTTGTTTTCTAATATTCAGCTAGTCAAAGTTAATTTGAGAAATAACCACTAAGTTTCCATGTACTGACTTGAGTGAGTGCCAACAGGCAAATTAATTAACAAGCAGCACTATAATGAATCTCTGGGCAATTGTTCCTATGCATGCTTCAAGTCCTTTACCAAGATGGTGGCATCTTGTGCTAAAGGCAGGATGAACAAGTGTTGCAGCTCAAAACACTATTTTAGACCCTCAGCCTGGGGAAAATCACTCCCCTTCTACTTAACCCAATTGTTTCAATGGTGGCCTAATGAGGTGGTTCTCATGAATTCCTCCTGCAACATCAGTGTTTTCTTCTGGCATTGTTGTTCTCTCACAGCCTTAACTTAAATAAATAAAAACAAAATCTTTGATAATGCTAGAAATCTGAAACATAAGCAGAAAACGTCGGCAACTTGCAGCTAGCCATTCAATTAATTATGCTGGCTGCTATGCCGCTGCCTTGGCAAAGCAGTCAGCAGAATGAAGGATCCCACGCACCCCGGACATTCTCTCTTCCACTTTCTTCCATCGGGAAAAAGATACAAAAGTCTGAGGTCACTTCCAACCGACTCAAGAACAGCTTCTTCCCTGCTGCTGTCAGACTTTTGAATGGACTTATCTTGCATTAAGTTGATCTTTCTCTACATCCTAACTATGACTGTCACACTACATTCTGCACTCTTTCATTTCCTTCTCTATGAATGGTATGCTTTGTCTGTACAGCACGCAAGAAACAATACTTTTCACTGTATGTTAATACATGTGACAATAATAAGTCAAATCAAAATCAAAATCAAATTAACACCTACAGATAAATGAATGTTTTCGCTATAATCTCCTATTGCAGCCATGACTGGTTATACCAGGCACGTCTACTTGTCTGTTTCTCTCCACAGATGCTGACTGACCTGCCGAGGGTTTTCAACATTTTCCGTTTTTGTTTCTAATTTAAATGATCTCTGGGACCTTTCACATCACTTTCTAAATCCCACATTCCCTATTCACAGTGGATCACTTACCCATTTAGTTTCCCTTATTTGCAATATGGAAAATTGCAGTGAGCACACATTAACTTCAACTATTATGGTGTTTGCTGTCAGAGCCATTTATTTATGCAACCTCATTGCAAAGCCAAAAGGCCTGGGGCAACCGTAAGTGTTTCAGAATCGCAGCGTGGGGTCACGGAAGCAAGGGGCCTCCACTGGTTCACTGAATGGAGCTGAGACAGGAAATGTACACATGTGGCACAGATTTATTGTGCTCAGGACTTCCCATTCACATCCCATTATGTCAGCTTCTCAGAGCCGAGTGTGTTAGAGCTGCACTCGTTTCCAATTCAGGTGTAGAGCATATTTTGCAGCCAATGATTCGGACAGCTCAACAACTGTATTGAGTTGTGCGTGCGTGCGTCTTACCGATGTTAATCTGACAATCCAAAGGAAATTACAATATATAAAACACAGTTTAAAATTAACAATAATTTGGCGACAAAACCTTTAACATTAATGAACATTGAGATGCTCTCAAGAAATATAAGTTTAACTCAGATTTCTTCCCATATTTCAGAAAATTTTATTGTTTTCAATGGAATTCATATTTAATTTTGGCTGCTCGGGTTAATGAGTTAATGTGGAATTTGGATTACCTATCTTTTAAAAATTCTATGTAAAATGGTCATTGATGTACACAAAGGTGTACAGAACAAACAGATCCTCTTCACAAAGACACTTGGAGATGTTAAGCTTGATGTGAACTCAGGCAGGTTCAGCGTAAGTGTGTTGTGGGTCAGTAGGCATCCCACATGGACTCCTCACTGTGAGGTTTAAGCATCTCATATCCTGGACTCTGTTTAAATTTGCCTGCACCATGACCCACATGAAGACGATGGGAATAATGAAGCATCTACTGGGAATGGTCCCTGGCATGTAGTTGGTGCTATACAGTGGAATGCCCAAGGAACCAGTGGGAGGAGGAAAGGATGTTCCCAGTGCAAGGGAGTCCCAAGGATTCCTTGCAGGGTTGGGGTGACCACTTGTGTTTCTCCTTGCCCACAGATAGTCCTTGCAAAAAAAAGTAAATGGAATTTATTGTTACCTCTTCCGGCTACTGCTGCTTCTTATCAGATTTTAGTGGCATGTTTGGTGACTGTGTTAAAATGGCATCTTCCACACTGCTGGAAACATGGCAGTTACAAATAACTGCAGGACAGGAAAGCTACTGCCCAGCCATCGTTTCAACTCCTGCCCATATAATTACTATGAGGGAATTAAGGTACGCAGTTAAAATGTGACACTTTTCAGAAACCCAAGGAATGAGGCCCAGAAATGGTATAATAAATGTCATATGACCACCTGATCATCAGGATGCTGAAGGTATGTTTCAGATGCCTGGACAGGCCCAGAGGCGTCATTCACTAGGCACCAGCTAGAGTCTCCAGATGGTCGGTGTGCCCTGTACCCTGTACAAGATTGCATAGCAGCAAGGTTTGAAACTATAGGAGGAACAAGAGCAGAAAGCCTCTGCAGATGATTTCAAGGATAAGGGTGCTGACCTGGATGTCCTCATTATTGAGAGTTGCACTTAAGTTCCAGCAGCCCATCCATCTAGCAACCACATGCTACTTTTGACCTCTGCCTCCATGCCACTAACACAAAGCAGTCATGCCTGATTCCTTGCTCACTTGTGAGTCTTTAAACATCTGTCTCACCAGTCCCACTGCTGTGTGAGCTGGTGCAGGGTCTGTATGAGTTCTGAGATGGTGCACCCTCAGAGTCATGAACCCATCTCTGAGTTGTCACCAACAACAAGCTAGATCACCTTTTGATGGTGCTTGGAAATCTTGTGAGACATTAAAGACATGAATGAGTATCGTCAAACTCATTGGGGATGATTCTTCCGGCCCGCTGCGCTACTTTAGCAATGCAGCGGGCCGGGAGACTCAAGCGGAGGCCGTTTAGTGGGTTCCCTGCTGGGCGCTACAGCCTCCGTGTGTTTCCGGCAGCTGGATTTCTGACATTGTTAGCTCTGTAGTCTGTGGGTACGCTATAATCGCACCCTCCTGCCAAGAGTGTTTCACTCCAGCAGGCTTTACAACAGCTCCCCACTTGTGGGGAGCTAATGGCCAGACTCTGTTGGAGTGAAGGGGAGCCATCAAGGCCTCCCAAGAGATTGAAGGCAAGAGGGGAGTTCCCTGGACATTGCCAGATTGGCAGTGCCAGCCTGGCCCCATAGCACTGCCCAAAGGGCAAAGTGACAATGCTCAAGGGGGCACTTTGGTATTACCCACCAGGCATTGGGCAGGGCCAAGGGGTGGGCCGAATAGGTGGCAGGCCTAATTGGGTGGGGCCTCATGATGTTGAGGCCTCTAGGGGGGGAGATCGGTGGGGGTGGGACATCCTGCTACCACTCTGCACTCAGCCTGAGTGACGGAGGGAGGACAGCAATTGGGGCTGGCCATCGGTGGGGGGGGGGGGCAGATGGGGAAGGATCAGCCTGCCGGGAGGGGGGGGTCGGGGCTAAGTGGGAGGAGGGGAGCATCGAGAATGTGGGGGTGGCGCTGGTTGGAGCTGCCGGTGGAGGGGGTGGATGAGATGTTCGGGGAGCCAGCGATCGAGCTGTGGGGGGCTCTGTGTGCCAGCAATGCGGGGTTTGCTGTGTTAGCCAACGATTGGAAGGCCAGCAGTGTGGGGCTACTGCGCATGCGCTGATCTCCATTCTGACAGATTGGCGCATGCACAGTGGCCCACTCAGCGCTATGCTGCCGGCCCCTCCAGCGGTAACAGGCCCCGCTTCCTGATTTTTCATGAGATTCACGCTTGTGCACTCTGCAGTACACAGAGTGTGGGAGATTCATTTTGAAAATCTCACAGAAAAAACCAACAGGATTTACTCCAGTTTTCACGCAAATTCGACACTGAGAAATTTTTAGGAGAATCACCCCCATCATGATGTAAGTGATCATTATCTATATTAGGATATTTCCCTTGTTGTGGACATCAAGCCAACATGGCTATGTGCCATGTGATTGTCTGATAATATATTCTGCCACTAGGTGGCTGGGAGGCTCCATCCATTCATCCTGAATGGCTGGACATGCTGAATTTCACTAATGTTTAGTGCCTGATCCCTTGTACTTGTTAGCTGAAGAATGGCTGGTGTGCCATCTTCAGTTCCCTGCCTCTCCTTCGTATTCTATGCACTCTTCTCCAGCAAGGAGGCAAGGAAGTGAACGACCTATAAGTGAGACTAATGGCAAACTATGTTCCCTCACACTGATCTCCAACAACTATCTCAGACTTGTCCCGGGTCATTTTGAGGGATAGCCATAACATTGAATTAAGATGAGGGTGAGCATCAGTGGTGGGTGGACAAATAGGAATGTGAGGAAGTCTGTTGACAACGATTGATGAAACTGTATTGAGGAGTGACATGTTAAATTAGGCTTGAGTTTTTCAAATTCATTCTTGGGTCATGGACATTGCTGGCTGGCCAGCATTTACTGCCCATTCCTAGTTGCCCTTGAGAAAATGGTGGTGAGCTGCCTTCTTCGTGGAATCATAGAATCTACAGTGCAGAAGGAGGCCATTTGGCCCATCGAGCCTGCACCGACAACAATCCCACTCAGGCCCTATCCCATAACCCCATATATTTACCCTTCCAATCTCCCCTGACACTAAGGAGCAATTTAGCATGGCCAATCAACCTAACCCCTTTGAACTGTGGGAGGAAACCCACGCAGACACGGAGAGAATGTGCAAACTCCACTCAGACCGTGACCTGAGACCGGAATTGAACCCGGGTCTCTGGCGCTGTGAGGCAGCAGTGCCAACCACTGTGCCACCGCGCCTCCCCATGGTGGCACGATGGTTAGCACTGCTTGAAACACTGCAGTCCATGTGCTGTGGGTTGACCCATGATGCTGTTAGGGAGGGAATAGGGAGTGAGAGGGTCGGAGTGATAGACACCTCTGGACATGGGTGAAAGTGTCAATGTTCTCATTTTTCCTGCCTTGCTTTGGTCAATGAATCCGATCCTGCATTGAATTCAGGGGCATGGCATCATCCTCCAGAGCAATCTCCATCCATGTCTTCTTGGTGTCCCCTCCCAGTTTTTTTCTGAGTATCTCCTGTCGCGCCTTTCTTCAGCCCCCAGCTACACATCGAGTCGGGTGTCACTGATCCCTTTGATGTTTTACCTTCCATTGAACTTGCATGTTTGGAGTGTCCCTTTAATAGTGGAGTTTAAATCACATCACGTGGGTCATCATCACTCCTGCTGACATTAATTGGTCAGGAAACCCAGTCATATTTTAAGAGTCATATTTTAATACATATTAAAGGGGTTAAAAATCCACTGATGGACATGTTGCATTCACATTCACAGGTTGCGGGTGGCACGGTGGTACAATGGTTAGCACTGCTGCCTCACAATTCCAAGGACCTGGGTTTGATTCCCGGCTTGGGTCACTGTCTGTGTGGAGTCTGCACATTCTCCCCGTGTCCGCGTGGGTTTCCTCCAGGTGCTCCGATTTCCTCCCACAGTCCAAAGATGTGCAGGCTAGGTGCATTGGCCATGCTAAATTGCTGCTTAGCATCCTGGGATGCGTAGGTTAGGGGGATTAGCAGGGTGAATATGTGGGGTTACAGGGATGGGACCTGGGTGGGATTGTTGTCGGTGCAGACTCGATGGGCCAAATGGCCTCCTTCTGCACTGTAGGGGTTCTATGATTCACTTCCACGTTTTCTCCATGCTCTTGGAGTCCCTGCCCAACCCCAACCATCACTGACCACAAACTGAAATCCAGATGCTGGTGAACTCAGGATTATAATGCAGGTAAGCATGCTTCTTTAATATTAAAGTATAAATAGTGAAGTCTGCCTTCATTCAGCTTTATTCAGTAGCAGAGTGACTCTTCCACATTTCAAAAATAAGTACATTGTGAAGAAAGGCTTTAAGATGAAAATAATAAAATAATTTTATAATTAAAAATAAGGAAGATATTCATTTTTGAACAATAACTCAGCTGAATCGATTACTTTTTGCCCATCTGTGTCTACATCTGATTAAATCCAGTCTTTCTGTGCTTTCTTTTTATTTAAGGGAACTATAACTAGCTAAGCCTGTTAATTATAATGCTTGCTTTTTGGCTGCAGAAAACTATCTGGAAACGCTGCTGTGAAATTGAATTCTTCCTTTTCAAACTCTCTGCCCACTGCAGAACGGAGACACAGTCACAGTACTGGACAGGGCTGAGAGAGAGAGAGCAGGAGGGCATGCCCCAAGCATGTGCTTCAAACACATACAAAAAACCTCTGTCATGTGACTTCTCTCCAATTACCAGTATTTCAAAAGATACATGTATTTTTCAATGATAACTCAATTAATTCATCCGGAGAGCTCTATTAGAAAAAAAACCAAGGTCTTTTGTCCAAGCAATTAACCTTTGAATGATTCATATTCCATTGTTGAATATTGTGGATGCCTCCATAGATATCTTTCCTAAGGCAGGAAGGGTGCATGGCAAGGTGGCACAGTAGTTAGCACTGCTGCCTCACAGCACCAGGGACCCTGGTTCAATTTCCATCTTGGGTCACTTTCTGTATGTTCTCCTGGTGTCTATGTGGGTTTCCTCTGGGTGCTCCGGTTTCCTCCCACAGTGTGAAGGATGTACTGCTTAGGTGCATTGGCCATGCTAAATTCTCCCTGAGTGCACCCGAACAGGCGCCAGAGTGGCGACGAGGTGATTTTCACAGTAACTTCATTACAGTGTTAATGTAAGCTTACTTGTGACACTAATAAATAAACTTGAAACTTAAGATTGCTTAGAAATCCACAAGGAAGCCATTGTCTTTCATGAAATTTGCAGACTTTGTTTTCAATGTAATAATGCAATTGCATTCAACCATCTTGCTGTAGATTTCAAATCATTTCAGTCTTTCTCAAAGAAACTGTCTTTATAAAAGCTCAATATTATATCAATATTTGATATAAGCAAGTCTTCATAACACATATACATTGCTGAATTCAGCATGGAGCTACAGCACATGCAATGTCGGTTGGACCTGTCGTGGAATGTTACTTTTCCAACTAGCAGGAACAGCTTTACAAGCTGCAGTCTTTGCATTGGAATATCAAGCTTGACGTAAGTCTGGGACCAGAATGCTCAGAAATGGATAGTTCCAATTCCAGCTTCAATCAACAATGTGGGTTATGTGTGAACAGGACTGCTCCTGGTCAGATGGGACATGAAATTCACAGCACGCCCATCAATGTCTCAATAAAAAGAGCAATTAAGTGACTGCTATAAATTATAAATAATAGTGTTTCAACAGACATTCATTTGCAGAAAAGGGAGGCTGGTGGCTGTCTTTTAGAACTCTTAGTAGTGACCGGATAGAAGGAGGCCATTCAACCTATAACGCCTGCATCTAATGGGAACACTTCAACTGCTGTGATCGACCCTAGTCTCATTTATATGCTTCTTGCTAATATTTAATTTTAATTTTTAAATGTCTGCCTGGTTCCCTTTTCAATGATGACCTGAAATTTTCTGCAGTGATGATAATGACAGTGAACACCACAAATTAGATTATTTTGCTTCTGAATCCTCTGGTTGTGAATTTATGCCTGAAAGTGTAAAATTAGAGGAACTAGATTCCTCTGGGTTATGGCCTACCCTGATCACACAGTAATTTTAGACTGGGATAGGCAATCAATAATTGGCCACTTAACAGCCATTTCATGATCAGCCTCAATTTTTAGGCTGCCAGAAGGATTGAACTTGCATGGGGGAAGGCCGAAAATCAACAGAGTTACATCTCGGGTGGGAAGTCGGGCCTATTAGGTCCAGTGTCCTCTGGACCACCCTTGCTCCGGCCTGTCCACCAAAACCCTGATTGGACCCCTCCCACCCACCCCACCATTCCCCCCGCCCCGCCCCCCCCCCCTCCCCACAAGAGCTTTGACTAGGCGATGGCCTCGTGGTATTATCGCTAGACTAATAGTCCAAAAACTCAGCTAATGTTCTAGGGATCCAAGTTCCAATCCCACCACGGCAGGTTTTGGAATTTGAATTCATTAAAACAAATCTGGAAATAAGAATCTACTGATGACTATGAAACCATTGTTGATTGTCGGAAAAACCCATCTGGTTCACTAATGTCCTTTAGGGAAGGAAATCCGCCATCCTTACCTGGTCTGGCCTACATGTGACTCCAGAGCCACAGCAATGTGGTTGACTCTCAACTGCCCCCGGGCAGCTAGGAATGGCAATAAATGCTGGCTAGCCAGCGATGCCCATGTCCCGTGAATGAATAAAAAAACCACGTCCCACCCTGGGACCTCTTGGGCCCTCTGGCACCCAGACTTAGCCATCGGCATCCTCCTGCTAGACCAAAACAAAGTGACCAAGGTCCATCCCATTTGCTTCCTGCTAATCTTGTAGATGCAGAGTTGCTTGGAATTGTTGACAAATCTTCACCATCAATCTTTATTAATTAACTTTCAGCAGATCCATAAATGACATGAGAAAAACCCAATGGTAGAGAAATTTGGGCACCATAGGTCAAAATGACTTTTTGCTCACATGTCAGCAGTGGTAACTGTTCTGCCTGTTCTGCCTCGGAGTCTAGACGGTTGTAGGATGGTCCCTAATACAGGACACTGCTGCAATATGTGAGAATTCTGTTGTCACAAACAGGGGGTGATGTCCCATAGGGTCATCATTTCATCATGTATAGAGATCCATCGAGGCCCAATTTACAGGTAAGTAATAGATGATGTGAAGGAGGTGAGGGGGCAGAGATTATGAAACCAGTCTCTGCTTATTGTGTCCCAGTTACTTTGAAGTTGATGGGGAAAGAAACAAGCATAGACTCCTGACGGTGCCTCACTGAGGTAAGTAAAAGCAGGCACAGCAGATGTAGAACCATCTGCTCTGGACAGTGACCAGACTTGCTACAAACAGGACTGTCCCGTATACGTCCAGTTGAATGGCCACCCTTAACGGTTGTGACTTCATAGACTTGAGCACAATAGTTCAGTGCAGTATTGAGAGAGTGCTGCATTTTTGCAAGTACCATCATTTGGGTGTGATGTTTATCTACCCCCATCAAATCATCTAAAAGATCCCTGTTTCAAAAAAGAGCTGGGGCAATCTCCTAGTCTCCTGGCCCATACAGGTCCTTCAACAGGTTATCTGTTCGTTATCAGTGTTGTGTGTCCTCACCGTGTGGACTGGCTGAAAGATTTCCTATATTATAACCGTGACTACACTTCAAAATTTCTAATAAAAATTCACAGACTCAAAACATCTCTCCACAGATGCTGCCAGACCTGCTGAGTATTACCAGCATTTTCTGTTTTTACTTTCAAACTACTTAATTAGCTGTGAAGTGCTTTGGGAGATCCTGAGGTCATGAAAGGCACTTTATAATTACCAGCCTTTCGAGTTTTGCTTCTACTCGCTGCAGTGAGACTCCACAGTTGCATTGGACTCTTTATGGGTCTCTAAGGTTAAGTGTCATGTGAGGACTATAAATCACATCATTACCAGAGTCCTGGACGACATTGATTACCAGCTCCAAATGGTTGTAACGGGAATCAATTGTGATAATGTCGTAAATCCAGTAATTTCACAATCAGTGGTTCACAGTGAGAAAAAACTTTCATCAACTTTGGTGAGATTATGTCCAGTAATTTGTGGAGAATCAGAACTCATGGTGTATCTCTTTTATGTCGCAAATAACTGGATTTCCTTTTACAAATTGACAACAGCGTGCATTATTAATATGCCATTCCGAGCAATTTCTGGCCTATTAAGCCAAAACAGTTGATCTCAAAAATATGCTATAAAAATGTTGCATGCAACAGTAGAATTAATGCAAAGTAGCTTTATTCTAATTTGGATTTATGTTCTATTAAATAGATTTAATTGAATATACAAATTACTAACAAACCTGCAGAATGGATATGTTCATGACAAATTAATTTGGATATAAATAACTTCGAGCTGACCCATTTCATTTAGAGAAGTAAAGAAACCATCCGAGGTGGCATTGGAGACCAGATTGGGGTGGCATAGTGGCACAGTGGTTAGCACTGCTACCTTACTGCGCCAAGGACCCAGGTTCAATTCTGGCCTTGGGTCACTGTCTGTGTGAAGTTTGCACATTCTTCCCGTGTCTGCATGGATTTCCTCCGCGTGCTACGGTTTCCTCCCACAGTCCAAAGATGTGCGGGTTAGGTTGATTGGCCATGCTAAATTGACCCTAGTGTCAGGGGGATTAGCAGGGTAAATATGTGAGGTTACGGGAATAGGGTCTGGGTGGGATTGTGGCCGGTACAGACTCAATGGGCCGAATGGCCTCCTTTGCACTATAGGGATTCTATGATTCTATGATTCATCCATTCCTTGCAAAATAAGTGTCCAAATGGTGTCGGGTGCGAAGGAACTCAGGGATGCATGTTCGTAAATCAAGAACAGTAGCAACAATGATCACCACAGCCATAACTTTGACAAAGGGTCATCTGGACTCGAAACGTTGACCAGCTGAGATTTTCCAGTGTTTTCTCTTATGGTTCAGATTCCAGCATCCGCAGTAATTTGCTCTTATCCATTTTTAAAGCCATAACAAGCACAAGCAAAGCACTGTGATTTATTTCTAAAGGAATAAAATTCAAAGGCAGTTATGTTAAACTTGTATTAAAACTTGGTTAGACCATACTTAAGGGAAAGTACATGGTCTCCACATTACAAAAAAGATGTTGAAGTACTGAGGAAAGTGAAAGGAAAATGTACAAGATGTTACCAGAACTAATAGGATACAAACATCAAGAAATGTTTAACTAGTTAGAACTCTTCACTTCAGTGAAGACTCAGGGGGGAATTTTCTAATCCCATCCATCACAGGAATCATAGCGGGCTGGGGGACAGACCATGCAAAGGTCCATTGACCTTGGGCGGGTGTTTCTGTTTTGGAGTGAAAGCGGCCAGAAAATTCCACCCTTAGAGTTGGCCTGATAGAGATCTTGAAAACTGCGAAAAAGTATGACAGATGAAGAAAAGACATTTCCACTTGTGAGGAATCTTAAACTAAATATAAGATGGTCAATAATAAATCCAATAGGAATTGAGAAGAAACTTATTTGTTCAAAGAGTAGCAAGAATGTGGAACTTGCTACTAAATGGGGTGGTTGAAGCTATTAACAGGAAGAGATGTATCTTAGATAAAGCTTGATCTGCACATGAGGGAGAAAGGAAGGAATTGATAGGCTAATGGAGTGAGACAAATAAGGTGGGAGGGGGTTCATGTGGATATAAACAGCAGTGGTAACTGTTGGGTCAAATGATCTGTTTCTGAGTTGTAAGTAAAACCTGAAAAAATATGCAATGCATGATTATTCAAATTACTACGAAATAATTTTGCATTATTTAGAGGTTTCATATGTATTATATATACATTTATATAAATCCTTTCTCCATCATTTAAAATAAACTGTATATATGTTGAATACAACATTTGTAGCACCTCTAATATAACAAAATATCCCAAGACAATCTGGTGCTTGATGGCGGCACGGTGACACAGCGGTTAGCACTGCTGCCTGACAGTGCCACGCCGGGTTTGTCTGCATGTTCTCCTCGTGTCTGTGTGGGTTTCCTCTGGATGCTCCGGTTTCCTCCCACAGTCCGAAAGACGTGCTGGTTAGGTGCATTGGCCATGCTAAATTCTCCCTCAGTGTACCCGAACAGGTGCCGGAGTGTGGCCACTAGGGGATTTTCACAGTAACTTCATTGCAGTGTTAATGTAAACCTACTTGTGACACTAATAAATAAACTCAAACAATCTATATACAGTTTGAATGTATCCAGTAGCTGGAAGAAACAAGAAATATTGGGGTTAATCTTGACTTTTGGAGATAAGGGCGGCAAGCTGGCACAGTGGTTAGCACTGCTGCCTCACAGTGTTAGGGACCCGGGCTCAATATTGGCCTTGGGTGACTGTGTGGAGTTTGCGCATTCTGCATGTCTGCGTGGGTTTCCTCTGGGTGCTCCAGTTTCCTCCCACAGTCCAAGCATGTGCAGGTTAGGTTGATTGGCCGGGCTAAATTGCCCCTTAGTGTCCCAAGATGTCAAGGTTAGATGGATTAGCCATGGGACATGTGTGGGGTTACGGGGATAGGGCGGGACAAAGAGCCTGGGTAAGATACTCTGTCAGTGAGTCAGTGAAAACTCGATGGGCCAAATTGCGACCTTCTGCGCTGTAGGGATTCTATGATTCTGTTCTATGATAGTGTGAAATTAATGGAAATGGAATCAATGGAAATGAAAATCAAGAGAGATGTATAGCAGATGGCTAAATCAATATCAACTGTTTAAAAGTTAAAATCGCCCCTAATATCCCAGAAACAAACCAGAAGAAAGGTAATGGAGTTGAGAGAACGGAAATAGCAAAAAGAAATAAAGGAAATTAAGGGCAAGGAATCCATCATTTGTGACTGTTGCTAGAGGAAATCCAAAAGATAATTGGGGAACGAAAGCAAACTATAAGGCACTGATGTGTAAAGATATTTCCAGGATGTCTAAACGTTGGGAGGTGATTACAGTTTCCCTGTAATTAGTACATAGTTTTGGTGAAAGGAACATCTCAGTATGCTTTGTTCTTTGAATAGCAAAGGAAGTTGTTTAAAGATGTTGTTGCATTCTTGACACTTGTACAGTCTTTCAACTCTTTACAAAAAAAAAAATCACGGTTATATTTAAGTGGGAAACAGTTAACAGTAAACCTGGATAGTTGACTCATTAATAATCACAAAATATGAGCAGGTTGTTCAGTTCAATGGATAGCCTGGACAACCTAACTTCTTACTTAGCCCCATATAGTTTTGAACATAACTAATAAAGCTTGAGCTACTGTCTCTTTAATTTCCTGTGATATGAACAGCTGTGGAGCAGCTTTTGTCATTCAATGCGCAATATGCAGTGGTCACTCACAATGTATGAGGCTGTCCACATTGGCCTTTTCAGCCCACAGCCTGGGGCAGATTAGGCTCTGACCCTGACAGGTCGTGCTACTTATCCATTGGGCTTAATGACGGATGTCACTTACGACTAAACCTCACTTTTTCATTTTCAAGCTCCGTTACAAGCACCCTTGTGTAGATGTTCATAAGGAAGTAATCAGATAAGGCTGGCAAGCCGAGTTCACATTTCGGAGCCTCTCTCCTTTACCATGTTCGCTAACTGCATGAGCGCACTTCGTGGCAAATTGTAAATGACACTGTGATTACAGGAGCCCAGCTGGGTTACATTTGGAGGTGATCAAAGTTCCTGGTTCAATAGGATTGTCAGCAGAAGATGTGTTTGTTAGTGGAACAATGAAGATAGAGGAAAGAAAAATGAGGAGAAATTCTCCAATAATGTAGCCCTCAAGACTGCCATGTTTATGTTCACTTTATATTCACTGCAAGCTTTCAATTGTTTAAAGCTATCTTAACTGGTTTTGACTCCATTTTGTTTGCCCGTCCTTTTCAAAATGCACACATTGATCCTAAATGAAAGCATTAAACAGTTTCTTAGTAAAATGCGCCATGGCAACTTACAGGCTCACTCATATTGAGCATAAGCATGAACTTTAGGGCTGATTAAATGATTGCACCCTTTACCTCAAAAACAGGAGTGTACTTGGGTATGTGAATACACTCAGTTATTGAGTCTTCTGTATATATTAATTACAGTTCTCTTTCAGAATAATTGTACTTGTGGGAACTAAAGGAATATAGAGCTGCATTGAGGGAACGGTCCTTTGTGAAAACTAAGAGAATCATAGTACAGTCTGAAAGGATACATCGGATATCAGCTGTCTGATTTCAAGCAGATCCTATAAAAAATAAAAATTTAATAAGGTAGAAACTTAATAAGGGTTGACAAGTGGCAAATAACATTCGCGCCACACAAATACCAGGCAATGGCTATCTCCAACTAAAGAGGATCTCACCATCACTCTTGCTATTCAATGGCATCACAGAATCCCCCACTATCAACATTCCTGGGGCTTGCCATTGACCAGAAACTAAACAGGACTGGCCATATGAATACTGTGGCTACCAGAGCAGGTCAGAGGCTAGGAATCCTATGGCGAATAGCTCACCTCCTGACTCCTCAAAGCCTGTCCACAATCAACAAGTCAGGAGTGTAATGGAGTACTCCCCACTTGCCTGGATGGGTGCAGCTCCAACAACACTCAAGAAACTCAACACCATCCAGGACAAAGCAGCCCACTTGATTGTTACCTCTTCCACAAATATTCACTCCCTCCACCACTAACAAACATCGTCAGCAGTGTGTACCATCTACAAGATGAATTACAGGAACTCACCAAGATTTCTTAGGCAGAACCTTCCAAACTAGAAGGACAAGTGTAGCAGAAACCTGGGAACGCCACCACCTGAACATTCCCCCACAAGTTACTCACCATACTGACTTGGAATATATCATTGTTCTTTCACTGACGTTGGGTCAAAGTCCTGGAACTCCCTCTGTAACAGCACTGTAGGTGTATCTATATCACATGAAATGCTGCAATTCAAGAAGACAACTCACCACCACCTTCTGAAGGCCAACTAGGGATGGGCAATAAATGCTGTTCTAGCCAGTGATGCCCACATCCCATAAATTAATTTTTAAAAAGCCCAAACTGCTACCAGCCATTCCAAGATGCTGTAGCCTGAAGCTGAGTTCCCAAAACCAGAACTTCTTAAGGCCATCC
This sequence comes from Mustelus asterias, assembly GCF_964213995.1. Classification (NCBI taxonomy): domain Eukaryota; kingdom Metazoa; phylum Chordata; class Chondrichthyes; order Carcharhiniformes; family Triakidae; genus Mustelus; species Mustelus asterias. The sequence continues at coordinate 52,929,199 of NC_135805.1, forward strand.
TCCATCTACAGTTTCCATCCAGGAAAGTCAGCAAGTTTCCAGTAACCATACTGCAGCCACTGGTGTAGCACTGTGTAGGAGAACTAAGGTAGGAAAAGGCATGTAGAGGACAAGTGCTAAGGAGTGATTCGTTAACTGACTTTTGTTTAATTGGATGTGTTGTTGGATTAAGATGTTATGGAATGATTTTTGTTTGTATCTTTTATTGCAGGATCTTGGCCAAGAGAGTAATGAATGGGAAGATAGAGGAATAGAGGAGCGATGATGATAAAGAAACAATCTCCTAAGGGAAGGGAATCTGAGTAGACTGTCTCAGACTGGTGATCTGGAGTGAAGAGGTCCCAGCTGCCTCCTTCTCTTCCTCTACATGAGCTGGCCTCCAATTGCCTGGTGGCAAAGGGTGAGTCCTCATGATAGTGATGCTGCAGCAGATCCAGCAGACCACCAGATACTTTGATACACACCTTGGACAGTGCTATAGGGTTCCCTGTATGCAGTCCAGGCAGCGAAACCATTGTTTAAGCACACTGATAGCCTACTCCACAATGTTTCTGGTGGTAGCATAACTCCCATTGCACACTCATTGTCAATACATAAGATGGTTGTGGTGGAAAGACCATCAGTCATGTATGGAGGAGGAGGTAGCTATTGTCTCCGAGCAGCCACTCCCTGATACTTCTTGTGGCCAGAAGACAGTGACAGTGACCGATGGCTCAGGCATAGACACATGACATAGACAATGGTCTATGCATGATTGCCCACCAGTTGCGCATTAGTGGGGTGGTAACACTTGTGGTACCTGTACCTCTCCCCATTGCCATGGAGGGCCTGTGTATGCAGATAATGTCTCCCTGCACCATTGCACATCCCTCTATTCTGCCAAATCCACATGCACTTTCATTTTGCTTCTCCCTGGTAAGACAGAACATGAGACAATTGTTATTCCTCGCATATAAGGCCCCGTTGCCTCCTGTATGCAGAAATAGATGATGAACTGAGATAAGTTTGCTATGTTGCCTGCTCCCATGTAGAAGTTTAAAGCAACAGGGAGCTTGATAATCACTGGCAGGCCTTACTGTGCAGACGCAGCTCCTGTTGAAGGACGTGGATGAATTCTGTGACCACCTCCTTGAGGTGCCTCAGTCATTGTTTCTGGCTGAGTTGGATGAAGGAGTAGTGCTCCCTGAAGACCCTTGGTAGATCAGACCTTCTGCAGAGAGCCTTTTTTTTCCTTTTCTTTCACCACTGCCTCCACTTCCCCCTGTCCAGAGCTTCCCCTCTCTGCAGTCTCAGTACACTTTTATCTGTCATGTTACAGAGTGCAGCACCTGTTAGCTTTTGCGGATTTGGTGAGGATAGGGAACCAAATCCTCCGACGTCCCTCCCAATTGGGGATGGACAGTATATTGTGGCCTAGGCAGCAAAGCCCACATCCTGTGAAATAATAAATAAAAGATGCACCAACTCACCATAACCCCTCCAAGAACAATCCACTCTGCTTCCACAAATGTTGCAAGAGGAGTAAAAAATCAAAAGTTCCACACCTGAACGTTGGACGACTGACTCTTTAAGATCAAGTTTATTTATTAGTGGCACAAATAGGCTTACATTAACTCTGCAATGAAGTTACTGTGAAAATCCCCTGGTTGATTTGATTTGATTTATTATTGTTACATGTTTTAGTATACAGTGAAAAATATTGTTTCTCTGCAGTCAAAGCATACTGTTCATAGAGTAGGAAATGAGAGAGTGCAGAATGTGGTTACAATCATAGCTAGGGTGTAGAGAAAAATCAACTTAATACAAGGTAGGTCCATTCAAAAGTCTGATAGCAGCAGGGAAGAAGCTGTTCTTGAGTCGGTTGGTACGTGACGTCAGACTTTTGTATCTTTTTAAAGACGGAATAAGGTGGAAGGGAATATGTCCGGGGTGCGTGGGGTCCTTAATTATGCTGGCTGCTTTGCTGAGGCAGCGGTAAGTGTAGACAGAGTTAGTGGATGGGAGGCTGGTTTGCGTGATGGATTGGGCTACATTCACGATCTTTTGTAGTTTCTTGCGGTCTTGGACAGAGCAGGAGCCATACCAAGCTGTGATACAACCAGAATGAATGCTTTCTATGGTGCATCTGTAAAAGTTGGTGAGAGTCATAGCCAATTGCCAAATTTCTTTAGTCCTCTGAGAAAGTAGAGGTGTTAGTGGGCTTTCTTAACTATAGTGTCGGCATGGGGGGGACCAGGACAGGTTGTTGGTTTACCAGACACCTAAAAACTTGAAGCTTTTGACCATTTCTACTTCGTCCCCGTTGATGTTTATAGGGGCATGTTCTCCTTTACGCTTCCTGAGGTCGATGACAACCTCCTTCCTGTTGTTGACATTGAGGGAGAGATTTTTGTCGCTGCACTAGTTCACCAGGTTTTCTATCTCATTCCTGTGCTCTGCCTCATCATTGTTTGAGATCCGACCCACTGCGGTGGTGTCGTCAGCAAACTTGACAATTGAGTTGGATGGGAATTTGGCCACACAGTCATAGGTGCGGAAGGAGTATCGTAGGAGGCTGAGAATAAAGCTTGTGGAGCACCGGTGTTGAGGATGATCGTGGAGAAGGTGTTGTTGCCTATAATTACTTATTGTGATTTGTGGGTTAGGAAGTTCAGGATCCAGTCACAGAAGCAGGAACTGAGGCCCAGGCCACGGAGTTTGGAGATGAGTTTTGTAGGAATAATGGTGTTGAAGGCTGAGCTGTAGTCAATAAATAGAAGTCTGACATAGCTGTCTTTGTTACCTAGGTGTTCCAGGGTTGAGTGCAGGGCCAGGGAGATGGCGTCTGCTGTGGACCTGTTGCGGCAGTAGGCGAACTGGAGTGGATCCAGGCAATCTGGGAGGCTGGAATTGATTCGCGCCATGACTAACCTTTCAAAGCACTTCATAATGATGGATGTCAGAGCCACCAGGTGATAGTCATTAAGGCACGCTGCTTGGATTTTCTTTGGTACTGGGATGACGGTCATCTTCTTGAAGCAGATAGGGACCTCAGATTGTTGTAAAGTGCCACACTCTGACACCTGTTCAGGTACTCTGAGGGAGAATTTAGCATGGCCAATGCACCTAACCCGCACATGTTTCCGCACTGTGAGAGGAAACCGGAGCACCCGGAGGAAACGCACACAGATACAGGGAGAATGTGCAGACTCCGCACAGGCTGTGACCCAAGTTGGGGATCGAACCCGGGTCCCTGGCACTGTGAGCAGCAATGTTAACCACTGTACCACTGTTTTAAACAGCACGAGTGGGTGATCCCTTGTGAAGGTCAACACGTGATCAGCCAGGAGTGATATGCACAGGCTTCAAAATGGTCAAACCAGCCAGAGCATGTGCAACTCTCTCAGAGGACGCACCTCTCCTAGTAGTGTATGTGCCAGAAGTGGCTGGAAGAGCTAAATGCATACCATTTGCTGAGCTCAGGACTTCTGTAGCACTGGCAGCAGCAGCTCTGCAGAGGGCAATTCCCTGCAAGGCTCAGCAAGGATTCTTCATTCTGATTGTTGAAGAGACGCACAATTGCTTACCCGATTCATACAGGTCCCAGATGACCTGGAGATGGGGCGACGCTGTTTCAAATCTCAAATAGCAACAGACCACAGTGCAAAATCTGACCGAAAGTTCATGGGGCTCTGTAAGTGTAGAGAATGCCTGGTGCCGACATTTCACTGCTGACCTCAAATTTGGGTCAGTGCCTATGAATAGAAAACCCAAGGAAAAGAATCAAAGACAATGAAAGAGATACAGGAATGATGACAGGAAGTTTGCGAGAGCCATCCAGAGATAGGCCAAGTGGAAGAGGGAAAGATCGAACGGGAACAAAGAAACAGGGTCAGAATTCCATTTGCTGGCAGAGGTTGGAAATGGGTGCAGGTGAGATTTAAAAACCGGGTGCCTGGACAGCATCTTTAGATCCCATCACCTCCGAGGCATTTTCTGATTCTGAAAATGACGGTAGAGGGGGAGTGGAATCCACTCACCTCCAATTAACAGCCCATTACCTTCCTTGAGGAGCTTGTTAATGGGCCAGCCAGAGCAACGACAGAATTTCCAGTTGGGAGTTCAGTGAACCTGAACAGTCAGGCATACATTTGTACACAGCTGTTGGATTCAATGCCAGGAGAAGTGATTTTTTTTCTATTTATGAGGTGGAAAATTTCAGAACCTTAGGGATTTTGCACTGGATCTTGTGCAATGCCTCTCATTCAGAAGTGTGGCCAATTTCTGTCTGTGTAGGCCGCAGCCTGCCCTCTTCAGCATGGAAGCAGCAGGCTGCCTCTGCCACACACGATCTTTGGGCATTTCACACCTTCAGGGGGTCCTTAGCACCACTAATTAGGCATCTTTTGACTCCACTTTGAAAATCCAGCTCACGTAGAAGTGGACAAAAAACATTAGAGAGGAAAATAAATCTAAGAGACAGACACAGGAGAAGAAACAACCTTAAAATGCAGATCAATGACAGTAACTTAACTACAAAAGTACTTCTTTGGCTCTAAAGCACTTTGAGATGTTCTGAGGTCATGAAAGGTGCTATATTAATGCAAGTATTTATTTTAGTAAAAGCAGAAGTGCAGCAGGATGGTAGTGTGATGTGCTTTATTCTACTGACTTCGAAGTGTGTGCAATTTAAGAGGCAAATTATTGAATATCTGGGGTCAGATAAGTAATATTTTTTACATCTTCAAGTTTGTGTGAAATGTATAATATTCAAAAGCCTTTGTAAAGACTATTGTAAAGATGCACTTTCACAGACTTCATTAATGAACACAAAAAGAGATTTATTAATAAGAATTATTCAGCAGCTCATGGCTGGAGTTGGCTCCCTACATGTCTTCCATCTAAGAGAGAGCTCCAACCCTGGGGTGATTATCCGCTCTGAATCCCACTTGGTCATCCAAGGCAGGTGACCCTTTTCTACTGTGTTGCCTTCAAAAGAGCAATCACCACATCCCTCCCCCACTAGCTCCTTTATAAAATCTTCAATAAATAATTTACTCTGTCATAAATTCTAAATAAACATTACATACATGAGTTGGACAATTATAAATTGAGTCTTTGAGGGTTTCTTTCCGGTTGTTGTAGAGCGGTGTAATTCTATTGTCTGAGATGGTCCCTCAGGATCAACATTAACAGGAACTGCAATAACAGGTACCTCTCTGGCACAGGCAGTTCATTTGTTTCCATGGAGACATCAGTTATGCCTATAACAGGTTGATCAGGTACTTTGGTGCTCTTGGATTTGGGAACGTTTCTTGATGGCGACATTGGCTGCCACTTCTACTGAAGGAAGGTCGTTCAGTGATCTCCAGAGCTTTATTTTCTTTTGGCCGTTTGAAGAGGTTTTTTTTTCCTCCTTGTGATTCTTTTTTTGACCTGTCAGCTTTTGTCTATTTCGCTCACGCTCAATGTCCAATGAGGCCACTGCTTTTAAAACTTGTTAACTTGTCTTCTTTTCCCTTTTTTAAAAGGTTGAGAACTTTTCTTCTTTTGCTTGAGGCCCATCAGTGCAGTGATTGCTGCCATGGACCCCCCGCCCCCCCCCACCAGCTCTCCCCCGACCCTGCACATCGAGAGCTCCTCACTCAACTTCAGCTGCCTGACTTCTCCGTGCTTCAGGACACCTCGCTGCTGTTCGCTTAGAACAATTTTATTTACTTAAAGCACTGCTTTGTGTTTGCTCCTTCTCTTAAAAAAAACTTTGTAGCAACTCTTTTTCTTTAACTTAAGTTCTATTTTTTTTAAAACTTAAAGCCACAGCCTTGCTTTGCAGTATATTTTTTCTTTTTTTCTCTCTGATCATTTCTTTCTAGACTTCTGACTCTGCTGGCCAAGTCAGGTTTGTTCGGTGTCTGTCCCTTAGCCTCTCCAATGCACTGAGCCTCCCAGACTGCCTCCTGATCTACAATTTAAGTGGAGTTATGTTTCTGCCTTTCGCTCACCCTTCTTGTTGTTTCTGGCCCAAGGATCTTGACGTGTTCTCTTCCTTGCTCACTCTCAGGCAACTGTCCCTCTTTTCTGATTATACATTACTCACGGCCGGGCAATACCTCAATATCTCAAATGCGTCCCATTCGCCAAAAAGAGGCAATCCGATGATTATTTTTTTCAGACTTCCATTAAAACAGGATACTCACAGGTGTCGGGCTAAAGGCAGTGTCATGACAATTTATCCTCATCGCCAGGCGTAAATATGCACTTTCACAGACATCATTGAAGAACACAAAAATTATTTATTAATAACAGTTATTGAGCAGCCTCCCTACGTGTACCTTGCTTAAGACAGCTCCGTCCCCTAGGATGATTACCTGAGTCCCCGTAGGTCACCCAAGCCAGGTGACCCTTTTCTGCTGTGTTGCCCTTAAAGAAAGGGACAATCACCACAATATGTTGGGAAAATCAATGACACAACACAATGCCAGCAAAACCTCAATCCAAGAAACAAAGCCCATGGCAATGCTGGTAATATTCTTACTTGGTATTTTACAGTTCTGTTTCTAACATACAGGTTCACTACAGATGTCATTGCAGTGGATGAAACAGATCTGGAATGGGTTCCATGTTGCTCTGGAACTTGCCTGGTCAGGTATCCACAATATTACTAGGTATGTGTGTCAGAATATGCAGATATGGCAGTTAATCTAACTTTAAGCTGACCTCTTTGAACAAGCTTTTGGTCTTAATTGCTTCTGCTTTTGCATCAGGGCATTAAATTCACATTGTGACTCTTCCCTCAAGTACAAAGCCACAAGAGGGTGATGGGAACCATAGACTTCCTTTGGATTGGTCCATGTTTATACTTGGCAAAATATGGCAGTGGTTTGCTGTTGCCTTCCGTTATAGCTGACCAGAAAACTCTCCCACTCTGATTGCTTGCCATGAGCCCTATTAAAAGATTTACAGGCTGATATTCAACCTGTTTGGCCACATTATGAACAAACATTCCAAGGCCATCAAGTGGGACTTGAACTCAGAGCGCCTGGCCTAGAGGTAGGGATACTACCACTGTGCCTCAACAACTCTCTAATCATTGCTGCTAGTATTAGAAAAGCTTAAAATGTTTAAAACTGCTTTATAATTGGAATGCATTCAATAGTAATGAATTCTAATAAATCATAATCATTTAAATGGAGCAGAATACACGTACAAATATGGAAGCTTTAGAATAAACATTTCTCTCGCAGTGGGTGATTATTAAACCATAATTCAAATGTGTCTTATTGGGCATTTTACGCAGACAAAATGAGTAATATTGACGGTTGGCTTATTTTAGCTGTAACTGTGGCTTAATTAATGGTGTTTTTTCACTTTGGATAGCAGTGCATTATGCCAGTAACTGCAACAACTACAGATTTTGTTATAATTACACCAAGGGCAGGATTTTCCAGTTTTGGGGCGGGCGAAGCTGGATAATCAGGATTTTGCAGCCACGTTCGCCCCAAAACTGGAAAATCCCTCTCGAGATCAATGGATATTTGCATGATCTGCCACCCTCCAACACCACCCCCACCACCCCGCCCCTCCCCCCCCCCCCCCCCCCCCCCCCCCCGCCCCCCCCATCCGCCACCCCCACTCGCTATGATTCCAGTGGCAGGCAGGACAGGAAAACTCCCCCCCCCCAAATATTGGAATAAGCGAAGATAAGTTTTCCATTTTTAGTGAGCAATGGGCGCACAGAATGATTTGACCCATTGGGCGAGACTTAAATGCGTTGCTCGTCCCGAAACTGGAAAATCCTGTCCAAAGTCAACGGGCCTTTCCATGGTCCACCCCTTGCCCGCTCCAATTTCCGTGGTGGGCGGGGCGGTAAAATTTTGGCCCATTATGTCTTTAGTCTACATTGATTGCTTTTCATAAGTTTTTTAATATCTATTATGTGTTTGTGCACATTTATTTGATTTGATTTATTATTGTCACATGTATTGGTATACAGTAAAATGCATTGTTTCTTGTGCACTATACAGACATATATATATATATAATATATATGATTTCTTAATCTCTTTGTCACAGAGATATCATTACAGTGTTCTGGTTGAGGTAGAATAACTAACTAGGACATTACATTAAGGCACTAGTCTCAGTTACTGCTCTTCTTCCCTGGAGGCATAGGTTCAGTTCAGGTAAAGGAAATGAAAATCTCCTCTGACAACTCTAAGGGGTCAAAGGTTAATTGAGGTCAGCAGTCTTAGCTGAGTCCCTATGTATTTGGTCTGTAATTTGTCATTTTCCCTTCTGATTCATGTCGTTCAATGTCAGAAACATTGATAGTGTACTTATAACAGACAGAAAATCCAACTTTTATTATTTTCCCTTTAAGATATTTAACCTTTAAGAAATGGCTGCATGGATTCTCAATCTCTGTTATCAAGTGAATTATAATTTTTAAAGACTTAAAGGCAAAGAACTGGAGATTCCTGTGTGGACAATTCCCACAATTTGCACTTGAAATTCCTCCCATTCCGTCGATGCCAAGCAATGTTAACTTTTCCTGCCGATTACATTTCACCAGAACATAAAAATGAATGTAAATTGGCTGGAATCATCAGCATGGTTTGAAGTGATTGAAACTGATCCATTGGGGATGCAAGATGTTAGGATAGAATACAAGAGTAAAGGGGAGATGACATTCTTCAGGGTTAAGTGGCAGCTAGCTCTCCGTCAAAAATATTTTAAATTAATTCATTCAGTTGCCTAGTGGAGAGTCTTCAATGTCTTAAACCTTTTGCTTTCCATTAGTGCTGATTCACAGGAGAAAGCTTTGCAGGAATAGAATCATAGAATACTGGAATGGTTGCTGCACTAACGATGGCCATTCAGCCCATCATCCCTGTACCAGTTCTCTACAAGAGCATTTAGTCAGTCCCACCTGCCTGCTCTTTCCACTTGGCTGTACGAAGTTTTCCCTCCAAGTGATTATTCAATTTCCTATTGGAAGCCATGTTTGAATCCACCTCCATAAAAACATAGTAAAAAGTCTCACAACACCAGGTTAAAGTCCAACAGCCTTATTTGGTATCACCAGCTTTCGGAGCGCTGCTCCTTCACTCACCTGATGAAGGAGTGGTGCTCTGAAAGCTCGTGATACCAAATAAACCTGTTGGACTTTAACCTGGTGTTGTGAGACTTCTTACTGTGCCCACCCCAGTCCAACGCCGGCATCTCCATATCATGGCATAATAACATGTCATTTTTAGTTTTATGCCAATCATTTTAAACCTGTCCCCTGTGGTTCTTGATCCTTCAACTAGTCTCCTAGAAACTAGAGACTGTTTCTCTCCATTTGCCTATATTCCTCTTGCCATTGAACACTGCTATCAAATCTCCACTTAACTTTCCCTTCTCTAAGGAGGACATTCAACCCCTCAAGCCATTCAACTAGATCATGACTGACCATTTACTTCAATACCATCTTCCCATACTATCCCCATGCCCTTTGATACCATTAGCACCGAGAAATCTAACAATCTCTGTCTTGAACATATTCAGTGACTGAGCTTCCACAGCCCTCTGGGGTAGAGAATTCCAGAGATTCATTATGCTGAGTGAAGACATTCCTCCTCATCTTAGTTCTAAATGACCTGCCCCTTCTTCTGAGACTGTGCCCCAGATTCTAGAATCAATAGCAGAAACATCCTTTCAGCATCTCTCCTGTCTAGCCCTTTAAGAATTTTGTAAGTTTCGATGAGATAATTTCTCATTCTTCTAAACCCTAGAGAATACAGGCCCAGTCTCCTCAATCTCTCATCATAAGACAACCCTGCCATCCCAAGAATTAGGCTGGTGAACTTCTACTGCACTCCCCCTATGGCAAGTGTATCATCCTTTAGGTAAGGTGACCAAAGCTGTACACAATACTCCAGGTGCAGTCCAACCAAGGTTCTATAGATTTGAAGAAAGACATTTTTACTCCTGTATTCAAATCTGCTTGTGATAAAGGCCAATGCATAATTTGCCTTCCTAATTCTGCACCTGCATGTTAGCCCTTAGTGACGTAGGGACAAGGATGCCCAGGTCCCTTTGTTTATCAACATTTCCTGATCTTTCACCATGTAAAAAGTACCCTCTATTCCTCTATCAAAGTAGATAGTCCTACACTTATCCACATTATATTTCATCTGCCATGTTCTTGCCCACATACTAAGCCTGTCCAAATCCCCTTGAAGCCTCTTTGGATCCTCCTCACAACACATATTCCCACTGAGCTTTGTATCATCTGCAAACTCAAAAATATTACATTTGGTACCACCCCCAAATAATTTATATATATTGTGAGTTTTGCAGCTGGCTTTTATCTCAGTCTTTGTATATTCCTGGAAGGTGAAAATCCACAAACTGAACTGGAACATTGTCACAGGAAATCATTCCTACTGAGATGATAATCAGCTCCCATTATCTCCACAGGAAGTGATAAGTTTATGTATGGCTTTCAGTGCTTTTGATGTGTCCTTTTCTGGAAACAGGATGCCATTTCATTGTTTCTTTCTTAATTTCACTCACCAGCAATTCAGCCAGTGATTGAACTTACCTTTGTATGTCTATTCTGAAACTATGATGTGGAGATGCCGGCGTTGGACTTGGGTAAACACAGTAAGAAGTCTCACAACACCAGGTTAAAGTCCAACAGGTTTATTTGGCAGCACAAGCTTTCGGAGCGCTGCTCCTTCATCAGGTGAGTGAGGACTTGTGTTCACAAACAGGGCATATACAGACACAAACTCATGTATATGCCCTGTTTGTGAACACAAGTCCTCACTCACCTGATGAAGGAGCAGCGCTCCGAAAGCTTGTGCTGCCAAATAAACCTGTTGGAATTTAACCTGGTGTTGTGAGATTTCTTACTATTCTGAAACTCACAGAACCTTATTTAAAAGTTCAGTATGGCCAGATGCAATTCAAGGTTTTCCTTCATCATCATGACATTATATATGTTATTAAAGGTTTGATTTGATTCATTATTGTCACATGTATTAGTAGTATACAGTGAAAAGTATTGTTTCTTGTGCACCATATCTCCTTCACGATAGCATTGGAAAGAGATAGGGTCAGGCAGGCTAGGAAAGTGTTTCTCTGGAGTAAAGGGAAATACAGTGTCATCAGGGAGGAAATTAGACGGGTAAATTGGAAGGAGGCATTCTTGGGGAAAAGTACCGAAGGAAAGTGGAGGATTTTCAAGGAATGTTTGTCTGGAGCTCTGCATGACAACGTTCCGATGAGACAGGGGGGTGTTGGTAGGGTACGGGAACCGTGGTGCACGAAGGTTGTGATGAACCTGGTAAATAAGAAAAGAGAGGCGTACAGAAGGTTCAGAGAGCTAGGAGGTGTTAAGGATTTAGAGGAGTATACGCGATGTAGGAAGGAGCTTAAGAAGGAAATTAGGAGAGCGAGAAGGGGTCATGAGAAGACCTTGGCGGGTAAGATTAAGGAGAATCCCAAGGCTTTCTACAAATATGTCAAGAGTAAAAGGATGAGATGTGAAGGCATAGGACCCTTAAAAGGTGAAGGGGGAAAAGTTTGTGCGGAACCGTTAGAAATGGCGGAGGTGCTTAATGAATACTTTACCTCGGTATTCACGGTGGAAAGGGATCTGGGTGGTTGTACTGCTGGATTGCGGAGGACAGAAAGGATCGAGCATGTGGACATAAAGAAAGAGGATGTGTTGGAACTATTGAATGGCATCAAGGTTGGTAAGTCGCCGGGACCGGATGGGATGTACCCCAGGTTACTGTGGGAGGCGAGGGAGGAGATTGCGGAGCCTTTGGCGATGATCTTTGCATCGTCGATGGAGACGGGAGAGGTTCCGGAGGATTGGAGGATTGCGGATGTGGTCCCTATATTCAAGAAAGGGAACAGGGACAGCCCGGGAAATTACCGACCGGTGAGTCTAACCTCAGTGGTTGGTAAGTTGATGGAGAGGATCCTGAGAGACAGGATTTATGATCATCTAGAGAAGTTTAGTATGATCAAAAGTAGTCAGCACGGCTTTGTCAGGGGCAGGTCGTGCCTTACGAGCCTGGTTGAGTTCTTTGAAAATGTGACCAAGCACATTGACGAAGGAAGAGCGGTGGATGTGGTCTATATGGACTTCAGCAAAGCGTTCGATAAGGTCCCCCATGCAAGACTTCTTGAGAAAGTGAGAGGGCATGGGATCCAAGGGGCTGTTGCCTTGTGGATCCAGAACTGGCTTGCCTGCAGAAGGCAGAGAGTGGCTGTGGAGGGGTCTTTCTCTGCATGGAGGTCAGTGACCAGTGGAGTGCCCCAGGGATCTGTTCTGGGACCCTTGCTGTTTGTCATTTTCATAAATGACCTGGATGAGGAAGTGGAGGGATGGGTTGGTAAGTTTGCTGACGACACCAAGGTAGGTGGTGTTGTGGATAGTTTGGAGGGATGTCAGAAGTTGCAGCGAGACATAGATAGAATGCAAGACTGGGCGGAGAAGTGGCAGATGGACTTCAACCCGGATAAGTGTGTAGTGATCCATTTTGGCAGATCCAATGGGATGGAGCAGCAGTATAAAATGAAGGGTACCATTCTTAGCAGTGTAGAGGATCAGAAGGACCTTGGGGTCCGGGTCCATAGGACTCTTAAATCGGCCTCGCAGGTGGAGGATGCGGTCAAGAAGGCGTATGGCGTACTAGCCTTCATTAATCGAGGGATTGAGTTTAGGAGTCGGGAGATAATGCTGCAGCTTTATAGGACCCTGGTTAGACCCCACTTGGAGTACTGCGCGCAGTTCTGGTCACCTCATTACAGGAAAGATGTTGAAGCCATTGAAAGGGTGCAGAGGAGATTTACAAGGATGTTGCCTGGATTGGGGGGCATGCCTTATGAGGATAGGTTGAGGGAGCTTGGTCTCTTCTCCCTGGAGAGACGAAGGATGAGAGGTGACCTGATAGAGGTTTACAAGATGTTGAGAGGTCTGGATAGGGTGGACTCTCAGAGGCTATTTCCAAGGGCTGAAATGGTTGCTACGAGAGGACACAGGTTTAAGGTGCTGGGGGGTAGGTACAGGGGGGATGTCAGGGGTAAGTTTTTCACTCAGAGGGTGGTGGGTGAGTGGAATCGGCTGACGTCGGTGGTGGTGGAGGCAAACTCGTTGGGGTCTTTTAAGAGACTTCTGGATGAGTACATGGGATTTAATGGGATTGAGGGCTATAGATAGGCCTAGAGGTGGGGATGTGATCGGCGCAACTTGTGGGCCGAAGGGCCTGTTTGTGCTGTGACTTTCTATGTTCTATGTTCTATATAGATCAAGAACATTGTACGTAGAGAAGGAAAGGAGAGAGTGCAGAATGTAATGTTACAGTCATAGCTAGGGTGAAGAGAAAGATCAATTTAATGTAGGTCCATTCAGAAGTCTGATGGTAGCAGGGAAGAAGCTGTTCTTGAGTCGGTTGGTGCGTGTCCTCAGACTTTTGTATATTTTTACAGATGGTAGAAGGTGGAAGAGAGAATGTCCAGGGTGCGTGTGGTCCTTGATTATGCTGGCTGGTTTTCCGAGGCAGCGGGAAGTGTAGACAATGACAGTGAATGGGAGGCTAGTTTGAGTGATTGACAGGGCTTCGTTCACGACCCTTTGTAGTTCCTTGCGGTCTTGGACAGAGCAGGAGCCATACTAGACTGTGATACATCCAGAAAGAATGCTTTCTATGGTGCATCTGTAAAAGCTGGTGAGAGTTGTAGCGGACATGCCAAATTTCCTTCATCTCCTGAGAAAGTAAAGGTGTTGCTGAGCTTTCTTAACTATTGTGTCTGCATGGGCAGGTTGTTGGTGACCTGGACACCTAAAAACTTGAAGTTCTGAACCATTTCTACTTCGCCCTATGAACAGGGGCATGCACTCTACTACGCTTCCTGAAGTCGATGACTATCTTCTTCATTTTGTTGACAGTGAGGGAGAAATTATTGCCATCACACCAGTTCACCAATCTCTCTATCGCTTTCTTGTACTGCTTTTCATCATTGTTTGAGATCCAACCTACAACGGTGGAGTCATCAGCAAACTTGAAAATCGAGTTGGAGGAGAATTTGACCACACAGTCAGAGGACGGGTGGAGAGAGCAATTAATAATGCATGCTTTATTAATAGAGGCATGGACCACAAGAACAAGGTGCTAATGCTAAACTTGTATAGGCCTCAATGGGAATATTGTGCACAGTTCCGAGTGCCATTTTTCGAAACAATGTTAATATGTTGCAGGGAATGCAGAAGAGGTTTACAAGAATAGTTCCAGAGATGAGAAACTTCAGTTCTGAAGGTAAATTGGAGAAGTTTGGATGGTTCTCAAAGAACAAAGAAGAACAAAGAAAATTACAGCATAGGAACAGGCCCTTCGGCCGTCTAAGCCTGCACTGACCATGCTGCCCAACTGAACTAAAATCCTTCTCCTTGGAGAGGAGAAAGTGAAGAGGAGATTTGATAGAGGTATTCGAAATCACGAGGTGGCTGGACAAAGTAGATAGAGAGAAATTGTTCCCTCTCATAAAAGGATCAGCAATGCGAGAGCGTAAATTTAAAGTGGTTTACAAAAGAAGCAAATGCGATGTGAGAAAAGCTTTTTCACATGATGAGTCGTTCGGATCTGGAACGCATTGCCTGGAAGTGTGGTGGAGGCAAATTCAATCGAGGCACTCAATGCGCAAGGTAATGGGAAAAAGGCAGGAGAATGGCACTAAGTCATAATGATCATTCAGAGAGCTGATGCAGACAGGATGGGCTGAATGGCCTCCTTCTGCGCCATAACAATTCTGTGATAACAAAAAAAGCTTAACTCAGGCTTATAATGGTCCCTAGCATTGACTAATATTCATTAAGGTTCATTGTTAATTGTGAATTGATGTCCATATTTCTAAACAGAATTCAGCATTGCCATAAAAGACAGTTTGTAATTAAGATGTGCTGAAGTTCCAGTGGGAACCTGCTCAAATATCTAATTAGAGTTCAGCATTTTCAGGAAACAGGTTAGGTAAATGTTAGTCATTTGGCCATTTCTTTCCTTATGACTGACCTTGATAAATATGATATTGGAGGCAGTCATAAAGGCAGTAAAGCAGTAATTTCCTCCTTTATTTTTTTAATGCTGGATTGCATAGACTTTGGAACACAAGAGCATTTGAATAGCAATATCGTGAGTTGTGATATGCAGGGCTAAACTATAGGATGGGTCAATATCACTAAGCTTATGAAGCAGTCTTCAGGCTGCTATTCTTAAGTGTTTGGAATGTAGGGCTGTATTTTCTGAGCCCTAGTAATATAATGAGAGAAGGCACTGGGTTGGGAGCTCCATGTCTTCCTGCCGCCGTAGCATATTGCCAGTGGTGGGGACCATAGCAGTCCTCCCGTTATGTATTGTATGTCTGGTATGGCTGCTGCAAGACAGTGCATAATGGGATCGCAGGATCCATGTTTTCTTGCTGAAGTAATAAAGGACAGTAGCAATGTTGATCACATCCTGCGTCTACATGTCTACTTTAATATTAAAAAGTACCAGGGGCAAAAAAGCATAATGCAGCTGGTTGACTAATTAAGTCACAAGGCTCAGATAAGGCACAGTCTCCACTCCTGTGGCCATTTTGCTTGCATCAGAGAGCTGACCACCTTGTGTGGAGACCACCCAGTGAATTCCGGTTGCCTCCCAGTGGGTTTTTTGGAGTGCCCTTCCTTTGTAGGTACCCCATGGACCACAGTCTGGGCTGCCGGCATCAATGCTCATTTATACACATCTACCAACACCAACCGCTACGTCAATCACCAGCAGCTGCCTTGCTGGCCCCAGCCTCCTGAAATAACTCCTCAATCTTCAAGGGTGCATTGGCATTGAGATACTCTCATCCTTGTGCTTTATTCTTAGCAGCCAGAAATACTAATGGCACTGCCAAAACTTCTGAGCTATTGGCCAACTGAGTGGTCTCACCTGCAGGGCTGGTGGGGGGCAGGGGGTGGGTGAGGGATGGGCATGGAGGTAGACTGATGTCCTCAATTGGACAATGGGCCCAGTGGTGAGCTATTACTGTAACTGGCAAAATGTCACCCCAGAAGGGTCCCACTTGAGGACCTGATAACCATGGCCAGCGCCAATTGCGCAACAGAATTTAGTGAATCCAAGAATACAGTTGCAGCAGCAGTGTTACTTGTTGTCCTGTATTCTTCCATAATCATCTCACTGTCGGCTGAGCAGTAAGGAGCGTAGACTTTCCTGTACCATCCATGATTGCTCTTTGTTGTGGTCACGTTGAGGAGGTGATGCACTATCAATAAGGCGAAAGACTACCGATATGCCAATATAAGTGTAGGCTTTTATTCACAACAGAATCAGGAGCAGATCCCAACAATTAACCGACCTGGACTGAACAAGGGGGAGGAGACAGCCACCTTTATACTAGGTGCTGAGGGGAGGAACCAAACTGGAAGGGGATGTGTCCAGGTATGACAAACACACACAACGGTGGTCCATATAGGACAAAGGCACAACTGAGGTCCACCACATTCACCCCTTCCTTTTAAAAAAACAACACGGGGGTGAAGCGGAAACAATATCACAAGTCCAGACGAACCGGTGGCTTGATCCGTCGTCGCGATCGTCGTAGTGCAGGTCGCAGAGTCGTCCGAGCAGGGAGCGATGTCGGCCCAGGCTCCGTACAGTGAGCGTCGAGAGAAGGCGCTGGGTGGTGTGAAGCGGACCGATCCGTCGTCCCGTCCAGTCGTCGGGTAATGCGTGGCGACGGCTCCGGCGACTCAAGCGAGCTGTACATAGGGGCGAGAGGAATGGGCTGTGGCCCTGGTGGCGTGTGGGGAACGGTGGGAACCGGAGCTGGGGGGTGGGGGGCTGCAACAGGCTCTGGGCACACTACATTGGGGACAGGGACTGAGGGAGGAAGAGGCGTAGCAGTCTCCGAATGGACGACACCAGGGACCGTGGGGCGGAAGGACGTGGTGACCTCCGGGGCACCCGCGGGTGCCAAGTCACGGACAGAAACCGTGTCCTCCCGCCCATCAGGGTACGCTACATAAGCATATTGGGGATTAGCATGGAGCAGTTGGACCTTCTCGACCAAGGGATCTGCCTTATGGGTCCGGACATGCTTCCGAAGCAGGACGGGTCCCGGGGACATCAGCCAATCCGGGAGCGAAGTACCCGAGGAGGACTTCCTGGGAAATGAAAACATCCGCTCGTGAGGGGTCGTATTGGTCGCTGTGCACAAGAGTGACCTAATGGAATGTAATGCGTCCGGAAGGACGTCTTGCCAACGGCTGACTGGAAGGCCCCTAGACCGTAACGCTAATAGAACGGCCTTCCAGACGGTTGCGTTCTCCCGCTCTACTTGACCATTGCCCCTGGGGTTATAGCTAGTGGTACGGCTGGAGGCAACGCCTTTGGCGAGCAGGTACTGCCTCAGCTCATCACTCATGAAAGAGGACCCACGGTCGCTATGAATATAGGCTGGGAAGCCGAACAGGGTGAAGAGCTTGTTCAGGGTCCGAATCACTGTAGCCGTGGTCATGTCCGAGCAGGGGAAGGCAAAAGGGAAACGTGAGTATTCGTCAATGATATTCAGGAAATAAACATTGCGGTTAGAGGAGGGGAGGGGGCCTTTAAAATCAACGCTAAGGCGCTCGAACGCGCGAGTGGCCTTTACAAGGTGCGCCCTACCTGGCCGGTAGAACTGCGGTTTGCACTCAGCGCAGACCCTGCATTGCCTGGTAATCGTCCGGACTTCCTCAAGGGAGAAGGGCAGGTTACGGGACTTGACAAAATGGAAAAATCTGGTGACACCCGGGTGACAGAGGTCGTTATGGAGGGACTGTAGCTGGTCTAGTTGGGCACTGGCACATGATCCACGGGACAGGGCGTCTGGGGGCTCATTGAGCTTCCCAGGCCGGTACATGATGTCATATCTGTAGGTGGAGAGCTCAATCCTCCACCGCAAGATCTTGTCATTCTTAATCTTGCCCTTTTGCCTGGTGTTAAACAGGAAGGCAACTGACCGCTGGTCCGTAATTAAGGTGAATCGTTGGCCCGCGAGATAATGACGCCAGTGCCGGACGGCTTCCACGATGGCCTGGGCCTCCTTCTCGACCGAGGAGTGTCGAATCTCAGGGCCTTGTAAGGTCCGGGAAAAGAAGGCCACCGGACGGCCCCTCTGGTTAAGGGTGGCAGCTAGGGCAAAGTCAGACGCATCACTTTCCACTTGGAATGGGATGGATTCGTCCACAGCGTGCATCGCGGCCTTCGCGATGTCCGCTTTGATGTCATCGAAGGCCCGACAGGCCTCCTCCGCCAGGGGAAAAGAGGTCGATTTTAGGAGCGGACGGGCTTTATCTGCGTAACGGGGAACCCACTGGGCATAATAGGAGAAGAAGCCCAGACATCTCCTCAGTGCTTTGAGGGTAGTAGGGAGGGGAAGCTGCATAAGGGGACGCATACGGGCTGGGTCGGGGCCAAGGACACCATTTTCTATCACGTACCCAAGGATGGCGAGGCGGCGTGTCCGGAAAACACACTTCGCCTCATTGTATGTGAGGTTCAGGAGAGTGGCCGTACGAAGGAATTTTTGTAGGTTGGCATCATGGTCCTGCAGGTCATGGCCGCAGATGGTGACGTTATCCAGATACGGGAAAGTGGCCCGTAGTCCGTGCTGGTCCACCATTTGATCCATGGCCCGTTGGAAGACTGAGACCCCATTGGTGACACCAAAGGGGACTCGGAGGAACTGGTAGAGGCGGCCATCCGCCTCAAAGGCAGTGTATGGGCGATCCTCCGAGCGGATAGGGAGCTGGTGGTAAGCCGATTTCAAATCGATCGTTGAAAAAACCCTATAGTGCGCGATGTGGTTGACTATGTCCGCGATACGGGGAAGAGGATATGCATCTAGTTGGGTATACCTGTTTATGGTCTGGCTGTAGTCAATCACCATGCGGTGTTTCTCCCCCGATTTAACTACGACCACTTGCGCCCTCCAGGGGCTGGTGCTGGCCTGGATAATCCCTTCCTGGAGCAAACGTTGTACCTCGGACCGAATGAAGGCCCGGTCATCCGCACTATAGCGCCTACTCTTGGTGGCTATAGGCCTACAATCCGGGGTGAGGTTATCAAATAACGGGGGGGGGGTGATCTTGAGGGTCGAGAGACTGCAGGTGGTGCGCGAGGGGCGCTGCCGTGACGGCGCCTTGCAGACGGAGAGCGGGGGATAAGGGCCATCGTACTGCAGGATGACGCTTCTATGATGGCTGAGGAAATCTAACCCCAGCAGTACAGCTGCGCAGAGTCGCGGCAGCACGAGGAGCCGAAAACGCTCGTAGACTGTGCCCTGTACCGTCAGCGTCACCAAGCAGCACCCGAGGACCTCCACTGAGTGAGAATTCGAGGCCATGGAGATGGTCTGGCTCCAGGGTCGCACGGGAAGGGCATATTGACGCACTGTGCGAGGGTGTATAAAACTTTCCGTGCTCCCACAGTCAAACAGGCAGTTTTCTGCATAACCATTTACCTTGATCTCCATTATGGACTTGGAGAGTTGATGTGGCTGCGACTGGTCCAGGCAAATCGATGCCACTGTTGAATTAAAGAAGAATCCATCTTCGTCGCCGTCTGATGACGTCACGGATGAAGCTTCCTGCTCAGCTTGCCTTGATGCCAGTCTCAAAGATGGCGACTCCCGCACTTCCGGTGACCGCATCAAAGATGGCGATTCCCGCACTTCCGGTGACCGCATCCAAGATGGCGATTCGCGCGCAGCCGCCGCCTGCATCAAAGATGGCCGCGCCCTCGGAGCACACATGGCTCCACGAGTCTTCAGAAGCGGCTTTGCTCTGCAGACTTTGACAAAGTGGCCTAGCTTACCGCATCCGGAGCAAATCGCGTCCTTTGCCGGGCAGTGACGCCGAGGGTGCTTAGGGAGGCCACAAAAGTAACATTTGGGCCCTGCTGGAGCAGCCGTCGCAGTGGAGCCGTCGGTGGAACGGGATCCAAGGTAAGACCCGAGATTATGGGAGGCTGCTTCTAACGTTTCAGCCATCGTGGCCGTTTTCCGGAGGTCTAGGTCATCTTGTTCCAGCAGACGCTGCTGGATGTATGTAGACTCAATGCCCGCAACGTAGGCGTCGCGGATCAGATCCTCCGTGTTCTGAGCTGCTGAAACAGCCTTACAGTCGCATGCTCGGGCGAGGACTCGCAGGGCGCGCAGAAATTGGGCGCACGATTCTCCTGGCTGCTGTTTGCGGGTAGTTAGGAGGTGTCTGGCGTAAACCACGTTAGGGCTCTTTCGGAACTGCCCTTTTAGGAGTTCGATAGCGTCCGCGTAAGTAGCAGCGTCCCGGAAGATTCCATAGACAGTTTCGCTTACCCGGGCGCGGAGCACGTGGAGTTTAGCAGCGTCGGTGTCGATGGCCGTAGCGGTGTCGACGAATGCTTCGAAGCAGTCCAACCAATGATCAAATTTATCAGAGGCTCCAACCTCTTGAGGGTCTAAAGCTAACTTGTCGGGTTTTAGAAACTGCTCCATACTAGTAACTGTTGTGAATAAAATTGATGCACTATCAATAAGGCGAAAGACTACCGATATGCCAATATAAGTGTAGGCTTTTATTCACAACAGAATCAGGAGCAGATCCCAACAATTAACCGACCTGGACTGAACAAGGGGGAGGAGACAGCCACCTTTATACTAGGTGCTGAGGGGAGGAACCAAACTGGAAGGGGATGTGTCCAGGTATGACAAACACACACAACGGTGGTCCATATAGGACAAAGGCACAACTGAGGTCCACCACAGGAGGTTCATGAACTTCTCATATTTCATTGTATTTGCAGGAATTTTTGAAGCACGTTTATAACTGTTTCCACACAGACATTCCAGCTAGCCTTCGTAAAATTCCAAAGTGGCTTTGCTGATGATATAATGAGGAGTCTTTCAGGCCAATATGCATGACAACAGAAGCTTATTGGCTGTGTGGAAAGGTGTCAAGACAACTTCTTCCACCATTTGGGATCTTACATTTTGAGCGCAAGGTACAGTATTATTGAAGCTCTCAAATCTCATTGTGATGGCATATGGTCCTGAAGAGTTTAAATCCAAGCAAAAGTTGCTCCAAAGTTCTTGGAAATAATTCTGCCATCCCGCCCACCATGGGAATCGTAGCGGGCGGGACATGGACCATGCAAAGGCCTGTTGACCTCGAGCGGGATCTTCCGGCTTTGGGGCGAACATGGCTGGAAAATCCTGCCCCTTGTCTCACACACATTGTTTTGGGTGGTGTTGCCTCCCTATTTACTTATATCCAGAAATGGGAGATTTTGGTGCTTTATTTTTACTTTCAACGTGAGTCTCATATAGTGAAAGAAGATTCCTTTTTAGTTTGTGAACCAATTTGTATGGCAGCCATACTTTGCCGATCAGAGGCCTTCCACATTGAGGTGACAGATGCACAAACATGGACCAATATCTCTTGTTTGATGCAGGTTCTGAAATGAACCATGTCAGTTAAGAACGTCTCATCTGTTGCTTTCCAGACAAAATCACCCATTATGGTTCAATTGTTCTGAGCACCGAACAGAAAGACTCTGTGACGGTGGCCATATTGCTCTTCAGGTTGCCATCAGCCACAATTTGTTTCATTTCCGTAGACCAAACTGGTCACTTTTCTATATCCTTGATACAACATTTGATTTCCTTACATTTGAAGCATCCTCTTGCTCGAGCAAAAATACTTTAAGGATTATTACTTCCTGCTGATAGTTACTCATCATGTTAATACAAAACCAGGTCTTCCTATTGCATAAAGCACAGGTTAGATTGGTGGCTGCGTAAATAGCCATGTGTGTCCTGATAGCCAGTACATTTAGTAAGCTAAATTTGCGAAGCTTTTGCCAACCCTTTTGAACTATATGTAACTGAGTCCATGATAATAGAAGAGACAGCTTCTCCCTAATGGCCTGATACAGAAAAAAACAGCTGTATCGTGAATTGACCCCGGTGGGATCTTTGTGAGACAAAAGTTGAGGATAGCAAAAAACTGCACTTTTTTTGGTAGTGTAGAATGTATGTTTTAATGTGTTTACTGTCACTATACAGGTCCTTACGTGCTTGGGCTTATCCATCTCCTGTGCCTTCTGCACTTCTGGGGTGGAATTTAATTCTTCTCCCAGGAGCAGGCTGGGAGACAGGGGAACCTGCATAATTGGGTGGGAAGGTGCAGGGTGGAGAGGCTGTTGTCTTCCCGATTCTTCCTGATAAAGCCAGGGTGAGGAAGATCGAAGACAGCCTTCCCATTTGGATGCCTG